>NC_133776.1:7990259-8015538 GCF_003597395.2 Chelonoidis abingdonii | reverse complement strand
ACATCGAAGCAAAATGTAAATGAGCTCATTCGACACCGACAAAGAGATACTAAGAGCGACAGGATATACGCCTGATAGACATACTCCAGCAGGTACCTTTCTATCAATAGCCTCCACACACAGAATTTGTGAATGATTCAGGTTCATCAATCGCATTTGCTAAATTAAGAACAATCAGCCAGCTTTAACTTGAGACACTACAAAAGTAGTAACAAAATCGCATTCAGACAGTAATTATGACATTCAACATAACAAAACTGCGTAGGAAGCTTTTTGTCAAAGCCTGTGATAATGAAAACTGGCTCTGTTCACTTACAAAGATAACATTACTTATCTCTCTTACGGTTGAAAGTGCTGTAAAAATACTTTAATATATTTCATACTTTACAATATATAGGCAGAGCCCTACTTTATAAGTGAACCTAACATTTTGTTTCTGCTGTCTTGCCAGAAAAATATGAGAGCATTTTTTTCCTAAAAGAAGCAAAATGAAAACATTGTGACTATAAACTTCATTCTTTAAAGTAACGGAACCACAACCAAAACAAGTGTTAAGTATATTTTAAGCAGTCCTGAAGCTTGTGGCAATAAATTCCAAGGTGTTTACTCCGGTGCTGACAACAGAAGGCTTCAGATAATCTAACTTCGAGTGGAAAACACAATCACTCAACAGCCTCCCAATGCTGACATACTTCAGCGTTTTATTCAAAAAAATAGTCCATAATAAAAAAAAGCATATGCACGGTGTTTAAAGGTAAGGGCTAATAAAACTTCCAACAAAAGGCTTAGCTTTTGCTGTAATTTAAGTAATAGTTGGGGTTAGATGACACCCACCCAGACCGCCGATGCCAGCAAGACATGAGGGGAGACCAGCTCCTACCAGCAACCCAACACTGTGCCATAGTTCTAACCCAGAACTGCTACTGGCAGGGAATCACCCACCCCACCTACCGCATTATTCTCGCCCGTCCCTCATCCCGCAAGAAGGGTAAACAGGCACAAGAAACACCTGTCAGTCGCAACGCTGCACGGGACGAGAGACAGCCATGCTCTCCCTCCACTCGCTTCACTGGCTCTATACACAACCCACCCCCACCTCCAGGCAAGGAACTCGGCCCATCCCACCCACCGCCAGCAGGGAATTCTCACCACACCCCAGCAAGGAACCCAGCCCACCCCACCCCGCAGAGATGCAGGCCCACCACCACCCCACCCCCAGCAGGGAACGCACTTCATCCCACTGCCCCCCACCCCTCAACATGCTCCCCGCAAGGACTCAGCCCTATCCCCACCCCAAACAACAGCCCCCTGGCAGGGATCAGCACCTACCCACCCACCCCCAGCAGGAACTCTCCCACCACCGCTCCAGCAAAGGAACCATCTCCTACCTCACCCTTCCCGGCAAGGGATTCAAGCCCCTACCCCAACATCCCCGGAGAACCCAGCTTCCCTACCCCACGCGCCCCCCAACAGCCCCCCGGCCGGAACCTCCAGCCCCTACCCACCTCCCAACATGCCCCCCGTAAGGACTCTCCCACACACTGCCCCCAGCAAGGAACCCAGCCCTACCCACTCCCAACATGCCCCCGGTAAGAACTCTCCCCACACTGCCCCCAGCAAGGAAACCCAGCCCCTACCCACCTCCTCAATGCCCCCCGGCAGGGGATTCAGCCCTACGCCATCCTGCCCCCCAGCAGGAACCCAGCTCCTACCTCCACCCTCCTGGCAGGGTATGTCTAGCCCCCATCCCACCCCACCGGCAAGGGAAGGGACTCATCCCCCACTTGACCCACCCCCGGGACTGCTCGCGACACCTAACACGACCCCTGCCTCGGTTTCTCGGATAGTTGTTTGCTCCACCCGGCCGGGCCCCGTGAACCGGCCCGCCTCCTTCCCGCCGCTCCAGGGGCGGGACAGGAGGGCCCGAAAGCACGCCGCCGCCGCCTGAGAGTCGGGAGTTGGCGGAGGGGGTGGAGAGGCGGCGGGGCCATACGGGGGGGGTTGGCAGAGGAGGGAGGGGAGACGGGGGAGGGGCAGTTGAGAAGAAGGAGCTGATGGCGGGGGGGAAGCAGTTGGCATGGGAGAGCTGGGGGTTGGGAGAGGGAGGGCCGTGAACACAGGGAGGGGGGGTAGAGAGGGGGAGGAGCACGCACAAGGGAAGGGGGTTGGAGAGGAGGGGCCGTGCACAGGGGTAAGGGCTGAATTCCCTGCCGGTAGGGTGGGGTAGGAGCTGAGTTCCCTGCTGGGGGGCGGGGTGGGGTAGGGGCTGAACTGAATCCCCAATCGGGGGGAGGGGGGATGCTGGGGATACGCTATAGATGCCTGTGGGTCTGAGATCAGTGATGACCTACAAGTCAAAGGCTCCACTCCCTGATCTGCTCATGGCCCCTCCTTGGCTCTAGCACTTTATGAATTATAATTATAATTCACAGACAGGGATGGTGCTCAGTCTAAAATGAAACCTAACTTATCACTACAACCCTTCTATCCTTCAGGGGTGGTTTACGGAAACCCACAGATAACTGAGCAAACCTCTGCCAACCAACTAACATGAGCAGCATTAGGAATAAGCCTGCTTGGGGACTGTGTTTCAAGAAGGGAACAAGTTTCACTTTTAATCTAACAGGCTTGTTTTGAAGAGTCTATGGGGTGTGAATGGTAAGAGTGTAATCATGAAAAATTCACATTTGGATGCTCTGTGAATTACAACTGCAGAGTGAAGCATAAATAAACCCCCTTCCCCGGACAGTCACACCCGTGGATGCTGATTAGAGCAGTTCAAGTCATCTTGACAAATATGCCTGGACTTGTTGGCAGAAGGAACTATTTGAGTCCCTGGAATCTGAACACTTTTGTCCTGTCATATCCTGGCACTGCAGCTGGAAAGACAGGGTGGGACCAGTGAGAGAAACATGGAGTAGGAAGCCAGTTTTAGGACTATAAAATAAAAGTGGTGTCACCATTTCATTCCAAGAAAATTTCACCCTTCTAAAGATTATAATGAAATAAACCACTGGGCCTGTTCGCAAAATGACACTGGCATCCAAAAGCCCAACCGAGCCACTAAACTGGAGAGCCAGGATATCAGGTTTTCAAATCAGGGTGGAGGACAAGATAATAGCTGGAGGGTTACTCAGGGGGATCAGGTACATTCAAAAGTCAAAATAGTGGTTACAATTTTTCAGTTCTTTAATTACAGTCTTTTAAAACTTCATTATTACAGTGTCAAGAGTGTTCATGCCACCCCATAAACTATTAGTACTTACAAATCTAAGGTTCCCCAGTGTGGAAGAGAGGCAAGCTGGGGCATGTTTGCTGAATAGGATTCTGCTGTTGGCTTTTAATAACTTTTCCTGCCAAAAAGGGAAGTGAAATCCCAGAGCACTCATCATTTCAGTGCTTTGATTTCTGAAAAGAGTCATGGAGCAAGTGGGCCTTTGAGGGGTGGGGGTGGGATAAACACACAGGAGGAGATTGGGCATTTGTTTGTTACCTTGGGACTCTGAAGCACTCTAATCCCCTTTATCTCTACATACACAGCACTGAAACTGGGCATGACCCTTCATAGGCCAGCAGAGAGGGAGTCTGCCCCAAGAACCTCTAATATATTCTCTGGAGCTTTTTTACCTAATGAACAATCCAGTGGACACTTCCTTTAAGCAGGTTGAAAGATACATGTGGTCAGAGGCAGCTTGGACTAGTAAAAGAAGCTTACTTGACCCTAATTCCTGCTGTTTCTCTTTTGCATTTCTTGCAGATTGGACAGTGAATCTCAGTGGAGGCCCTGGCTCTGGAGGTTAGTGCTGCTGCTGTGTTAGAGTTGCACACACTACTTCAAAAGATTGGTTGGTTTAAAAATGTACTGAAATGTTACTATGGGGATTTTAAAGAGTTTTTACAAAAATCTTGAGTGTGGGACCAAGCAGTTGGCGTTTCTCTCTTTAGTATTTGAGCAGCACGTTCAAGATGGAAAGAATCAGCTGTTAGAACCTGGAACAGACCCACTCTCTGGATGATCACCAGTCTCTTGTGACTGGATTCAACCACTAAATCCCACATGTTTCTGAGCCCCTTGGATTTGGATAGAGACTAATTGCTCTTCCTAGCTCTGGGTCTTTCAGGCATACTCCCAGGTACTCTGAGATCTTCCTTGACATCCCGAAAACAGTGGCACAATCCACCCAGTCCCCCCCAGTTGTTTAGTCACATTCCCCCCAGAGTTCACGGGCTCTGGGAGCTCTGGTTTTCTAGTTAAACCCTTCAGAATCAATGTGGCACTGAAGCAATGAAAACAGGCTTAGCAAAGGAATTTCTTAAGCACAAATACTTTACTCTTTAAAAGCACATGAGAGTTACAGATCTGTGCAAAACAAAGTCCTGAACACAATACCCATTTGTCTGATCTTACCACCTCTGTGACTCCTGGGTTGGGTCTGAGTCCTTAGGCCTGGCAATAGAATGACCTCCCTTCCTTAGAGAAGTACTCCATATAAAACAGTCAATGCTGATTGCCCTCAATTGCTCTCTCAGCTTTTCAGATATATAAATAAAAAATACAGATACAGTCTGTCCAGTAGGTGTCAAGGCTGTGCTACAAAATGGATGCTCTAAACTCTAGTCAAAGTTACATTCACCAATGGTGTCACAAAACAAAATGGGATTCATAATGACTCGGACATCTCCCTAAATGTTCACACCAGCTATCATTACATTACATCCCCTCCCATCCGTCACAGTTCCAGCTCTCATGAGACAGTCGTAGCTTGATACCCAGCCCTTCCTTCTCTGACCCCTCTCTGGGTCAGCTCCAGTTCAGTTCTGGGCTGGCTTCATTGGGTCAGAGCCATGCATACTGTGGAGTTGCAGGACGCAAGAATCAGCTCGCTGCTGGGAGGTCAGACATCATACAGCCCTAAAGAAGAGGGATAAAAGGATAGGTGGGGCATTGATATATTTGCATGCCCTTTCCCCTGGCTTGTCTGGCAGATATCACAGCCTGGGGAAGAGATTTGCATAGGGACAGCACAGAGATAAAGGTGTCATAACAGCTTAATATGGAGATACAGACAGATTCTTGTGGAGGGCAGTAGGGTGTCCTGCCTACATGGGGCAAGAAGGGACGTAACCCTCCTGAAGCCTCAAGCACAGAGGCCAGAGCTAGGAAACCAACCTGGTCTAGGGATGTACATTCACCTTTCTCTTGTGCCCACACAGCCTGACCCCTGACACTGAACAATGGGGAGACCCAGGAAAAATCCTGACACCACAGCCTCACCTCATCAGACTGCAACTGTGCCCAAAGCCACCCCAGCAGCACCTCGTTCCTCTGCCGCCTCTACCCAGGCCAAGACAACACCCACAGCCAGCCGACCTAAGAGCGCTGAGGCTGCTGGGAATTCAGGCACCAGCAGGGCACAGACAGACAAGCCAACCAGCAGCACCACTGCCAGAAGAGCTGGGCAAAGCTCTTCCCAATCAAGGGCCACTGCAGCACATGGCAATGATCAAGGAGACACCAAGATAAGCTACGGAGTGACAGCTAAGAACCCCACAGTAACTAGTGGAGGGAAACCCTGCTCCACAACAGCTAAAGCACCTGCTGGTGCTGACCCCTGCCTGGGAGGGGGTCAATACAGCCGCTCTCGGGCCAGTACCTCTGGCCGGGGCAAAGCAAGCAAATTTCCCTCCCTGCTGACAAGAGAAGATGTGTTGAAAGTGGAGAGGGAAACCCGGGGCCAGAGGGATAATCCCAAGTGGTACGAGTGGCGGGAAAACCGAATCACAGCCTCAGTCGCACCCAGGATCGCTAACAGCAAGTTTGTCAATGGCAAGAGCTCTGAGGTGCCCCAGTCTTATCTCAAGGCTGTGGTGAGCTCCGGTTCCAAAATGCAGACACCAGCCATGTCCTGGGGCACCCAAAACGAGAAAAAGGCAGTGCAGGCATATGAGGAGCTCCAGTCCAGGAAGACAGGTAGGCTTGTGAAGGTGCAGGAGTGTGGCCTCTTCATTCACCCAGGGAAGGAGTGGCTCGCAGCCAGCCCAGATGGAATTGTCAGAGAAGCAGATACAGGGAAGCTACTGGGGCTGCTGGAGGTCAAGTGTCCCTATAAGCACAGAGACAAGACAGTGAAAGAGGCCTGTAAGGACAAAGCCTTCTGCCTGGAAGTAGATGGTGAGTTCTACTCCTTGAAAAGAAACCATCCCTACTACACTCAGGTGCAGTGCCAGCTGGCAACAACAGGCTTTGACAGGGCTGACTTTGTGGTTCACACCAACAAAGATACAGTCATCACCTCAGTGGACTTTGATGCAGGGTTCTGGGAGAGAACTGAGCCTAAGCTGGAGAAGTTCTACATGGAGGCTGTGATTCCCCACCTGGATGAGAAGAGAAGCAACTCAGTTTGGGCTAAGGAAGAATAAAGTATTTGGGACATCTGGCCACTACCCCACCAGGGACTTCTGTCTTCCAGATGCCATGATAGATTAATGGACTATCTCTAGTTCTGCCACAGCAGAACTATGGAATCTGGAGCATGATACCTGCTGAGTCCTGGTCTACATTTAAAAATTAGAGCTAACTAGCTACATTTGTTCCCTCAATGCCTTAGTTATGTCTACCTAACCTCCAGTATAGACATGACTAGGTCTTCTAATGAACTAGTTCCTACACTGAGCAGTAACTATCTCCAGTACAGCTGCAGCACTGCTGCTGTAGTGGCTGTAATGTAGACATTGCTTGAGACTGGACTCTTCCTTCCTATTTAGATTGTAAGCTCCCTGAGGCAAGGATTGTATCTGCCTGTGTCTCCTACAGGAGTGGCATTTAGTGCTCCGGGACTGAACTGATTGCCTGTCGGTCTTGATAATGTCACCTTTCTCTGAACAGCTGCCCTCTTCCGAACTTCTTATTCCAGTGCCTGGCAGCTGCTGCAAAGTATCCCATCTCTAGGGAAATAAGTTGGTCTGTCTGTGAAACGGTCTAGTTCAGGGTTAAGAGAAGAAGGTGGATGAGGTAATCTCACCCATCTTGTGTGTCTCATATCTTGGTGCCAACACAGTTACAACAAAACTGCATAGTTCAAGGTTGTCTGGGGAGGGGGCTGGATTCCATTTAATGGTCTGGGGTGAAGTTCAGGTCTAAACTTGAATTTTAGTCCACCAAGGAATCCTTGCTGCTGTCAATGGCAGATTTGCCAAAGATCAAACAAAAGGTATGGACTTTAAGGGGTAACTGAACTTATAATTATGGGCTGTATTGTCAATTCAGCATCACACAAAGGGATAATGTGTTCTGCTTTAGATAGGCTGCTGTTTCTTCTCTTGCCATCTTCCCTCACAACCTCTTTCCCACAGTCTGTTAAAATGATCAGCAATTAACTTTTAACTGCTTACATTTAAAGTGTTAGTAGGGTTTGGAATCCACCCCTTGTCCCATGATAATGTGAACCATGAGCATAGGCATGTAACTGGTGCGGTTTGCCCCGTCCCTGATGCCTGTCCCTTTTGCGGCATGAGGGAGTGTCATAAACAGATAGCTAAGGGTTAATGTTTCTTTTACCTGTAAAGGGTTAACGAAGGGAACCAAACACCTGACCAGAAGACCAATCAGGAAACCGGATTTTTCAAAGCTCAGGGAGGGAATGTTTGGGTGTGGGTCTTTTGTCTGGCTCTCGGCTATGAGAGGGATCTTTCTATCTTCAAGCTTCTAATCTTCTGTTTCCCAGTTGTAAGTACAGGTCTAAGACAATATAGGTTTTTATATTGTTTTTGTATTTACATGTGTGTAGTTGCTGGAATGTTTAAATTGTATTTCTTTTTTGAATAAGGTTGTTTATTCATTTTTTCTTTTAAGCAATTGACCCTGTATTGTCAACCTGATACAGAGACTATGTTTATGTGTTTTTCTTTCTTTTTATATAAAGCTTTCTTTTTAAGACCTGTTTGAGTTTTCTCTGGGTAGGCTAAGGAACGAAGGGAAGGGAAATTCTCTTTGTGTTAGATTTACGGAGGGTGAATCTGTGCAGCCTCAGGGGAAGAAGGAGGGGGGGAGGTAAATTGCCCTCTCTGTTTTGCATTCAAGGAGTTTAAGTACAGTATCGCCCAGGATAACCCAGGGAGGGGGAGCTGGGGATGAGATAAAGAGGAGACAAGGGGAGGAGGTTGTTTTCCCTTTGGTGTGAGACTCAGGGCCTCTGAGTCTTGGGGTCCCCCAGAGAAGGTTTTGAGAGACCAGAGGGAGCCAAGCCCTGGAATCCTTGCCTGGTGGCAGCGACATCAGATCTAAGCTAATAATTAAGCTTAGAGGGTTCATGCTAGCTTCTCATTTTATGAACGCTAAGGTTCAAATCTGAGTAGGAAGCTACGACAGGGAGACCCTGGCTTGTGTGCACCAGGCCCCTTTTCTGGCTCTTCCTGGACCCACTTTTGCATTTTCTTCCTTCTCATATACACACACCCCATCTGTGGCCTCACAAAGTCGTGGGACCTCCTTGTCAACCTCCTAGCGATGGTCAAAGTGGCCATCTGTATCGCCAGGGAGAGGATGTTGGCTGAGGGGGTTCTCTGCAACTGTTCCATTCTCTGAGGGGTCTTCAGCCATGGGTAGGCTTATGTCCACCCACTTCCCCCAAACCCAATAGGACCCCATGAGAATTTGGGGGAAGGGTTTGCATCTCAGAGCTACTGTTTCAGGCTGTCTGCAGATGTGGGAAGACAACATTGCATCCATCAATTAACCTTTCAAATGTGAACCAAGTATAACTACACAACCATGAGATTCCCCAGAGACTTTTTTTAAATGAAAGCTTATTTCTTCAATAGCTGACTCTGCCATGTGTGTCCCAGCAATAGGTAGAGCAGCCTGTGGCTTTGAAATCACTGTTATGGTTCATTTCAGTTGCTCCTGTTTTGGAAACTAAAGTGTCTAAATAAAATATTCACTTTGGGTGATTCTCTTGCGATTTGTAGAGCGAACCAGTTGTGGAGCTGTAATTAACCCAGGGGGACTCGATAGGGCCCTGCAGCAGAGGGGCTCATTACCAGGACTGGGTGTCTACTCTCACACACAAGGACAGGACACCCATTTTGAGCCGCTTGTATTAACATACGTGCCTTGTAGCATGGGGTTGTGCCTGCCTCCCAGTTTCTCCCATGGTTGAACTGGTGCTTTCAGTGGGTGTTGGAATTCCCCCATTTCCAGAGTTTCCTGCAGCACAATGGGAGCCAGGCTACCACCCCGTAATCAGTAGTGCCATGTACATCTCAAATAGAAATCAAGAAAACAACAGTAATTTCACTCCCAAGGCCCTAGATGAGGCCTGTTTTCAGCTGCTTACATCATAGATGGGGGGAAAGTGCCATCAGTCCTATCTCTCTCTCAGCCTGGGACTAGCAGATACATTCTAATACTCTAGTCTGAGATTTTAGTGCCCCAGCTGACTATCTCCCACTTTTTCCAGTGGAAGACTGCATCAGAGTCTGATCCAGCTCAGAGCCCTGGTGTTCTCCCTGTTCCTTACACTACATTTATGTTTGCTTAATTTCCCCGCATTCTGCCTAGTTTTACACACCCTTGCACTTCCACAACTATTTCTTTCCCAGAGGAAGAGGCTTGTACTCTTCAAACACATGTAGACGGACTTGTGCATGCTTTGGATTTTTAACTCCCCAGGATCCACCAAACTCCCAATGAAGATTGAGCCATGGTAGAAAAGACATGGCTAGGGATCATTCCCACCCACTGTGCTCAGTCAAAGTTGAGATTCAGTGAGCCTCACCCCCAAGTGGGATTAGAGGTGAGGCCATGAAACCAAGACAAGGACACAAGGTTATTGCAAAAGTATTATATACGTATCACTCCAGCCACACTCCACAAGGGAAGGACCAGAATTTGCTATTTTACATCATTTCAATAAAAACCTGACTACAAACTATAAAAGTGTAAAGCATTTCATGGCCCTAGGTTTCCCACTGCAGGAGATGGGTACAGGGCGTGAACCCTCCCAATGCAGGGGATTGCTGAGTGATGGGGAAGATGCCCCATATGCCCTTCCCCCAATAAGTGGTCACATGGGAGCCAAATGCACAAGTATGAAAAAAAACCTTTAGAAAAATAAGAGTGGAATTGTGATCTTAGGTTCCTTCTATGTCCCTTACTCCTTCAAGCCCCTGGTCACCCCAAAAAACAGGTCCAGCTCAATAGGGACATGAATCCCCAATGCACAAGCATCAGAACAGCTACTGTCATACGAGTAAACCAAGGGCTTCCAACACAAGGGGAGTGGAGTCTTTGAAATGCAGCACAGAAGGTGCAAAAGGTGCATGGGTCTCATTCTGTGGGGGAGGAGGAGAGTAAGGAAGAATTAGAAAATGGGATCTGATTCTTAGTGCATATGGAGCTCCCAAGAGACCAACCAGCTCAGTTATGTCCTCCCCCTGAAGAAGAGAGAGCAAGACAGAAGACCAAGGAACAATCAGTTTCACACATACAGAATGGGAAGAGACTGTCTAGGAAGGAGTACTGCAGAAAGAGATCTAGGGGTTATAGTGGACCACAAGCTAAATATGAGTCAACAGTGTGATGCTGTTGCAAAAACAAACATGATTCTGGGATACATTAACAGGTGTGTTGTGAGCAAGACACGAGAAGTCATTCTTCCGCTCTACTCTGTGATGGTCAGGCCTCAGCTGGAGTATTGTGTCCAGTTCTGGGCACTGCATTTCAGGAAATGTGGAGAATTGGAGAGGGTACAGAGAAGAGCAACAAGAATGAGTATTGGTCTAGGGAACAATGACCTATGAAGGAGGCCTGAACGAATTGGTTTTTTAGTGTTGGAAAAGAGAAGACTAAGAGGGACATGATACCAGTGTTCAGGTATCTAAGAAGAGAGTCATAAGGAGGAGAAAAACGTGTTCATCTTAGCCTCTAAGGATAGAACAAGAAGCCATGGTTTAAACTGCAGCAAGGGCGGTTTAGGTTGGACATTAGGAAAAAGTTCCTAACTGTCAGGGTGTTAACACTGGAATAAACTGCTAGGGAGGTTGTGGATCTCCATCTCTCGGAGATATTTAAGAGTAGGTTAGATAAATGTCTATCAGGATGGTCCTAGACAGTATTTGGTCTGCCATGCAGGCAGAGAGCTGCATCTGATGGACCTCTATGAGGTCAGCCCTAGAATCTATGAAAGTATTCTGCTGCCTAGAAACTCCATAGTCACCAGGTATCCCATTCAATAGGGCAGCAATTGCATAGCAGATTTGGTTCCAAGGCACAAGATCCCCCGTCTGTATGAGGCACTAAACATCCCCAATTTTGACTGAGAAGCCAAGATTGCCAGACCCCGAGAATTCTGAGAGGACAGTTCATGACAAATTAGAAGCCTACCTGCTTCCTGCTCTCTCAGGACTTTGTTCCCATCATCCACCAACTTTTATGAAGAATGCTTCCTGGCAGACAGCCCAGTGCAGCCCAACAGGCATCAGGGGGAAGGCTTGAGAGCCATTTCAAGGGAGATGAGATTGATCTGCTTTTCCCAGGGTGGTTTTATTTATTTCTATGCTGTGCCTGCGACTCTCTGGAGCTAGTGAGTGCAGTCAGATCAGAGAGGGCTACTCTTTTCTTTGGTCCAGGTGAAGCTGTTGTGTGGCACTAAGCAAACCCTAAGTAACGTGGAAAAGTGAAGGCAATAAGGATATAAAGTCTCCCTGTTTAGGCCTCAGTATGAGCAAAGTCCTTCCATGTTTGAAGTCTAATTGACCTAAAGGCTGGCTGAATGGGAAAGGCAGGGTAAACAGCGTTATCAGTTGCAACAGTTCTAATTGGTCCTAAAGCAGAAATAATGAGGCCTGGTGCACCTTTAGCAGAAGGACAAGATAACTTGCAGAAGGAAAACTTACTAATCGAGCTGCCGCAGCCAAGTTTACTTAATGCACCTGCGCTTACGTAACTGCTATGGGGGGGAGAAAGAAGTGTGTGAGAAAAGAATGCTGCAGCCGGACAGAAGAGGGAGGGGAAACGGGGGCTTGCTAGTCAGCGAGAAAAGTTCTCATGGATATAAAGGAACAGACTGCTTGTTTTAGCTGGGCTGGATCTGAGGCGTACTAAGTCTCCCAGCCCCGCTTTGAGATCTCAGATAAACTTTGCTTGCTTCTCCCCCTGGTGTGTTTCTTGGCGCTAAAGCACTCCGGGCACGAATCACTGTTGTTGGCCTTGGGCACCTCCGGTGTCTGCAACAAAGCGAGTTTACGGGAGGGGCTGCTCAATCCAAGTCCTGGGGCAAATCACAACATTTGACATTGGCCATAACAGCCGAGAGGGTAACTTCCTTTCTGCCCCCTCAGATGGTGTTACTTCAGGGCATGCCTTGCAGGGGGAGAAGCTTGCCCTCTGATCTGGGCTGTATCTGCTATATGGAAAGAGGCCTTTGGTCTCTGGGACTAGCCACCTGACACCTTTCCCCAGCACTAAACTCACGCAGAGGGTGAGAGGCGCCAACCCCGGGGAGAAGGGAAGGCTGGACAGAGCACCCCATCCCGCTCCATTCCCGAAACCTCGCCCCCCACCTGAGCTCGTGGCTTGGAGGCGAGAGCTCACCCCGCTACTGAACGTGAACCCCCCGCCCCACAGAGACCCCGTGACCCTGACAGCGGCCCCTTCCCGCTCCCATGCGGTGCGTTGCGCGCCCGCAAGTGGGGCCGAGGGGGGCAGGAAGGAGCGGGATGGTCACGTGACGCGGGCGGTTAAGCCAAAGAATTTTTTTCTACAACAAAACTCCCGCGTTTCCTCCAGGCTTTTTTGTTGTGCTTCCACCTTGCCCCGCCCCCCCCGGCTAGCGTGACTGACGAACCCCGCTCGCCCGCGGTCTTCGAACCCCGCCCCCGCTTCTGTCTCACAGCCAATGGCCTGCAAGGACGTTTTAAGAAAGAGAGAGGAGGCACCTGATTGGCCGGGCCATCCCGCTCACTGTTTAGTTTAAAAAAAGGCGGTGACTGTCGCTGTCGCTGATTGGCTCCGCGGCGCTACTTTAAGAGCTTCGCGGGGACTCGGCGCGCTAAGTCGAGGGGTTCGCGGAGTTGGGAGCAGCGCTGCTCGGTTCTCTCTATCGCGTTGTGTGGGCGCGGCCCCGCCCCGCCTCTTTCACCTCAGCCCCGGCTCAGGTAGGAGCGGGGTGAGCCCCCGAGGCAGCCCCGCCTGGAGTGCGGCCGTTGGCGGGCGGAGCTGGGCGGCGCTCCCTGGCGCGTGCTCGGGAAGCGCCTTCCGCAGGGCCGCGCGCTGTCCGCCCCGCAGACCCATCTGTGGGCCGCGGGTCTCCGCGCGCTGCGCTAGGACGGGCCTGCGCTGGGGCTCCCAACCCGGCGCGGGGCTGGAGTGACCTGTCCCGGGTCTGCTGCTGCCCGTGCACCGACGCTGGAGCCAGTCGCCGGGGGGAGGCGCGCGCGCCGCCGGGCGCTGGACTGGGCTTCCCGGTGGCAGAGGGGCGTGTAGGCTGGGGGGTGGGGCTCAGTTCTGCGCGGGGGGGAGGGCGCTTGTAGCCCCTCCCTGCCGTGGGGCTGGGCTGAGACGGGCTCAATTCCCTGCTGCGGGGTGTTCTGGGTGGGGGCACTCGGCCTCTCTCGGGCTGTCTGAGGCTCAGGGGCTTGTAGCCCCAGTCCCTCCCTCAGACCTGGAGGGAGCAGTAGCTCCGCTCCCTGCCCGGCCCTAGCCCAGCTGGGGGGGTCTCCTCGTCCCTCATTGTCCCCCGGCTGGGTGTTGTGAACGGCTCTCTTGCTAAGAAATCCATGGAGCCCCCCCGGGCCACTTCAGAGCTCCTGAGCAGATGCTGTTAAGTGGGTCCCTGGGTGAGCCAGGGCTATAAATGTCTGAGATCAGTGACCTACAGACCAAAGGCTCCACCCCTTGGATTCTCTGGCCTCGACGTGGTCCTGTCAAACTGTGAATAATTCACAGGGATGGTGCTTAGCCGGAAATGAAACCTGTCTTGACCCTACAAACGCTATAGCTTTCAGGGGCAAAGGGTGTCTTACTGAAATCCACAGATAGCTGGTTGGCAGGCCTATGAATGAGCCAGGGACTATTTCTATAAGGGAACAAGCTTCATTTTTAAGTGAATAGGCTTGTTTTGAAGAGTCTGTGGGGGTGGGGATGATAGTGTAATGCAAAATTCATATTTGGCTGCTTTGTGAATTGCAGCTGCAGAATGTGGCATAAATAAACCAACCCACTTCCCTGGATAGTCTCTCACATGGGTGCAGATTAGAGTAGGTCAAGTCATCCTGACAGATATGCTGGACTTGTTGCTAGAGGAGACTATTTGAGTCATCGGAATCTGACCATTTTGTCTTGTCATAATCCTGGCACTACGTTTGGGAAGACAGGCTGGCACCAGTGAGAAACATGGAGGGAGAAGCTAATTTTAGAGTGGCAGAGAGTGGGTATCACATGTGATCCCAAGAAAACGTCAGCATTCTAAAGATTATCATGAAATAAATTGCTGGGCCTGTTTGCAAAAATGACATTGGCATCCAAAAGCCCCAACCGAGCCACTAAACTGGGAAGAAAACCAGGATATGAGAGTAAAGGCCCTTACATCAGGTTGGAGAACAGGAGAATGACCTGAGGGTTACTTGGGGATCAGGTACATTTTAATAGTAAAAATAGTGGTTACAGCCAGCTCTTCAGTTCTTTAACAATGTTCATTATTGCCATGTTAATAGTTCATGCTAACCCTCTCCCTGAGAACTAGTGAAATTGACTATCAACCCTTCCAAATGCTAAGTTCCCTGGTGTGGAGGAGAGCAGGTAGAGAGGCATGTTTGTTAAAGGGGACTCTGCTGTTGGCTCTTAACTTTTACTGCCAGAAAGGGAAGTGAAATCCCAGTGCATCTATAATTTCAGAGGTTTGATTTCTGAGAAGTGATGTAGCCAAGTGGGCCTTTCATAGTGGGGAGGACACACAGACCTGGTTCTCCCAGGAAGCAATTGAGCATTTGCTGTGGCTTGGTTTGTTACTTTGGGGTGCTGAGACAGAGGATTACAGTGCTTATTTACCTGCACTGAAGCTGGGCATGACCCTTCATAGGCCAGCAGAGAGGGAGCCTCTGCTACAGGAGCCTCTAATTTACTCTTGAGTGGCTTTGTTTAATAATCAGTACAGTGTGGTCAGAAGCAGCTTGGACAAGTAAAAGTACCTGGGACTAGGAGACAAGAAATCAGTTCCATTTCTGGCACAGACACCTGCTCTCCAACAGCCTTGGCCAAGTCACTTCACACTCTCTCATTTGGTCCCTCTGCATCATGGAGATGTACTTTCTGGATCTTATTCCTACTGTTTATCTTTTGTATTTCTTGCAGATTGGACAGTCTCTGTGGAGGCCTTTGTCCTGCAGGTTGCTACTGCTGTGGTAAGGGTTGCACACCTAAAGGTGAAGGTTAGTGGGTTTGAAAATCCAAGGAAATGATACTATGTTATTGGGCTTTAAGATTTTGAAGAGTTTTTACAAACATCTTGTAAAGAGTAACAGACCTGTGGAAAACAAGCTCATGAATCCAGTTCTTGCTGGTCTGAGTCCTGGGTTTGATCTGAGTCCTTGGGCACCTTTCACTGCCTCCTGGCCTGTTCCTCTTGGTGCTGGTAGTGGAAAGGGCTGGACCCACCCCTTATAAAACAGTGCTGCAAGATAGGAAGAAGTCTAGATTTGAGCTCCCTGCCCCCTCAGATTGTCTAGAGACCCATTCAGTCAATGGCCCTACCTGTAGAAAACCCAGTGTTCCAGTAGGAAAGAGTCAGTATTGATGTCCCTTGATTACTCTCAACTTCTCAGTTTGTCCACTAACTATAAGGCTGTGCTACAAAATGGGTGTTCTAATGAGCTGTATTGATACAAAGTTTTCAGTCGCAAAAGGTGTTCACAAAACAATGGGATTCACAATGACTCAGACATCTCCCTGAACTTTCACATTAGGTATTATTCCATTCCATCCCCTCCCCTCCATAGCTCCAGCTCCCATGGGACAGCCCTAGCTGATACCTACTCCCTTCCCTGAGCCCTGTCTGGGTCAGCTCCATTTCATTCTTGACTGGCTTCATTGGGTCAGAACCATGCATACTGTGGAGTTGTAGGCCCCAAGAACCAGCTTGCTGCAGAGAGGTCAGACATCACACAGCCTTAAAAAAGAGGGATAGAGGGAGGGGTTAGGCATTGATGGACGTGCATGATCCTTACCTCTTGGCTTGCCTGGGGGCGGCACAGAAGTGTCAAACAGCCTGATACAGATTCTTGCAGGGGGCTGCAGGGTGTCCTGCCTACATGGGGAGAGAAGGGATGTGTAACTCACCTGAAGCCTCAAGCATAGTAGCTCCTGCCAGAGCTGGGAAACTGATCTGGTCTAGGAATGTACATTCACCTTTCTCTTGTGCCCACACAGCCTGACCCCTGACACTGAACAATGGGGAGACCCAGGAAAAACCCTGATAGCACAGCCTCACCTCATCAAGCTGCAACTGTGCCCAAAGCCAACCCAGCAGCACCCCGTTCCTCTGCCGCCTCTACCCAGGCCAAGACAACACCCACAGCCAGCCGACCTAAGAGCGCTCAGGCTGCTGGGAGTTCAGGCACCAGCAAGGCACAGACAGACAAGCCAACCAGCAGCACCACTACCAGAAGAGCTGGACAAAGTTCTTCCCAATCAAGGGCCACTGCAGCACATGGCAATGATCAAGGAGACACCAAGATAAGCTACAGAGTGACAGCTAAGAACCCCACAGTAACTAGTGGAGGGAAACCCTGCTCCACAACAGCTAAAGCACCTGCTGGTGCTGACCCCTGCGTGGGAGGGAGTCAATACAGCAGCTCTCGGGCCAGTACCACTGACCAGGGCAAAGCAAGCAAATGTCCCTCCCTGCTGGCAAGAGAAGATGTGTTGAAAGTGGAGAGGGAAACCCGGGGCCAGAGGGATAATCCCAAGTGGTATGAGTGGCGGGAAAACCGAATCACAGCCTCAGTTGCGCCCAGGATTGCTAACAGCAAGTTTGTCAATGGCAAGAGCTCTGAGGTGCCCCAGTCTTATCTCAAGGCTGTGGTGAGCTCCGGTTCCAAAATGCAGACACCAGCCATGTCCTGGGGCACCCGAAACGAGAAAAAGGCAGTGCAGGCATATGAGGAGCTACAGTCCAGGACGACAGGTAGGCCTGTGAAGGTGCAGGACTGTGGCCTCTTCATTCACCCAGAGAAGGAGTGGCTCGCAGCCAGCCCAGATGGAATTGTCAGAGAAGCAGATACAGGGAAGCTACTGGAGGTCAAGTGTCCCTATAAGCACAGAGACAAGACAGTGAAAGAGGCCTGTAAGGACAAAGCCTTCTGCCTGGAAGTAGATGGTGAATCCTACTCCTTGAAGAGAGACCATCCCTACTACACTCAGATTCAGTGCGAGCTGGCAGCAACAGGCTTTGACAGGGCTGACTTTGTGGTTCACACCAACAAAGATACAGTCATCACCTCAGTGGACTTTGATGCAGGGTTCTGGGAGAAAACTGAGTCCAAGCTGGAGAAGTTCTACACAGAGGCTGTGATTCCCCACTTGGAGAAGAGAAGCAACTCTGTTTGGGCTAAGGAAGAATAAAGTAGCAGGGACATCTGGCTGCTACCCCACCAGGGACTTGTCTTCACCAGCTGCTATGATAGATTAATGGACTCTCTCTGGTTCTGCCCTAACAGAACTATGGGATCTAGAACATGCCTGCTGAGCCTAGACTCTTCCTTCTAATTTAGATTGTAAGCTCCATGGGAGCAAGGATAGCATGTGCCTTTGTGTCCTAGTGGCATGGAGAGGACAGCCAGTGATTTAATGGTTCTGTCCTAGCTGCAGAACAAATACTCTGGGCATTTGGTGTTGTACCAGTGATGCGTGTGCAGACAACTTCACTGTTCTCTCAGCATCTGCCTTTGAATTTATGCCAGTGGCTGGGTGCTAGTGCAAACTGCCCTATTTGTAGGGAAATTGGTTGTCATACTCAGCCTGCAGAGGGAGTGGGGTTCCATTTAATGAGCTGGAATACAAGTACTGGACTAAACTTGAATTTTAGTCCCCCAAGGAATCCTTGCTATTGTCAGTGGCAGGCTTCTTGAAGATAAAAGGTAAGGTATGGCCTTTAGGGTAGTGGTTCTCAAACTTTTGTATGGGTGACCCCTTTCACATAGCAAGCCTCTGACACCCCCTGAAAGTAAAAATACTTGTATATTAACACCATTATAAAATACTGGTGGCAAAGTGGAGTTTGGAGTAGAGGCTGACAGCTTGTGAACCCCAAGTTTGAGAACCCCTGCTTTACAGGGTAACTAAACTTGTTATGTGCCTTAGTGTCAATGCAGCATCACACACAGCTGTTTCTTCCCATACTATCTTGTATTCACTCCCACCCTCTTTCCCTGAGTGATGGTAATAGCTGCTCACATTTAAAATATAGTTTAGCTTTAGCATCTGTCTTGCCCCCACAAGAATGTGGGGGAAGGGGCTTACATCTCAGCTATTCTTTTAAGGGTGACCAAGTAAAACACTTTTTTTTATGGAAGTTTATTTCTCTAATAGCAGACCATATCATGCACAACAATAGTATGGAGAGGTGCCTTGATGTTTGAAATCACTATTTTGTTCAAATCAATCCTGTTTTGAATTAACCTATCTGAACGGGCCATTTTTTGGGGTGTTTTTTGAAGTGGCTGGAGCTTGAGCTCTAAGTAACCACAGATGCCAGGATAGGGCATGTGAGGGGTGTCTGGTCACACTAATAGGGCTGACATTTTGACATGCTTCCACAGATATGCTCAGCAGTGTGGTAGGAGGGGGTGTGCATGTCTCCCAGTTAAAAAGGATGCTTTACCTTAGGTGAGGGAGATGCCCAATTTCCTTAACTTTCCTTTCTACAGCACTGAGTGTCAGACCACTGCCATGTAATCAATAGTGATTGCACTTCAAATACTTAAGCGGCAAGCCTGTTTGCATCACAGATGAGGAAAGATGCTGTCAGTCCTGGCTAGAGTCTCTCCCCCCCACACATATGGTCTAATCCTAGATTTTAGTACCCCAGCTGACTTCTCCCCCATTTTCAAGGGGGAGATGGTCTAAGCCTCATCTAGCTGAGAGCCCTGGTGTTCTACCTAACATTTCTCTTTGTTCAATGTCCCTGAGTTAAGATCTCTTCTCCAGGGCACCAGGCTTTGAATTTTTAATTCCTCACCATCCATCAAATTCTCACAGATGGCTCCATGGTAGAAAGGACAGGGCTAGTGGCTCTTCCCAGCCCCACAGCACAGCCCAAGGAAATAGTCACTGAAACTTATACAAGGTGAGGTCATGAAACAATAAGGCTACAAGGGTTATGGCAAAAGTACTTTATTATATACATATTACTCCACCCACACTCCCAAGAATTTGTTGTTTTACATAATTTCAATAAAAGTTACTACAAACTATAAAAGTGTAAAGCATTTCAGGGGCCTAAACTTCCCCCCACAGGAGAGGGGTACAAGGAGCAAACCCTTCTGGAGGGGCAGGGACATTGCTGGCTGACTGTCTCATGGCAGCCAAGTACATAAGTTTGGAAAAACAGGAATTGTGATCTTAGGTTCCTTTAATTTCCCTCCACCCCAAGAAGCAGAGGTCCAACTCAGTACGAACATGCAGCACAAGAGTCAGAACACCTGCAGTTTCTATGATTAAATCAAGTGCCTCCAGCACAGGGAGAGCAGCATCTTTGAAATGCAGCATAGAGGGTGCAGAAGGCACATGGGTCTGGTTTTTTGGTGGGTGGGTAAAAGAATTAGATGGAATTTAATACTTAGTGCATCTGGAGCAGCCAGCCAGCTCAGTCATGTGCTCCCTCAGGAGGGGGAGAGAGAAGAGCAAGTGTCCTGTCTACAACTGTAAAGGTGTGCTCATAGTAGGCACATCCAATCTTAAGAGGCAGCAATTTGCATAGTGGATGAGGTTCACAAAAGACCTCATGTCTGTCTGAGACACTAACATTCCAGTATTAGCAGCCTAGGCTCCTTGCTGAAGTTTGAGGAGAGTTCTTCAGGGGACTGGACAATTCAGATAGAAGCATCACTTTCTTTCTGCTCTGTCAGGACTTTGTTCACATCATTCACCAAGGGTGCTTCCTGGGAGACAGGACTTCCCCTGCTGTTGTGCAGTGGGCTGAGAGCCATTGCCTAGGGTCTGCTTGTGGACTCACCCTCTCCCTCTCATGAGTTTCCAAAGGTTCTCCCCCCAAACTGTTTTGGGCTCCTGCCACAACTCCTTAAATCCCCTCATACAGGAGATTACAGTGCAACTGGAAGTTTGAGAGCAGAGGACTCCATTTTACAGTTTAGCAAGAATTGTTTTATCATTTTTCTAAACATCTGTTACAAATTATTTACAGTCACTCCATTAATATTTACAGTAACCACACACTGCCCTTCTCTTCCCAACCTCGAGCTAGTGAGTGCAGTCAGAGGCTATTCTTTGCTTACTCTGAACAAAGCAAGTCTGAAGGCAGGGTGCTCAACTCAGGTCCTGGGGCAGATGTCCACATCACTAATTGATGGGCTATGACAGCACAGAGGACAACTTCTTTTTTCCTCCCAGAGGGTGTCAGTCCAGAGTGTGGTTTGTAGTGGGAGAAGCTTTGTGCACTCAACAAACCAGATACAGCCCAGATTAAAGATGACAGTCTGGGGGAAGAGGGGGGCTCTAGCCACCTGAGAACTTTCACCAGCACTAAACTCACTCTTAAGAGGTTGTCACAGGAAAGGAATTGGGCACCAGTGGGATAACAACCACCTTTGGGATAAGTCTAAGCAGTCACCATACCAGAGGGAAACTACTTGGATTAGGCTCTCCTGGATTGCCTGGGGGAAAGGCACTGAACCCCATGTGTATTACAGCAGGAAGGTTTCTGGCTGACCTACTGCACTGGATTCCATTGACAGAGACTTCTGCTGGGCCCCACTGCACTGGCAAAACTGATGTCTCAGCTGCATAGTTTAAATGATCCCCACAAGAGAAAAATTATTCTTCCAGGAGTTGGAAGTACAGGGGGCATGCCCAACACAAATGCTCTCGCTTTCCAGTCCCACAGGCCTCCTATTATCACTGCATCGATTGTCTAGCCAACTTGGGCTATAGTCTTAGAACAAAGGGCCCCCACCCGCAATCACCATATCTCGGGGGGAGAGGATCAGTCACAGAAGCGTTTGCGGGGCACTGTTCTGGCTCGGTTTGAGCGACGGATCTCTTGTTTGGCGTCACGGCATCTCTGGCAGATGAAGACCTCAGGCACATTGGATTTGCGAATCTTGGCACAAGAGAGATGGATCCAGGTGGTGCATTCATTACACTCTATCATGGGTCTCCCTGCAAAGGGCTTCAGGCAGAAGCAGGTTATCAGGTCCCAAGCATCATCCTCTGGACAGGGGAGAGACAGACCTCCATCAGAAAATGCGAGACAAGCTGAGTTTATAGCATAAGATTTTGCACACAGGAAGGCAGTATACATTGTCCCAGGAGCATGAAGGCCTACAGGGCTCAGCACTGACCCCCACAGATGATTAGTGATGAGCTCTGAAGGAAACCCAGGCCGTCCTATGCTGGCCTGCATTCCCCCCTGTCTGGTTCAATCCCCACCCATTTCAGGAAGAAGCCCAGCAGCAAAGCAAGACTCCCAACTCCCTGTGCTGGAGAGGCTGCCAGTACCACACATAATGGGGTCCAACTCACCTTCTGATTTGGTGTTGTGAGGTGCCACTGTGAATTCCACAGGTGAAGCTGCAAAAGGGAAAAGAGCAATTAAAATCAGTCAAATGGTTAGTTTGAGAGTCTCCCAAGCTGAAGAATGAGTCTGGCTCTAGCACTGGTTCCATCAGGGGAAAGAAGGACTCTGACAGGCTGAGGCCCAAACCTTGATTCTATGCTTTGCAGTTCCCCTACTTCACCTCTTGTTGGGTGAGGCTAGGACCCCAGTAGCTGTGGGCTCCCCACAAAGCCAGTGAACCTACAGTTCCTCCAGCTGTAAGACAGCAAGGTGCTGGACATTGGAACATGATGCAGCTTTGCAGTGAGAACAAAGCATTGACATAACCATCTATCCAGACCAGGGACATCTGCCTCTCTTTTCCCACAGACCCCTCCACACTCGCCATACAAACTAGCTTGGGATCTTACAATTGAGCTGGGAGCTGACACTGCTTGTACCATCCTCCTCTTTGCTTTGAGCCACGGTATTCTGACAGCTGGAGCTCCTCCTCTCCTCAGGACATGATTCCTGCTCCTTTGGTTGAAAGTAGCCTCCTACTGGCACCTCACTCCCCTGAACCCCATGTGTCCAGTCCTTTTCTTCCTTCATGAACTCCTCCAACAGGGATTTGGGTCGGAGCTCACCAGCTGGGACAACCAAGGACTCAAGACATTTTCCCATTACATAAGGTCCCTGCTCCTCTAGTACAGCTGACTCTCTCCTTTGCTGTTGATCACTTAAATTCTTTGTGCCAGCCAGCGTCACATTCTGTTCCATCTCTTGATCCAAGATGAGCTTCTTTGCATACAGTTTCTTCTTCTTGGTTTGCTGGGCCCGGGCTGCATAGAAACTGCTGGGAAAGTCAGGGCAGTTCAGGAACAGGTTGCCCCCTTTGTATTTGGCATTCCTGATCCTCCCCTCATCTGGCAGTACTTGGGAATCAGAGGAATGGGATGAGGCCCAGCTGTCACTGTCCTGAGTGCTGCCTGTGCTGTTCTGGGGACTCATGCTGCCTCCAAGGGTCCAGGGTTCATTCTGCAAGGACAAAGAAAAGCACATAGGATCTGCACAAGACCACACCACAGATGTGATGTTCCTGGAGTGATTGCGGGAGGGAAGGAGACATGAGCGGGAGAAATGAGACAGCAGGAAGTCCCCAAACCTCAGTGCCAAGAAAGAAAGAAGTGCCAGGTCTGTCTCCCAGGACATTGGCCCCTTCACACAACACACACACCAATCTGTTTTACCTCCTCGGGGTAGGGGATGTAGCCAGCATAGGCCAACACAAAGGTGCAGAACTGGTTGAAGTCCTCCACGGTTCTTTGTCTTTTTTGTGGCGGCTGCAAAAAATGACATTTTATTGATTAGAGTCTCCACCTCGAGCCTCAGACTTGATGGCTAGAAAAAAATTTGACGAAACATTGCCAGCTTGGCCTTTAACTACAGACAATGACCAAATCTTATGCTACAAGATGCCACTGTGGGAGTCAGAAAGGACTGCGTGTGCAATGCCAGCCACCAAGTAACTCCATTATACATGTATCAGAGGGGTAGCCATGTTAGTCAGGATCTGTAAAAGCAGCAATGAGTCCTGTGGCACCTTATAGACCAACAGACATATTGGAGCATGAGGTTTTGTGGGTGAGCACGACAAAGTGGGTATTCACCCATGAAAGCTGATGCTTCAATATGTCTGTTAGTCTATAAGGTGCCACAGGACTCATTGCTGCTTTTCCATTATACATCCAGTACATACAGCCCTGGAAGGCCTGAGCAACATAATCCGCGCACAGTCTCAGAATGCCTGAACACCACCACAGAAGCCTGCAGTGCCCAGCCCACCAAGGCGACCCTCCTTTCTCCCAAACCGACTCACACATTCAGCATGCCTAGATGTTCCCTTTCAAAGTACGCCCAGAACCTGCAGCCATAGCCCATTCAGGCACCCTCACCACATCAAATCTACATGCACAATGTGTAGAAAGGAAATATCTGAATGTTGAGTTTCTACAAGATTTCTAAACAGGTTGAACCCCTGAAGTTGTGGAAGAGCCCCCAGCAATGAGCTCCATTTATCTTCAGTCACTGGACTGGCGTGTTTGTGGCAGGGACCATGATCAGTGACTAAGGATATCCTCGGCTCTTGAGATCCAATGGGAAGGATAACAGGCCTCCACACAATTAACACAGGAGTGTTCAGACAAAGCCTTGAGCATTGGACTCTAGGGAACCATCCTGCCCTGATCCCTGAGTCTACAGCTCTATGGAGGGGAATCAGAACAGCTATGTCACCATGGCAGGGGCACCCGAGAAGAGTTTCCTCTCAGGAGAATCAAGTTGCCCATTATGGAACTCCAGAGTCCTACACAAAACAGCCTCTTGCACCCACCTCCTTCAAGACAAAGGGAATTGAAAGCACTGGAGCCAACCCTAGCCAGTATGGGCACTTATCTGACTGACTGGGGATAGGCCACATGGGCACAGTGCTACCATTTACTTCAGCCAGGCAGTCCATGCCAGCCACCCAAGGGCAGTGAAATCTCATGGCTGAGCCTGAGTCAACACCAGTAGCTTGGTGGCCCCCTCCCTGCTGTTCTGAAGGCATCTAACACTTGGAGTTACCAGAAAGGCCAACTCTCCAGCCCTTCAATCCCAACTCTGAAGGGCAGTACCCCAAAGAGCAGAGGAGAAAGTTCATGATAACACTGAGGGAAGCCTGGAATTTATGCAGCCCCCGGGCCTGGTCACATCCCAACCCGAGGTCTGACTCCACCCAACCACCCCTCTTCCCAAGGGCTGAAGGACAATCTCTTCCAGCCATAGGGAGGGGCACCTGCCTCCTGGAGAGCAGGGGGAGAGGCCTTTACTGCCTATGGTGGGTAGGAGCAGCCAACCATTGGTGGCAGGGTTGGAAAGAGCATCCCCCCCCCAGAGTTACAGGCCTGAAGGAAAGAGCAGAGAGCATGCTCAGGGCTACAGAAAGCTAACTTCCCTCAGCCACACACACTCCTCCCAATACCCAGACCCCCCCCAAACACACTGCCCAAAGCTTATCCCACATGCTCCCCAGTGCCCAGACACCCCCCCCGCTGACACCTCCCGCGGAAGGGGCAGGTAGTGGAATAGCCTGTTAGCTGCGGCACCGAAGCCCGATCCCCCGGGGGCCAGCCCGGCCAGAAGTCCCATTATGGAGGCCAGAGACAGGCTGAGACTGAGCCCGGCCCCTTCCATGAGGAGCAGCCCCCGAGCCGCCGTCGGCCCAGAGCCCGAGACGGCGCGAGGAGTCCAAGAGGGGCAGGGGGAGGGCGGTCCCTCCCGCCCCCGATATCTGATCCCGCCCAAGATGGCGCCCGCACAGCGCTCCCGGTCCTGCCCTGAGCCGGCCCCCTACGGGGTCACTCCCCGCCGCAGGAGCGGCCCGGCGCATCCTCCGAGGGAGCCGAAGAGGGGTGGGGGCGGCAGGCGCCAGAGCACCCCTCCTCCAAAACGTGTGGCGGCACCCACCGCCT
>NC_133776.1:7872793-7987440 GCF_003597395.2 Chelonoidis abingdonii | reverse complement strand
CAGGGCGGGGCAGCGCCCCGGCCCCTCGGCACTTGGACTCGCCCGTCAGCTGAGCGGCAGACCCGGGGCCTCCCCCGCCGCCAGCGGCCCGGGCGGGCCCTCTCGCGTGGTCCCCTCCCCAGCCCCTGCTCCACACCCGGGATCGCAGCTTCCCGGGAACCCGGCGCGGGATCCGGCCTCGGAGCTCAGGCCTCGCCTGCTGCCCCTGTGCCCACGCTCGGGCTCCGGCCGCGGACAACGGGCCCCCCCGCCAGCCAGCCGCACAAGGGAAAGTGGAGGAGGGGCTGCTGGGGGGCCAGCTCCCGCCCGGCCCCGGTCCCTCCTAGCTCCCCCTCCGCCGGGAACCGAGCGCACCCGCCATCCCGGCCCAGGAACCCCCTCCAGACTGGGGTAATTAACACGGCAGGGAGAGGCCATAGGTACCGGCCACTTGGCAAGAGCAGGACCAGGGATCCGGGGGGATATGACAGCTCCTACAGCTTTTGGGTCCTGATCCAGGTGAAGGTAGCGGCACGAGGCGAAAATGACGCTACTTTTAACAGCTGCTGGACCTCCCTACCCCAGCTGCTGCTAGGTGCCAGAGCCGACACAAGGCACCTGATACCAGTGATCTAGTGCCACAAGCATAGGGCAGGCTTTTCCTGGGAGATCAGGATGGTACTGACCCTCTCACAGCCTCTTCCCCCAGGACAGGATGGGACTTTACCCTTGCAGCTGAGAGCTTGTGCCCAGAAAACCTTTTCGCCGCTGTGCAGCCATTCCCCCAAAATACCTGCTCAGACATTTAAATTCTTACTAAAGCCAACAAAGGCTGCAGTTAGCAGAAAATGCCTTAACTGCCTAAAGAGCTGCTGGGGGGAACTACCCCTCCCCCCAATTTTCTAACATACAGGTGGGGAGCAGCACAGTAGTAAAATCCCCCAGAAAAGGGTGAGAGCAGCAGAGCTGGGGTGCATTTTCAACAGGGCTGCACTCGTACCAGGGGGCTCACAAACAGGGTAGAACTTAGGTGCACCACACGTGGCAGGAAGCAGAGTATAGAAGGCTGGGGGTAGAGCCATGCAGTAGTTAGAGAGCCCACCACAGGGCTGGATGCAGGAATTTTTATTTTTATTTTTAAGGGAGGTTTTTTGTTTTTTTTAAAGCAGGTGTCTCCTGTCTTTACCACAGGATGGAACATATTGCCCCAGGCAACCACTGCAAATGTACCATTGCAACAGCACAGGAGACATTTCCAAAATGCTAATCCAGTAATTAAAAACTAGCCCCAAAAAGTAAACAAAATGTTAAAATGAAGGAAGACTGATTCCCCCACCAGCTTCCAGGATAAAGATGCCATGAGGAGTCTCACTCCAGCACATATGATGTCCCTAAAGGAAAGGGAGAGCACAGCTGCAACACAGAGTGTGGAGAGGCCAAGGCCAAGCCCACAACCAGCTGGAGCTCTATGGCGGTCCAGTAGCAGGGGTGACTGCTTGCTGGAGGAGGTGCTAGGTACAAGTGCAGACTGTTAGTGAAGCCCTTATTTTGAGGACTAAGGCACAGTGGCTCTGAGCTCACCCCTGAAGGGCAAGATGGGTCCTAGTTGAGACTGAAGACTTCATAGCATGCTTACTAGCACTCAATCCAACCCCATCCCTGCATCTAGCATAAGGCGGCATGTGGGAGCAGTCAGGCTGCTATCAAAACCCCCTGACCCTAGAGGAGAATGGCTCCCCTCCACCCTGCTGCTTCCTTTCTTAGGATCTTTTGTAGCACTGAGTCTGCAATTGACACTCAGCAGAGCACTAGGCTCTGTGGGGGCAGCGCACAGTACTTTCATGGAAACTCTTCCCAAAGGGCCTCAGGAAGCTAGGTTTATCCTAACATCACTAGCATCAAGTCCCGGCATTCTCAGGCAGCTCAAGCCATTACTGTAACATTTTACCCTTCTGAGCACTAGCTGTCCCAGCAGGCTGAAAAGGGCCTGTTGGTTTCCTCAGCGCTATGTCTCTTCATTGTATGGCCACTACCCTGGCAGCTGCAAACCATACATTTGCTACTGATACTGCTGCAAGGACAATCTGAAGGTGCCACATACTCTTGCCATAAAAAAAAAAACAAAACAAAACACTGGATGTTACAGCAAGTGTGCCAAGAACAATTTCACAAGCAACCTGGACCTGACTGGAAGGCAGGGATCTGACAAAGGATACCCAACCCCTGCTTTGGCATGTTCTGGAAGAAGAGCCACAGCTCCTTAGCTAGCCATGGTCCAGGAGGAACTGATGGGGGGACTCCATGGGCAGCAGTCCTGCTCCAAAGGTGACAGATGACTGCCAGCAAAGGGGGAGAGGGTGTGAGAGAGAGAGAGAGAGTTACCATTGCCATAAAAACTTTCAGAGCTTGGGGAGTGAGTAGTGCCTGCCTCATGCTAGCGAGCAGAGACCAAGCAACAAGACTCCTTCCAGATGGTAACTTCCCCGACTAGTTCATCCAGCCACACATAAGCTATAGCATCCTCAGCATCACCCCACCACCTATTCCTGTGCCTGTTTGTAACACCCTGCCCTTCTAGTAGTAGTAGCCAAAGAATTATTTGCTCATGATATACTCCTGACATTATGTACTTTGCTCAGAAGAGGGAGGGCTGGATCTTTTTCTCCCCCTCATTCAGTCCTTTAGCAAAAACTGAATAATCAAACTCCCCTTTCATAGCACAGCTGCTGACTGGAAGCAGAGATTGTGCAGGAACCACAACCAGTCCCTCCTGCCCAAATTCACTATCAGTCGAAAGGACGGTAAAGAAACCCCCTGGAAACCACCACCTGGAATCCACTAGGGAAATGAGAATTCCAAGGCATCAATTTCTGGTTTTATTTACACTGCAACCTCTGGGCTGAGGAACAGGGAGTTTCACTCCGTGCTCAATAACTTACCTTGCAATGTGCAGTATTTGATCATTTAAAAAGAAATGAAACAGAGGGTGGTAGCTGGGACGGACCTAGCCTAGTCCTGCATGGAGAAGCTTTAGCTGGGAGAAGGGTGCAGGGGCTGGTGTAATAGTTAAGTTTGGTAGAAGCTTGTGTGTAGGCAAGATCTTGTCCCTGTCTGAATCACAGCAGCCCACTACCCTGCCAAACAGCACAAGCCCTGGGCTCTTACTGACTGCAACTTAGGGACAACAAAAGCAAACCCTGTCAAGGATTTCCAAGAGCCCTTAGCAAGAAGCAGGGCCTGTTCAGCAGCAGCAGAATCTCCCCCACTCCTTAGCAGGACGGGGACAGGAGCATAGGTTCAGGCCAGGAAGAAAGAAGTGTTCCTAAGAGGATTTGACTAGTATTTGGCAGGTAAAAATGACTGAAAAGCCAGGAGGCGGCAGCTCCTCTCCACAGAGGGCTTGAGAGGCCTTTCCCAGCACCTCACATGGTTTAAGTTAAAATTGGGGGGCAGTCTCTCTAAACTCCATCCCTCTTCGCAGAAGAGCAGCTCAAGGTGCAACAGGTAGCAGCACTCAAGCCCAGTGTTCCCTGCACACTCAGAGCACCAATCCTCCACTAGCCGCAGAGACTGGCTGAGCTAGGCAGCACTGGGCAGGTGGCAGAGGAGAGGACGTGCTCAGAGCAGATAGTACCCACTCTGCACCCCTCCCCTCACTCTGCAGCTTTAGACTTCCCCTCCCCCCATCACTTTGCAGTCCATTCAGCCCTGCCCAGCAGAGGCTGGTGCACCTCTAGAGGCAGGAGAGAGGGCACATCCAATACCCCAAACACCTTTGCAGTTCTGGGGGGAGGGTAGCAGATGGCACAGACGACAGTCCATGGGGTGCAAGTGGTGTCCCCGCTGGGCACCTTTCAGATGGGTATTGAGGCCGCTGCACTTCCCCACTCCAGCCAGCTCTCACACAGTTTGGGTGCCTCCTTTATAGAAAGCCCTCCTTCCGGAACTGCTCCTGCAGGATGTCCCTGTACTCATCGAAGCCGCCCTCAATGCGTGTCACGGTAGCGTTCTCACACACCCACAGCTCCTTGCACAGCAGGCGAATGAAGCACTCGTCGTGGGACACCAGGATTACACCGCCCTGAGAGCGAGGTGCAAAGAGAAAGTGCTTTACACCAGAGGGGCAGAAAACAGCCCAGCTCTAAATAGCAACTTGAATACTCTGGGGAAGGGCAATGTGTCTTGTAAGTCTGCTGACCCCACGGCTTAGAGGCCAAGAGAGTCAAAGGGCTGCTGATACCACAGGGGTGGCCCGAGTGTAGCTCTTGGCCCCTCAGCTCATGGAGAGGCAGACCACAGAAAACAGCATCATACAAATGTAAGGCTAGAAGGGACCTGAAGAAATCAAATACAGCCCTGCACTGAAGCAGGACCAAGTAAACCGAGGTCACCGCTGACAGGTGTTTTCTAACCTGCCCAAAAAACCTCCACAATCTCCTTGGCAAGCCAATTCCAGAGGTTAACTACCCTTAAAGTTAGAAAGTATTTTTTACTATCTAACCTAAATCTCCCTTGCAGCAGATTAAGCCTTTACTTTGAATTTCACCTTGTTGATTTCAGACCAATTCTCCAGTTTGTCAAGGTCATTTTGAATTCTAATCCTGTCCTCTAGAGCTCACCCCCACTCCCAGCTTGGTGTCATCAGCAAATGTTATAAGCATGTCCTCCACTCTGTTAGCCAAGTCATAAGTGAAACTATTGACTTAGTTTCCAGACCCAGATGTGACCTCTGTGGGCCTCACTGGATACATCCTCCCACTTCACATCGATCCAATAGCCAGGCTGCATTGCATACTGGAACCTCTGGTCTCTGTCTATTGCAGAATGGGCCCACTGGGAACTCCTACTTTACATGCTACAAGCAGGCAGGAGGGACAACGGGGTGTAATGGGGAACTAAAGCTACTTCCAGCCTGGCTCAGGCCCCTCCCCTTTCCTCCTGGGAGATCTGGGGCCAAGGCTGGCAGGGAAAATGCACAGTCTGGGGAAGGGTTGTGTATGTCGTGAGAAGGGGCTTGACGCTGGCTTTTCACTACACACACAACCCTTGGCCTACAACTAGAGTTTGCCACTGGCCTCCCAGACTCACGTCAAGATTCAGCCACTGCCCTCAGCTTTGGCTGAACAAGATGCAACTTCTCTTTTGAAGTAGGAGGATTTTGAGTTAACCTGTCAAGTTGTTACCGTAAACGAGATTGTGACGGGCCCATTTCTCATGCTGGCGAACAGGAGTTCATCCCCATGAAGACATCACAAAATATGGCACAAGTGGCATCTTTGCCTACTACTGGAACAGTACAAAGTTCTAGAGGCCAGGCTGAAGTGAAGTGAAGTGTGCTGGCAGAGCAGGGGGATACCCGGCCCTAGAAGAGGGGGTGCAGTGGGTCCAGATCTCACAGAGTTGGAAGAAGGGGCCACTCTCTGGCTGGCTCTTACCGGTCAGCCACTTTCCTGGGCACTAAAAGAAGAACCACCTGTTTGTCAAGGGAAGTCTGAAACAAGCCAAGTGACAGGAAGCACAGAGTCAAGGTGGAAATGCACCATGTTCTCCACTGGCCAGGATCATTTGGGGCCACTTTAACTACTCTTAGTGGCTGCCACTGGGCTAGGATGCTGCAGGGAGCGTCAGACCCAGGAGAGCTAACCTGGAATTTATTCAGCGCTTTTGCCAAGGCCTCAATGGTCTCCATGTCCAGATGGTTTGTCGGCTCATCCAGGATATAGAAGTTGGGACTGGAAGGAGAGGAAAGAATCAGCAACTCAGCATCCCACTGGAAGAGGCCCATGCAGAGCCTGCAGTGCAGTCACCTTCTGGCATTACCGTCAAGAACAATGGGCCCCCTGTTAGCGGGGCTTGAGCAAGCACGCACGCTGGACGGGAGAGCCCAGCGTATTGGTCATGCCACTCAGAACGCAATACAAGGGCTCTACATGCAGTGTCTCTTGTCCTCAAGTGGCTGCTCTGCCCAGTCCCATGTGTGGGCTATAGGGACCCCTATTTCCCAAGAATGTGACCGTGGACTGAGCCCAAAAGGGTAATGACAAGAGCAAGCTGCATGCCTGTCTCCATGCATAGCTCCCTCAGGGTGACCATGCTTCCCCAGAAAGCCCCAGGGCATTGGGCCTCCTACTCAGCCAGAGCCAGTAAGAGACTCTCAGCATCTCTGCTTCCTCCCTAAAACAAACCGGACGCAGGGACAGAGCCATGTCACTAACAGCAGCAGGAGCAATGTCTGGGAGAGAATTACCAGGGCATGGTCATCTGGGCAAACGCCACTCGGCTCTTCTGACCTCCTGACAGGCTGGCGACAGGGCGGACGGCCAGCTCCCCCGAGACTCCGTAGCTTCCCAGGTGGTGACGATACTCCTCCTCTGTCTTCCCTGAAACAGCACATAGGGAGCATGTCACAACCCAGCCCTGCCCTGCAGGCATTAGCCCCCAAGATACTAACTTAGAGCTTCCAGTCAGCCAGGAGGCACACAAGGCCCTGTGTCCTCAGCAGCAAGGTGGACGTAGGTTCTGCACCAAGCCCCCCAGAATCTATGGTGCTCAAGTGCAGGAAGAGGGAAATGCAGCAGCAGAATGGAGGAAATACACAGAGGCTTCAATATGAACCTGAGTGACACAATCAGGACAGGGGCTCCAGGGTACTTGCTGAGATGAAATTCAAGTGACAATGTTCCTAAATTCAATGGTGCATATTTTTATACAAGGTAAAACTACATCAGAGAGGAGGAAGCTGGAGGTTTTGGCAGCTGGGAGAGGAGCAATTGGCGTTTTTGCTGCTAAAATGAGCAGCAGCTAAATAGTCTACAATGCTGATGCACAACTCTGAAACCTAACGACAACAATCACCTCCCATGGCTCATTTCAGGCTGTCCGCAGCATCAGACATCCCTGCAACACTCACACTGTGACACTACCCGTACTTTTCAAGCCAGGTGTCAGAGAGCCTGCAGCTCCCGTGAGGTGGGGAAATATGAGGTGAGGAAAGAGGATGACCCCCAAGCACTGCGAGTGGTGGTTGGTTCTCTAGGCAGGAGCTCCTATCTGCATCCAGGGGATGCCTCCCCAATGCATCAGTGCTGCTCCTTGCTTGGCAGAAGGCGCCAGGTGCCAGCTCTCCTTGTCCCAGGAGGCAAGACATCAAATATAGGTCTCACCTGGCACCACCAAGTGCCCAAAGTCAATGTACAGGGAAGTCTGATGCTCACCTGGGAACCTCTTGGCCAATAACTCTACAGCACTGATGTTTAAGTCCAGCTGGTCCACATGGTGCTGACTGAAGTAGCCAATTTTCAGGTTCCTGCCAAGCCAGAGAAGAGAAGCCATTATAGGCGGCGCTACCCAGAGCTCCTCTGGCCCCACCCACTTGCTGCCAAGAGCGAGACAGAGGCGTCAGAAAGGGAAGGTGTGCGCAAGTGTGGGGGGAGGGGGGGGAGAGCGCGGAGGTTTACCTTTCCCAGGGATTGGGGACCTGGCTGCTCCATGACAGCTTAGAGCTCTTGGCCACTGGTAACTGGGAAAACATGTTAATGCTGGTTCCTCCAAGCCACTGGAGATGTCACGAGGTGGCCCCAGGGCAGAAGGAGCAGCCTTTCTGGGGACCCACCCATAGGGCTTTTGGGGAAGTGGCAGATAATCCATGCTCCCTCCAGCCCTCTGCAAATGGGGGGGAAATTTCCCAGAATCCCCTCTGCCTTTGCAAGTCCTGAGATCTCTTGGCCCTTACTCCATCATCCCCCCAACCCCTTCCCATGCGCTAAAGCCAGGCAATAGGAACACAAGCTGTACCTGTGTGCGTGTCTAATCCCACGAACAGGTGCCAGGTCTCCCATCAGGATCTTTAACATGGTTGACTTGCCAGCTCCATTCTCTCCAACCTGGGCAAAGAAGCAATTGAGAGACTAGGTCCCATAGGGACCACACTGGGGCCCCAAGACTGGACTGGATTTTGGGGGTGGAAGGTATAATTGACCATCCCCCATTATCACTGTCCAGGGCCCTCCTCCACACCAAGCGCAGATGCTGCAGCAATGCAAAGAGATCCACAGCCCCGGCTGGCCACAAAAGGGTTATCTGCCACACTCCAGCTGTGATCCCCTTGTACAACATCTGTCTCAACTGCCCAAATCCTACTTCTAGGGCCTGCCAGCTCTCTCCTGAAGCATCCTCTTGAGGCCCCATTCCAGCTAGAAGACCAGGTCCCCAGTACGTACCACACAGATCCGGGACTCCAGGTCAGCTGAGACAGAGAGGCTACGGAAAATGCAGTGACTTGGGTTGTAGCTGAAATCCACTTCATCCAGCTGCAGGATTGGGGGAGAGAATTTCTCAAAGCCATCAGGGAACCTGTAAGGAGGTAGGGGGAAGAGGAAAGCCCAGGGACATGAATACAACAGGCAAGGGGAGAGGTAGCCAGGGGAAGCACAAACACCTGAAGTGGAGGAATACCCACACACTGTACGAGGCAGGGTAAAGGCAGGAAAGGACGTTGCTTCGCTTACTCCATCCCTGGGATAGGGAAGGCGTTCAGCACAGAACCCCACATGCCTGCTGTGTGCACCCATCACGGCTGTATCTGGCCCACAAACAAGCAAACAAAAGAAAAGAAAACAGTAGCATTTATGTGCATGCCTGGGCCTGATACCAGGGAAGGCGGAGTGGAGGGCAACCCAGGGAGATGGCACCAGATTCTGCAGCCTTGACAGTGCCATGTTTTACAGAGCACACTCCCAGTAACAGAGGGGTAGCCGTGTTAGTCTGGATCTGTAAAAACAGCAGAGAATCCTGTGGCACCTTATAGACTAACAGAGGTTTTGGAGCATGAGCTTTCGTGGGTGAATACATGGGTCAGATGCATCTGACGGAGTGGGTATTCACCCATGAAAGCTCATGCTCCAAAACGTCTGTTAGCCTATAAGGTGCCACAAGATTCTCTGCTACTCCCAGTAACAGGACCTGAGAGGCAGGAAGCTGTGGGTCTGGGGCTACTAGTCACCAGTACAGGGAACCGAGCTACCGGTTCCTCACGACAGGCTCTGTTGTCACTTACTTCATCATCACTTCAGACTCTTTGTCCACAGGTTTCAGCTCTGGCCTAGGAGAAGAAGAAACTTGTCACTCAGAGCTGGAATATTGCTGTACCAGGACAGTGCCTCCTCCCCATATGCCATGCAATTCCCTGAGCTGGGGTGAAGTGGGGGGACTTTTGCCCCAGGGCAGGGGGCGGGGAGTATGTCAGTGACACCCCCAGCGACAGTCTACAACCATCCAGCCCCATATAGTCATCCCAGGTGGCCTCAGAGGCAGGATGGGAAGCAAAGAGGAGATGAACCCTTGGGAAACTGACCACGTAGGTCAGACGACCCCCTTCAAAAGAGCAGGCCCTATGTCTGGTCAGCCAGAGATCGGCTGTTTCTGGGTCCAGAGCCATTCCCAGCCCCCAGAACCAGCCCCATCAGCCTAGAGAAACTCCATTGTCTTTCAGGCCCATGTGGAACCACTGGGAAAGGCTCTCAACACCTTCTCCTTACTCCAGTAGAATTAGCTGCTTTACCACCTAACGCGTACGTAGAGTGTGCCTACCACCTGGCCAAGTGGCATGGTTTAACTGCATGGCACGGTTTCAGCCCCTCCCCAGCTGTGCCAGTGGTGCAGCCCAAATGCATGCCACTGCTTCCCCTCCTCCCAGGCCCAAATGAGGGGCAGGACCAAGCACTCACAGCTTCTCCAGCAGCTTGAGTTTGCTCTGCACTTGGGATGCCCGGTTTGCATTATAGCGAAATCGATCAATGAAGACCTAAGAGAGAACAGAACATCAGTGTCCCCTAGCCCCAGGTGGTACCAGCCACTAACTTCTGCCCACTGCTAAGACCCCATCTCAGAGCTTGTCCTCCTACAATGGGAGCTGAGCTATGGGCCAGAACCCCCTCTAAAGCCAGAGCGACATGGAGGATCCAGGGTGAGGACAGCCTGAGAACAGTCTATGGCTGTCAGTATGAAGGAGGACTAGAGATGCTCCCCCTAGGAGCCCCTCCATGGCCCCCCACTGGCAACCGCCAGAGCCACACTACACACGAATGAGTTCTGTAAACTGGCTCCTCTGCTGGAGGGACTCCCAGAATGGTACAGTGATGCTCTTCTCACAGGACGAGATCACATCCACGCTATCACCTCTGTACCTGGATATGTTCCCGGTACTGCTGCTGGGCCTCATACTCGCGCTGCTGGTTCTTCAGCCGCTCCTCCTTGATCTTCATGAAGTTCTCAAAGTTGCCCCGGTAGGTCTCGAGACGCTGCGAGTGCAGGTGGATGATGTCAGTGGCCACAACATTCAGAAAGTTCCGGTCGTGGGATACCACTAGGATGGTTGACTGCCAGGTCTAGAGGAGATAGTAGCAGGGAGGCCTGAGCCAAGGCATTAATTGACCCCAGGGGAGTTTCATACAGCTAATGGGGAACTCCAGCCTGTGCCATAGGGGCCCATATCCCATGGCTACTGCTTATCAAACCATTAGGGAGTAATCTCCACTCCAAGGGTGCATCACCAAAGAACCAGTGATCTTAGACAGCAGCCTGCCACAGGTCACGGTACCCTTTTACCATCCTCACCTACCTGCAGATAGTTCTCCAGCCACAGAATGGCCCTCACATCCAACATGTTAGTAGGCTCTGAAAGGGAACAGAAAAGGGACAAGGATTAGGGGATTCAGCACTCACAAAGGATGGAAAACACTAAGCTGATAAGAACATGCAAAGCTACCACATGATCCAGAACTAGAACCACTGGAAAGAGGACTGTTACAGTAGTGCCCAGAGAATCATGGGAACAATGTACCGGGCACTGCATACACGCACAGGATGAGAGTCGGACAAGATGCAACAAGCGGCTGCAACAAAACAGGGAAAATCTGGTGGCTCCCAACTTCCCTAGTTGCCAGGTTTCAAGTCATCTCTGGTAATAAACACAAATACTAACAGCTTCAGAGCCCTTGAACAAGCCAACATCTGCTCCAGAGCGGAGAGGCTTTCCCCTGTGACTCAAGCTGGGACCACGAGGCAGATGGTTGGGATTCCTGTGTGCACAGAGTGCTATAGGAGCAGTGCCCAGGGTGAGCACTGTCTGGTGCCAGGGGGTGCTGCGCTGCAGGGTGTGATGTAGGTGACTCAGCAGTGGGCACTCTCCCCTCTAAGCCATTGCTAGGGCATGGGGGTCAGTGCCAGCACACACATAAAGTGTGTAACTGAGGTCTAGAGCGTTGGGAGTTAACCCCAGTGTCTTGGCCAAACCAACTTGGCGAGCTGCATTCTGCCTCATTTCTCCTGGGGAAGGGATCCAACTGTTGCACCCTGGTGGCTTTGCTAATTGCTGGGAACCTGGTTCTACTCCTGAGACTGGGGAAAGGATCATTCTGGGGAGAATGCTGCAGCAGAGTCTAGGTACTAAGTGACCTGCCTTCAGGGCTCCATCATCGTGCCAGAGTTCTGGCCATCTCCCACACAGAGATTACCTGGCCAGCCGAGATCAATGGCCAGGGAGGAAGAGGGGACAGGATAAGCTATTTGACTTCCTCAGATGTCTGGACTGGTGAGCCAGTACACAGGGATCTCACTGCGCCACATGCAGCAAGGCATCTCCACAGCCCTGGCAGCACCAGGTGAACAGCTGCACATTCACTTGGGATATGCAGCCAAAAAGCCACACCAGGCCTCCCATTCCCAGCAAGGGCATTCAGAGCATCCCACAAGGCCACAGCTCGGAGATAAGAAGGGATTCATGGTGTTCACTTACCATCAAGCAGAAGAAGATCCGGTCTGAGAGAGTCGGGGAGGGGAGGGGGAAGGAGGAGGAGAGAGAACAGTTAATACCAGGTGTCTGTTTAAATATGAGTAGATCTACTGTAAGATAGTTTTAATTCAATTACTTGTTACTCTGCCAGGAGAGGCTGGGACCAGAGCAGCTGGGGTCTCCTCCCACAGCCAGTACAGCCCTGCTCCCTTGCTGGCAGAGCAAGTGTGTGCTAACTCAAGGTAGCTCCTGGGCTCTGCCATCACGGAGTCTAGCCTACTTTAACAGAGACAAACTGAGTGTAAAACGATCAAATATGGACCATGCTGAGACCTACCTCGCAAAAAGGGCCCTGGCTAAGGCCAACCTCATTCTCCAGCCCCCGGAGAACTCTCTGAGTAGAGAAAAAGCCACATATAGGAGGCATCAGAGCTCAATACAGAACCACCCTGACTTAGCTCAGGCACAAGAAAGCCTCACCCATAAGCCACCCTGTTTTCTCACCCATGACCCCTCCACAGCAGATGCGCCAGGGCTCACCACCACCTGGGGAAGGAGGTGCCCTTTAAACTCGGCTGTTACCCCAGAGACAGCTTGTCACTGCAGCAGGGGTGAGATGCAGCAGGCCCTGGCTCAGCAGTTACAAGGGGCAGCAAAAACTCGCCTTGATGTGCCAGCTGCTGAACTTGAGAGCAGCACCAAACGATGCTGGGTTGCTCTGTGCCCTGCCACATTTGCAGCAGCCTGATTCAAGAGGGGAACAGCCAGGCCCTCCCAAAGAACATACCAGCTGCTGTTACAGCCGTTCCAGGCCACCCCCCCACGGTAACAGCAAGGGGGACGCCAGTGACCCAAAGAGCACCCGGCAGTGCCCAAAGTTCAGTTTGATGCCTCTAGCCTGGCAAGAGAGAAGCAGTGGGTTGGGCAGCCCAGGCACCTCCATGCCTAGGGCAGGGAGGAATCTACCCAAGCACGGACACCTTGATGCACGGACCAGGGGAGACTTACTTGGTTGTCTGTTGTTGCATCTTTGCACTGAAGCCCAGCCCAGCAAGAATGACAGATGCCCTGTGGGGAAGAGGAGAGACAGACCCCTGAAATGCACTTGGCAGGCAGTTTCACGTAGCTGTAGCACAGGGCTCAGAATTCAAGATAAGTGCTGCAATATTGAAAGGATACTGCACGATTCTGGGCCCAGCAGAAACCCTCTCCTGCCCAACAGCAGCAGCCACGCTGGGAATCCCAGCTTCCCAACAGGGCACAGGATGGTTTTGACATGACGTTCTGGGGTTTGAAATCAGACACCGACTCCAGGGCACTGGCCCACAGCCAAAGAAGTCCAGCCCTGCCTCTCAGGTCAGCATAACGTTCAGTTTCCATCAACTACAACAGACATGGAAACATCCCAGAAGGTGACCAGTTGGGAGAAGTCCCAAAGGCCCAGTGGAGCACCATTAGTCTAGTCACTAGAGGGTAAGAAAGCCTGACTTTCCCCAAAATCTCTGGGGAGCCCCAGCTGCTCCTGTCCCAACCTCTCCCAGCTGCAGAGAATGAGGCAGGAGCAGTGGCTACAAGAACCTCCAGCCCATTTGTTAGATTCCATGGCCAGCTAAGTACATCCCACTGATAAAGAGTCTATGCCTTGAATCCCGGAGTCCATGTCCACCAGTCTAAATACCCATCTCCTAGTTAGCCAACACCCCAGGATGGCTGAAGATAGCCAAGGGCAGATCAGACCCCATGCCAGCTCAGAAAGGGGACTTGTCTTACCTGGCTGGCGCCTTGTCTGCCTCTATCTCTTCCAGCTTGGCGTAGATTTCCGACAGTCTGTCACCTTCTGTACCTTGTCCCCTGATAGGAGACACAAGGGCAGCATAGGGAATTCTTGTATGGCCAGGGTTTAAAAATCGGCTTTCAGGTTGTGTGCACCTAGGCTGGGGGAGAAGGCAAGTAGGGAGACTCATCTAAGCAGAACTCAAGCTCTTTGGGTAGCTCCATTCCTACTGGAGCTTTAATCTGAACAAGACCAGCCCCAGCGAGAAGAGACAGAGAGGAGAACCCTGGCAAAGCCACTAGCCGACCCTAGGGCTCAATTTCAGCGCTAGCATGTGGCAGGAGAAAGCAGTGGTCTCTCAGGAACACTAGGCTCAGGCACTAGGAGTGGGACTGGAAGCCTAGGCTCAGGCAAGGCTGGAACCCTAGAGCATCGTCTACACGTCAGTCTCTCACTTGCCAGCGTTGATCCTGGCTGTCAGCTCCCTCTCCTCCTGCAGCAGGCTCTCGCGGGTGGTGTCGCACTCCAACACGCTCTGCAGAGCTGGCGTCTCATCCCCTGCCACCTCCTGCTCCACATGGAGGATGCTGATGTGTGATGGGATGCGCAGGCTGCGGTTGGCCAGCATCTTCAGCAGAGTGGTCTTGCCCAGCCCATTCCTGCCCACCAAGCCATAGCGCCGGCCAAACGCCAGGTTCAGGTCTGCACCTGTTAGCAGGACACTACGGCAAGAGAACAGACCGATATCTGGTCAGCCTGACAGTTCACCTGCAAGGACACAGCAGCAGCGCTTCCACTGGATGGGAACTTCATGAAAACTCCTGCCAAAGCCAGAGGGAGGACAAGACCCCACACAGTAGCATTCAATCCTGACCTGCTGCATCTTCCCCACCTCCCCTTATTCCAGTCCAGGCAGCCCCGCAATCCTATCCCACCACCTCCCCTGTTCTAGGGTTCCATCCCACACGCTGCAGCCACTGTATGTCAATCTTCCCCCACCTCACCTCCTCCTATCCCAGCCTCCCCCGGGTCCTTCCCACCCCACAGGGACTCACCGCTCACCGAAGGACACGTCAAAGTTCTCGATGCGCACATCGTATGACTTGTTCTTGCCCGATGACTCCATGCGAGTCTCCTTCTTGCTGGATGCCTGGCTAGCAGATGCCTCCTCCAGGACCCTGCAACCAGACATGAAAGAAAACAGAGCTTCAGTGCGGGGAAGCCCGGGAGCACATCAGGCTCCCCAGACAGCCACACATCATTGCGATCAGAGCCTCTCCTCCAGCCACGTGCACACTCACAGTAGGCCAGCAGGGTTCAGGGAATCTCGCTCTGTCCTCTTGTTCTGCTTGGCCTTCAGTTTGGCTTCTGCCTTCTCCAGCTTCTTGGCATTCACCATCTGGGACACAAGGAAGGGCATTCAGAAAAGAGCAGGAATGACCATCAGGGGCCTGAAACAACTGACTCGAGTAAAGGGGAACAGCCTAGTTAGGATGGAAAAATCCCTGATGGGTGGAGATTTCGAGAAGCGAGGGTCAATTATTTAGATGGGACACGAGGATGTGACTAAGAGGGTGCAGATGGCACAAACAGGCATTTCAGGGTCACAGTTCTAGCTGGGACCTGTTTGGACAAATCCTTGGAGAATCAATTACCTGTGGGGAATAATCTTGCCCTGGGGTGGTGGACAAGCTAGATGGGATCTAACCATTTGCTCTTCCCCCAGGTCTCATTTTTTTTGATTCTAGGAACCTAAGAGTCTCCTAGTCTCTTCTGTCAATTCACTGTCTCTAACACTCCTCCCACCTCAGCCCACCCTCCCCACCACTCACTCCGCCCCATTAACCATTCCACTTAACCAGTAAGATGGGCCTTTGGCAGACAGATACTAACTCCAGCTACATGGTTAATAAGTCTGTCTGGGGTGCCAATATTTAATCAATTCATAGATTTTAAGGCCAGAATGGTCCTCTGTGATCATCCAGTCTGACCTTCTGTAGGTCACAGGTCAGGGGACCTCCCTTAATTTATTTTCTGCTTCCAGTCCAACACCTGTGGCTGTACTTGTGCATATTTTCTAGAAAAGTTATTTCTAATCTGAAGATGTCTAGGTACAACTTCCAGCCTTTGGATCTTGTTATACTGATATTTGCTATAATTAAAGAGGTTTTTATCATCCAATTTCTGTTCCCTACATATGTACTTCTAAGATGTGATCAAATCACCTCTTCTTTGTTAAGCTAAATAGATGGAGCTCCTTGAGTCTAAGGCAGGTTTCCCAATCCTTTAATCTTCTCATGGCTCTTCTCTGAGCCTTCTCCAATTTATCAACATCCTTATTGAATTAATTGATATCAGAAATGGACACAGCATTCCAGTACTGGTTGCACCAGTGCCAAATAAAGAGGTAATATCACTTTCCTGCTTGAGAGTCTTCTTTATACATCCAAGGATCACATTATTTTGCCCATAGCATCACACTGGGAGTTCACGTTCAGCTGATTATTCACCATGACCTCCAAGTCCCTCACCCTCCCGAGTCACTTCTTCTCAAGACAGAGTCTTGTATCCTGTAAGTATGGCCTATACTCTTTGTTCCTAAATGTATAACTTTACATTTGGCTGTACTGAAACACAATTGCACCCAGCACACCGAGTGATCCTCTTCGTTATTTACTACTCCCCCCTCCCAATCTTAGTCTCATCTACAGATTTTTGTCATTAACAATTTTATTTTTTCCTCCAGGTCATTGACAAAAATATTAACTAGCTTAGAACTGATCCCTGTGGGACCTCACTAGAAACACATACGCCCAATGATGATTCCCCATTTACAATTACATTTTGAGACCTATCAGTTAGCCAGTTTTTAATCCACGCCCTGTTAATTTTAAACTGTTCTAGTTTTTTTAATCAAAATATGCGGTACCAAGTCATACCCCTTGGAGAAGCCTAAGTATATTACATCAACACTGATATTACCTTTATCAACCAAACTTGTTATCTCATAAAAAATGGTATCAAGTTAGTTTGACAAGATCTATTTTCTATGAAGTCATGTTGATTGGTATTACCCTCTTCTAACTCTTTATTGACTCCTCTATCAGCTGTTCCACTAATCTGCCCAGGATCAGTGTCAGGCTCCCAGGCCTACAATTCCCTAGGTAGTTCTGTTTACCAGATCAAGACCGAGCAGCCCCATACATAAAAGTAACATGTGAACAGAAAGAAAGCAATGTCAACATCTTGAGAGAAAGCCCCACTCCCCAACCTATTATGTGGATGCATGTGTACGAAAGCAAGACCCTCTCAGCATCTTGAGCAATGCAGCAGGCAGGCTGGTAACAGCATGAGCAGGATGAATCCCCTTCTTACTTACTGAGTTCTGGTCTCTTTTTAGCAACAGCGTCGGCAACAGGTCCACGCCAGAATCTGCAATAAACAAGAAAGGCACAGTAACACTCAGCCTCTCTCTCTCCAGCACCTTCTGCCAAGGGAAGCTCAGTGCTTAATACAAATCTACCCAGCTCCCTGGCAGGAAAATTAATAATCTGTTTTACAGATAGAGAGAGGTGAAATGACCTGCCCCCCCCAAAAAAAACAATCCAAAAAAAAAAAATCACACAGCAATTGAGTAGCAGAGCTGAGAATAGAATTGAAGTCTTTTTTCCTAGTTTTGTTCTTGCCATTCAAGCTCTGTCTCAAAGCCCACCACTCTGCAGGATGAGCTCCTCAACATTCCAAGGAGGGAGTCTCATTCCAATCCATAAACTCCAGGGTTTATAAACTTCCCACCACAATGATGCTTCTGTTGGAAGGAGCACATCAGCTGGGAGATTGTCCAGTCAGATGAGCAGCTCAGGCACTTAAGATCAATTCCCTAGGAGCAAGGGCTGCTCAGTGTTCGTTACTTACCATAGTTGTCTGTGATCTTGGAAAGCTGAATAGGTGCATCCAGCAGCACCTGGCTGCATCCCCGTGAGTTTTCCTCATCTCTGTAACACACAGGAGTCAAGAAGTAAAGGTGCCAAGATACCATCCTCTCCTGCAATATTCCCATCTGCTACACACCTCCCCAAATGAGTCTCAGATGCTGCCCAAAGTTACTCTGTCACCCCGTTTTACATCTTCATTCCATGCATTCCAGATGCTGACACTTGTCAGCACAGTTCCAAAGTAAAATGCAGGCTCCAACACATCACAAGACCCAGAGCTCACCTGATTGTTCACCACCTTGGCCCCAGGCCTATTTCCAGATCCTTGCACAGAGACCCAAGAGCCTCCCACCACGTCACTCGACAGAGAATACTTACAGGTGGAGGATGTTGTACATCCTCTGGCAGATATCCCGGATGTCCTCATCATCTTTGGAGTCTCTGGACACTTCCTGCAAGAGCTCTCCCACCGCTTCAAACAGATCATCTACAGACTCAAAATCTGCACTGCCACTATGCAGGATGCCTGCAAGAGGAAGCAGACAAGCCACTAAGCAACAAGTCCCAAATAATCCCAACCCAAATAACAGCCAGTGTCATGGGCTCAGCACATCATCATCCTAACAACTCCACTGAGCAACAAGGACCATTCTAGGCTTAAGGTAGTGGGCTGGGACTCTAGCACCAATCGAAGAAACCAAACAAGAGAGCTGAGAGTTCAGTTCCAGGCTCTGCCACAAATGTCCTGTGTGACCATCCATAAGTCACTTTGGTCCAGATCCTCAAAGGGATTTAGGCTCCTCACTGACATCAAAGCCAACAGGAATGAGGCGCCTTAGTGTCTCTGTGCCTCAGATCCCCATCATGGGATCAGACTCCCTCTCTCACAGGAACTGAGAATAATTTCATTAATATTTGAAAGGCTCAGACTAGGCCGCTGGGGGCTGTAGAAGCACCTAGATAATCAGACCCTGCCACACACACACACACACCAGGATTTGAAGCCTCCCCACAAGCAGCAAGCCTTCTGATGAGGGGGGAGGGACAGCTCAGTGGTTTGAGCATTGACCTGCTAAATCCAGGGTTGAGAGTTCAATCCTTAGGGGGCCATTTGGGGCAAAAATTTGTCTGGGGATTGGTCCTATTTTGAGCAGGGAAGTGGACTAGATGACTTACTGAGGTAAGGTCCCTTCCAACCCTGATATTATATGATTTCATTAATGATCTGGAGGATGGCATGGACTGCACCCTCAGCAACTTTGCAGATGACACTAAACTGGGAGGAGTGGTAGATACACTGGCAGGCAGGAATAGGATACAGAGGGACCTAGACAAATTATAGGATTAGGCAAAAGAAACCTGATGAGGTTCAACATGGACGCGTGCAGAGTCCTGCACTTTGGACAGAAGAATCCCATGCACTGCTACAGACTAGGGACAAAATGGCTAGGCAGCAGATCTGCAGAAAAGGACCTAGGAGTTACAGTGAGAAGCTGGATATGAGTCAACAGTATGCCCTTGTTGCCAAGAAGGCTAACAGCATTTTGGGCTGTATAAGTAGGGGCATTGCCAGCAGTGAGGGACGTGATCATTCCCCTTTTTAACATTTGGTGATGCCTCATTGGAGTACGTGTCAGTTGGGCCACCCACCTACAGAAGATGGTGGAAAAACTGATAGAAACAAGAGGGCAAACATGAATAGGGGGCGGGCAAATGTATTTACGACGGAGCTGAGGGAACTGGGATTGTTCAATCCTGTACAGAGAAGGTGAGGGGGGATTTGATAGCTGCTTTCAACTACGAAAGGGGTTTTAAAGAAAGCAATGGCTACGTGCTGTCTCTCAATGGTGGCAGATGAAGACAAGGTCTCATAGTTGGCAGTGGGGGAGGTCAGGCCTGTATGATTAGGAAACACTGATTATCCCTAGGGGTGGTGAGCACTGGACTGGGTTACCCAGGGAGGTTGGGTGAACTCCTTCCTTAGAGGTTTTCAACCGCCTGACAAAGCCTGGCTGGGATGAGGTGTGGGGCTGGTTGCTTTGGTGCCGGGGTTGGACCCAGACCGCCGAGGCCCGTCCAAAAGCAGGAACGCGCATGACGTCCAGGAGCCGGCAGCAGCTGGACCGAGTCCCCCGCGCTGCGGGCAGCGGGCGCGAGCGCGCGGAGAAGCGCAGGGGTCGCCGAGGGGCGGGCGTCCGAGGCGGTCTTCGGGCAAGGCAGCAAGTGTCCCGGCTCTCAGCCGCTCAGGCCAGAGCAGGCGGCGAGCGGACCGAGCCCGGGCTCCCCGCGCCAGGCGGGAAGGAGCCTGCGGGCTCCACTCGGGGGGGGGACGCTCGAGACAAGGAGGGAGCGGCGCCCGCTCACCTCAGAGCCGCGGGCGGGCGAGCCGGGCGCCCCGGCCGAGGAGGGACCGCGCGAGACACGGGCAGGGCATCGCGAGCCCGCCGGGCCCCACCCCCGGGGCCTCCCGCCCCCTCACCGGTCACGTAGGCGAACATCTCCCCGTCGAGCTCCGGGAACTCGCTGCGCAAGATCTCGGCGCAGGAGGCCATCGCCGCGCAGCGCGCCCGGCCCCGGCCCAGCCGCCACCGGGCCACGCAGTCCTGGGAAAGGGGGAAGCGCGGGGCACGCCGGGAAGAGGTCCGCCGCGCGCGGGGGCTGCCGGGAAATCGAGTCCGGGACAAGCCGCAGCGCGAGGGACGGCGGGATAGAGAGCCCCACGCATGCGCCTCTACCTGGGGCGCGCCGTTCTCGAAGTTCCCGCCAGGACAGGAGAGGCGCATGCGCAGTGCGTGAAAGCGGAGTTGGGGCGGGGCTTTAGGGTAGGTAGCGGAGCATAGAGGTCAAGGGGCGGGGCAAGGAGGTGGTTGCCCCGCCCCCCTGCTGAGGGTGTGATGGCTGCTGGGAACCCATTGGGGTTCAGCCCAGCCCACCCCGGGTAGCCTGGGGGAACCAGCCAGGGCGATCCTGACCCCCAGGGGTGCTGGAGACTTCGGCCCTGCTGCCACCCCCCCATCAATGGCTCTGCCCTGCTGGGGGCCCAGCACAGGGTTCCCAAATCCCCCTTTGAAACTATTTCAGGCTCTGGTGACACCCCCCAAAAGTTACCCCATCCCCAGAGCAGGCCACCCTTACGTCTGCGCTGCTGCTGCTGGCGGCACCGCTGCCTTCAGAGCCAGGCGCCCAGCCAGCCACCACTGCTCTCCGGCCGCGCAGGGTGGCAATTCCACAACCCTCCTACGATCGGCCCGTGACCCCCTTTTGGATCAGGAAGCCCAGTCTGAGAAATGGTGCTCTAGGGACTGCTGTCGTCCCTCGGTGCCCCTCCCCAGTGCTGGGTCTCTGGCAGTGATCTGCTGTAGTGCAGGTGAAGGAGAAGCGAACCAGCCTCTGGTACCGTACATCAGGCCAAGACACACGCTGTGGCCCACACAACACAGGGCCTGAGTTTATTCCACCCATAGGATGGCACCACTAAGAGCTGGCACCTGAGCAGGGCAAAGGGGCCAGGGAAGGCAGGCAGAAAAATAACTGTGAAATAGGCCAGCCTGCACCATCCATCTCAGGAGAGGCACAGACTAATGTACCTTATTTATTTCATTATGTGGTAGGCACTTCACAAACCTCTGCGAAACTAGCAGGCAGGGAGGATGAGTTGAGGGGCAGTGTTTTGTATTGACTGAAGCGGAGAGTATTGGGGGGCTAGAGAGGAGGATGGCACAGTAAACAAGGACAGTGTAACAAAGGCCAGAACAAGAGATTTGGCTGCAGTAAGGAGCAGAAAAGGTGCCTCCCAAAATAATAACATCCAAACTAATGTTAACAGCAAAGTACTCGAAGGGTAACACAGGCGTGCAGGCATCAAAGCAGCCACTCAAGACATCCTGAAACACTGATGTACATAGAGGAGCTGTTTGTTTTCTGACCATAGGTGCTGGTACTGGAGCTGCCGCACCCTTTAGCTTGAAGTGGTTTCCATCATGACACAGCGTTTACAGTTTGGTTCAATGGCTCGCAGTACCCCCACTATACAAATTGCAGAGTGGTAGCTGTGTTAGTTAGAATCTCTTCATCTCAACTATTCTTCACAGAGTTAGTGATGATTCATTCTTCCTACCCCTTTCTTGCTCCTTTAAAGGGTCCATGGGCTATTAGAACCTCTCTCTCCCCCCAGATGCCCAGCTGTTTCAGAAGCAGATGTTGACCCAATAGCCACTTTCAACTCCCTGTCTATAGCAATGATTTAAAATAGTCTAGTCCAATGCTTGCACTGCACTGATATTTGGAAGCCTACAGACCAGCTCTGAGTGAGTTTTCCAGACGTGAAGAAGAGCTCTGTTGAAGCTCAAAAGTTTGTTTTTCTCACCCCCAGAAGTTACGATACCACTTTCTCCTTCTCCCTCATTCCCTTCCAGTCCTCGCTGAGGATGCTGGAAGGAGAGGCTGCAGGTATTTCTCTCCAGCAAGGTAGCAGCTTTCTTCACCTTATGAGCTGCTAAGGGACAGGGCCCAGCTGGGCACCAGAGGGAGTTGGTGCACAGTGGAGACATCGTCAAAGGGCCAGAGCAGCCAATCACAAAGGAGCTTTGAATAATCAGTGTTTGCAGCCCACGTTACTGTGGTTTCATTCAGATAACTTGTTTGGCGGGAAATTGCAAGGCTCTATTCCAGGAAAACTAACATCCACGCCCTTAGGGCTGCCCAGACAAGGCACTGTGCTAGCAGCTGCACTGGGCCAGCCTGGGGATACTGGAAATGACAGGATCACTGCTTGAAAACAGCAACTGAGTCAAAGGAAGAAGGGCAGAAGCAGACAGCTGCGATTCTCACCTGGGTTTTTATTCAGCTCCTGGTTTGACAGGGCTACAGCAGGGTGGCTCAGGATATAAGCACAGAGTTGAGGTGCATAGGAGAGGGAAGTGGGCGTGCTCACAGACACCAATTAATTGGGTAGGTGGGGAATGAAAGCAAGCAGAGGGCCTGGGGAAGCAGGCAGATCATCTCACCCTCACCTCCTCCCAGCAGGAGATCGCTGGGAATTGTGAGTAGCTCCTGCCAGCACTGGGAGTGGATCAATTAAAGGAGCAGGGTCCTGGCATTGAATTTTTTGCTATTTGGCCAGCCCTGGTTTAAGTGACCAGGATACGGATGAAGCAGAGGAGATGGGGCAGGATGCTGAGTGATGAGAGCACTGAGCTATGAGACTGCTGTGAAGAACAGGGACAATACTGTCCCCACACAGAGCCCTGGGGCCCTGTGGCACATGCATCCCTTGCCCTGTGAATCAAGCACGTGCATTTCCCTGCATGTCCCTTTGGAGCCCTGGTTGCTTGTGGGAGGAAGGACTCCTGCCCTTGAGCTTTATCTGCCAAAAACTGGCCCGGAGGATCCTGCTGACGTGGTGGATCAAGCATGTATACTGCCCTTCGCTGAAATCGGTGGCACGAACCTGCAGCTCCTGGCACGGCAGCAGCTCGAAGCTGGGAACAGAGCGTGAAAGGAGCTCCCTGTCTTTATACCAGCTGCAAGAGAAAGGGGGACAGTACAGTAAGTCCAAGGTAGCTGCTCTCAGCTAGTACCAGCCTCCTTGGACCCATCATTCAGCATCACCCCATGAGTGCTAACGCCTTTCCTGCAGCTCCTGGTATGCTAACCTTCTCCTGCCTTCTGCCCAGATCACTCCCAGCCACAGCAGAGATCAGGCCATTTCTCCCTTCCCTCCATCTTTCCACTGTGCCTGCTAGTCAGGGACAGGGACTTTATACACAGAACACAGTGGAGAGGTTTATTTCATTCAGGCACGGTCAGAATCAAGGCCCCTGGTTGCTCCTTATTGGAGGGGTGTTCAAGGCTCAGCAGCCACTGAACCCCATCTGCTCTGCCTTTCCAATGCAGTAGCCTCCCTCCTTCCTGCACTCCAGAGCTGGCAGCATCTGCACAGACACCAGCTCCAGGAGAGCAAGATGCACTGGGAGAGACCTTCCCCCTCAGAAGACATCAGCTTCCAGGCAAGGAGGCTACAGCAGAGATCAGCCCTATGGGGCTAGGGAGACCTGAGGCAGGTCTGGTGGCTACTGCGGGGAGAGTGAATGCTCTGCACCCAAGAAGGGCCTCCGGCTGCAGGGGATAGTGGCTCACCTGAGGCCTGGTCTACACTACGCGTTTAAATCGATTTAAAGAATGTTAAATTGATTTAACGCTGTACCCGTCCACACTACAATGCCCTTTATATCGATATAAAGGGCTCTTTAAATCGATTTCTGTACTCCACTCCGACGAGAGGAGTAGCGCTAAATTCAATATTAACATATCGGATTACGGTTAGTGTGGACGGAAATCGACGTTATTGGCCTCCGGGCGGTATCCCACAGTGCACCACTGACCGCTCTGGACAGCAATCTGAACTCGGATGCGCGGCAGGTAAAAGCGAAGAAGCCGCGAATTTTGAATTACATTTCCTGTTGCCTACTGGAGCTCTGATCAGCGACGGGTGGCGATGCAGTGCTAATCAAAAAGAGCTTCCAGAGGACGTAGGGAGGATACGAGATTGATCGTGTATGTGGGAGACAATTGTTGTTTCAAGCTGGTTACGAACACGAATTGCAAAGCGTTTGAAAAAAAATGTCCAGGATACCAGTGTGCGTGACAAGCGTAAGGAAGCAGAGGCTAAATGGCACGCTCCATTGGATGAAGGTGTTCTGAGGATCCCGCTATCCTCAGCCACAGAGTCTCTGAAGTATTTGCATTCTGCTGAGCTCCAATGTCGTGGTTCAAACACAGTGTCTGGGTGGTTCAGTGGGAACTAGCTTCAGTTTCTTCCCCTCCCACCACCATCGTTGAAAGAAAGGGAAAAATATTTCTTGACTATTTCATGTACCTATGTGTACTGGAATGCTGCTGGTAGAACACCGCGAATGCTCTGCAGCAGTGAAGACAGTATCGTCTCTCCTCTCCCCTCCCGGTGTATAGACGTGCATAGGACTAGTAAGTCTCCTGAATAATTAAACTGTTGACATGAAGGCAATTGCTGGTACTTCCTAGTAGTGAGACAGAGGGCTAATAAACCAGCTCATCATAAGCAACACTGTGGGCTGCGGAGCGCCCCCTTTCTCGGTAATAGAAATAGATGTCTGTATGCTTGACTGGATCATATCGCAGGCCGCATCTGGCATCTCTCTCACTCCACAAACGACTTTCGATGTCCCTCGTGCCGGACCTATCATTGCGCGGAGGCCCGGCCTAAATCCCTTCATGTTCATTGTCATCTAAAAATAGCGGTTTTATTCCGCTGATTTCTCTTATGACAGAATGGGCAGTGCACTACTCGCAAGTCAGCACTCGCTAACCAGGAAGGGCCGGGAGGAGCGGAACGCACAGTATTAGGGTTGGCTGCAGCTATGCGTGGCAACGCCTGTGAATACTAAGAGAGCACTGGCGCTGCATATCACGGTCCTCCTAATACATTGCCGTTATCTCTAGGCGGCAGCGATCTGCTATTTGAGAACCATAAGGGAGGGATTGACTCATTCGAAGTGAGATCAATTCCATTTTGCTTTGGTTGCATGCCACGCACCGGCAGATTTTAGCCAGGGGGCACTCAGGAGAGCAGAGGGACAGCCTAACGAGGGAGCGCGAGAGAAGGTTCTATCGTGCTGCCCAGTGTTCTACGCAGAGTAGCGCTAAAGAGAAGTACTCATTATCTCTGGTTAATCATTGCAAAAGCGAAGTGAATGCTGCTGTGTAATGTGAGTATGCATTCTGTCGCGGCATTCAGTACATAACGGTGCTGGAGAAAAAAAAAAAGCTGAACGGGTCATGGTTTGCGGTGCGAGATGGGTCTGCAGGGCAATCCAGGGAAAAACGGTAACGAAAGGATTGTCAGCTGATGTTTTCCCAGAGGAAAGGAATGACTGGCCGGAGATTTACCAAAGAACGACTCCGTGACATAATGATTCAACCCAGAATTCCAAGGGGCGGGGGAGACTGCGGGAACTATGGGATAGCTACGGAAGAGCTACCCACAATGCAACGCTTCAGAAATCGACGTTAGCCTCGGACCATGGACGCACAACACCGAATTACTGTGCCTAGTGTGGCCGCATGAAATCGAATTTATAATATCAGTTTTATAAAACCGATTTTAGCTAATTCGATATTATCCCGTAGTGTAGACGTGGCCTGACTTGCAGCTGTGGCCTGGAGGAGTTCAGCCCACAGCGGAAGGTTAGGACTCTCCTTTCGGAGATGTACGTGGTGTGAATGGGGCCGGGGGGCGCACAGAGGGGGAGGAGACGACAGCAGAGGGCTCTGAAAGAGACACAAAGATCAGTGATGCCAACAGCTGAGGGGCCTCGCAGCTCCCCCAGACTCCTCCTCATACTGCAGAGGCCTGATGGGGATTGAGGGCATGGGAGGTGCTAGGTGGCATTTGCTTTGCGGGGGGCTGGGCAAGGCTGGTGGACCTGTGGGCAGCTCATTTCTATAGCTTATAGCACCAGTTAGCAGCAGGGTGGGGGTTTCTCACCAAAGCAGGCGTTGCAGATTTTGGGGCAGTGCCTCTTCATGAGGGCGCGCCAGCGCGTGCAGAATCCCAGCCAGGCCCAAGGCTCACACTGCCGCTTCTCATCCACGCAGCCTGCAGGGACAGCACGCAGGACAGGGCCCCGAGATGAGCTGAGTGTTGCAGTAAAACCACCACCCAGCCACATGGGGGATTGACCTTTGGTACAGAAGCAGCCAAGGAATTTGGGATGGAAGAGTCCCAGCCAGTGCAACCCCCAATTGAGGGCTGGGCAATCCCATCCTATCCCCACCCATTTGCCTCCCTGCTGCCTGTCACACACCTTATCACACCCTTTGGCCTGGACTGCCCTTTGCTCATTTTCCTCCCAGTGACCCTGCCCCCATAATGATTGCTATGGCATCCATAGGCTACACTAGCCAAGGTGACCCCGAGGCAGCTCTACATTCTGGGCTGCTGGCTGGATGCAGCTGGGCCGATGTCTCAGTGCAGGACAGTGACTCAGGAGAGGGCATCCTCGGGGGGACAGTCCCCTCTTCTGGGGCCAGAGGGTGACTAGGTGCTGGGCACGCATCAGTGCTGGCACTTCCTGGCACTCCCTTACCGTACAGTCGTTGAACAGCCCAGACGTCATCCTGGTTGATGCGCCACATCCTGCTGTAGGTAGTGTTTGGGTGCATGAGCACGTGGACGTCCTGCGAATGCCACAGGCCCAGGGCATGGCCAATCTCATGAGCTGCTATCTGGCCCAGGTCATTCAGCCAGACCCCTGCAAGCACAGAGTACCCCAAGGGAGCAGGGCCACGCAGACATGCTGGAACGCCAGCCCTGGCAGCTCCCAGCCACCTCGGTGCAGGGAGGGGGCTCTTGGAGCAGACTCCTGAGCAAGCCCAGCCTGAGTCCTTTCTGCTACCCAACTACAAGCATCCTTGAAGAACCACTGCTGCAGCTCCCCACCACCCCCGCACACAGCCCCTGTCCTAACCCAACCCAAAGGCAGGGAATATAAAGAAGAGCAGACATATTGACGGCCTTGGGGGTTACAAGCAAGCACCTTCTTTTGAAAACACCCTCTTTGAACAGCATTGGGACAACACCCAGAAAGAAGCAGCACAAAGGACCAATGAACACAGACACAGATTTTGAATCTGGTATAGATTTGCATGAGAGGGAAGCTGCTAGAAATGCGAGGTGTCTTGCACAGGACCCCAGGTCTCGTCTTGTCAACAACATGGGATCATCGATCCGGATCGGCAGAAGCCTGGCTCCACCCCTCGCCCATTTAACTCACCTGGCCAGTGAAGTTAAGGGGAGCAACTAGTTGGTAACGACAACAAGACGAAGTGTGCTTGTGTGTGAGAGAGAGAGTATAATATAACATATGCATATGATAGTGTAGATTGGTACATGTATTACCAATAAACGTGGTGCTTTCCCTTATTCCTCCGAAAAGAGCCTGTGGAGTCCGTTAAGTACAATAGGAGTTCCCCCCGGGAACACCCTGCCAGGGAGAAGAGATCAGCTGGGGGGCATGGAAAAAGAGGCAGGGTTGGATGTCATGGGCAACAGCAGCAGCCCCTTCAGTCATTGTCTGCAAGGACCAAGCCACTGCCGTGTGTGCACTCCCCATGCACAGTGTGCTCGAGGCTGAGGAAGGACAGGTTGTGGGAGAGCACCCACCACCCAGGAGGAAATGGCACCCAGGTGCCAAAAGCAGGTGCAGAGCCATTTATGTCCCCTTGCCAGGACTCAAGGAACCAGGGCCATCCTTAGGCATAGGCAGAATAGGCAGCTGTGTAGGGCCTCACTCTGCCTGGGGGCACCAATCTGCAGGCAGCCCAGACAGATGGGAAGCAGTGGAGCATGTAAGAGCAGGACTGCTGGGTCCTAGAGAGAGCAGAATGCTGCACAGTCTGAGGAATGGGATTGGCTGCTGGGGTCTCTGGGAAGGGGAGGGGGTAAGGGTTGGGGAAGGAGCTCACCTGTGAGTGTGACTCTTTCCCCCAGCTGAGGTGAGGTGAGGCAGGCTCTGGAACCAGTATCCTTTGTTGTCCCCCATAACATCCATTCTTCTCCCCCCCTGCCCCATGGAGCACCCACCTTTCTCCCTCCTCCCCAGGAGCATCCCTCTGTCTCTCCTCTCTCCCCTCTGTCAGGGCTGGGTTGGGTGAAGTGCTGGAGGGTAGGTGGGGGGAAGAGGCTGGCTGCCTGCCTGCCTGCCTGCTGAGGAATGAAAGTGAAAGTAACTCACTTGGCAGCGAGCCAGGATTGGAATTGTTCACACATGGGCTGGGCTGGGATTAGCCAGATGTCGTGAAAATCAAGGATAGGGGAATTGGGGTACAGTGATCAGATTATCCCTATTTTATAGGCGACGTCCGCAATTTTGGGGTCTTTTTTCTTATATAGGCTCCTTCCCCGCCCCCTCCGCCATCCCTGTCTGTATTTTAACACTTTTCTGTCTGTCACTTCTAGTGTGGGGTAATTGGTGCCTATCATAAGATAAACCCCCAAATATTGGAGACTGGCCTGTTATTAAAATCGAGGACCATTCTGGATCTGGCACCCTAGCTGTTGGAGCGCCTCTCCCCCAGTGCTGGCAGCTGCCAGCGATCCATCTCAGCCGGAGGGGATGCTGCCAGGGCAGGATGAGCTGCTGTGGCTCCATGGGCGCCCCATCCCCTGAGATCAGAATGCCTTGTGCTAACCTTCTACCATGGGTCGTCAGGCTGGTGGTGGTGCCATTGGGTGTGATGGACCTGAGGGTTGTGGCTGCTGTTGCCACTCTGCACCCCAAGAGGTGATTTTGGGGTCCTGCAGTTTCCACCTATCTCCTCCTCTACTGCAGCTGCTGGACCAGCAGGCTGGGGGGTGAGCCAAGCATGAAAGCAGTACTGTGTTGCCATTTAGATTGTCATTTAACAACTTTGTTTGCCAAAAATTCTTGCTAACAATCCTGAATCCATTTCAATATTTTTTTTAAATCAATATCTTAGCCAAAACCAGAAAATTAAGTTGTTGACAATTATTAGTGACAGGTTTGGTTTGAGGCAGGGAGTGGGCCGTTTTCATCAGAGCAACAAAATGTTGACTGACTTTCCTATAGGCTGTTACTCCTGATAAGAGCCCTCCAACAACTGTAATATGCCTATCTCCCTACTAGTGTATAAAGCAGGGGTCACAACCTACGGCACACGTGTCAAAGGTGGCAGGTGAGCTGATTTTTATGGTATGCAGCAGCAGGCTGAGCGGCTCAGCCCATCACTGCTCTGAGGTTCCGGCTGCTGCCCTATTGCTAGCTGGGATCACAGCCATCGGCCCCACTCAGCACCTGCTGCTGGCCTGGGGACCCCCAAGGAACCCCAGGCTGGCAGTGGGCTGAAGCAGCCCGGCTGAACCACTCAACCTGCTGTCAGCCTGGGGTTCCATTCACTCAGCCGGCAGCGGGCTGAGTGGGCTGGTGCGGGCTGAGCAGGGGCGGTTGGGGGTTGAGTGGCTCAGTCTGCTGCAGTCTGGGTGCCAGCAGCACTCAGCCAAATGCTACTCCGGGGTTCCAGCTGCCGGCCCTTGCCAGTCAGGAGCTCAGCCGCCGGCCCCACTATGCCTCCTGGCCGCGGTGAGCAGAATCCCAGGCTGGTAGCGGGCTGAGGGGTTTGGCCGGGATCCTGGCTGTCAGGGAGTTGGTGGTCAGAACCCAGACCAGCAGTGGGCTGGGCAGGCCTGAGATCCTTGTCTAGGGTTCCAGCTACAGCCCCGCTTAGCCCGCTGCCGGTTTGGGGTTTCATTTACTCAGCTGGCAGTGGCCTGAGCAGGACAGTGGCCAGACCTCAGATAATAATAGAACCAAAATTTCCATGTGCGATGTGACACGAGTTTCAAGGAAAACGACAAATGGAAATATGAAGGAGCAGATGAGCCCATAGACGATCTAGAAAAGAAATTTGAGGTTGAATTTTGTAATGTTGTGACGGATAAGCAGTATCTGCCTGTTGATGAGGTTTAATACCTTGCAAGTACACCATGAACAGTTTGGATTTTTGTATGACATAACTAAATTCAACGAAATGGAAAACAAGAGAACTAATGACAAAGTGCAAGAACCTAGAGAGCCTCCTGAACACGGTGATAGTTTTGATTTAAATGGACTGAACTGTACGAAGAATTGCGTACACTGTCATCAGTGTTGCCACATGCAAAATCGGTGATGGACATTGTACAGTTTATTCATACCCACAAACTTGTTGACCATATATCCTAATGTGCACATTGCCACTCGTATTCTACGGACAATCCTGTAACAGTAGCACCAGGAGAACAGGAGTAGCAGCATCAGGAGCAGTAGCATCAGGAGTAGCATCAAAACTAAAGCTCATTAAAAACTATCTCCGCCCTACAATGAGTCAGGAACGCTTAACTGGTCTTGCTATTTGCAATTGAACAAGACATGACTTTGTCTTTGTCATACGATGACATTATTACTGATTTTGGCAGCCAAAAAGCCAGACGATTGCTTTAATTAAAAACAAATCTTTGTTTCATACCTCTTCATATAATTTCCATAAAATGTTGATAATTAAAAAAATATATTATTTGCATCATTCTGTCATATTCAGAATTTTTTCTAAAGTGCTGCTTCTTTAGTGCTATCCATCAGCATTACAGTGTGCTTAATTAAGTAAAACTGGTTTTAATAACGTGAATGTGGCAAGTTTTCCAATACTGTACACTTATGTTTGTGTTGCTAAGAGCAGATCAGGCACAGGGGCACCAGTTTAATAATCTTGCCTAGGGCACCATAAATCCTAAGGACAGCCCTGCAAGGAACAGTGGGCACATCCACAGGCCCCCCCAAGAGTGCAGCCCCACTGGCCAGAGGCTGCCGCCACAGGGAAGGCTCCTCCTGCTATTCGCCTCCATGCTCCCCCCTTTCACCTACGTTGTCTGAGCTGCAGCCAGCTCGCTTTTCACCAGCTTGGCTGGGCCAAAGAGACACTGCAGCTTTCTGGGGCGATGAGAGAGGCAAGCCCCTGTGTTACCTGCAGATGGACAGCACTCAACCCAAGCCACCTGGCAAACCCACTGGAGGGGGGGAGACAGCAGATCCCCGAGAACCCACAGCAGAGGGGCCTCGTGAGGGGTGAACAATTCCAGCAACACTCTACTAGTCTAGGGGCCCTGGAAGAAGCCACCCAGAGCACAAGCTCATGCAGCTGGTAGGCCGGCCCAGGCACCGCAGAGAAAACACGTGCCTGGGGCAGCACATGCTAAGGGGCAGCATTCCGGCCAATCTTGGGTGGCATAGTCCGAGCGGCCTTTTTTTTTTTCGCTGGGCGGCAAAATGGTAGGCCAGCCCTGGCAGCTGAGACTTGAACCAGGACCCTTGGGAGAATCTAGGCTGGAGCTGCTCCAAGCTGGCCTTGGCCGCAAGTCATCTCCCCCTGAGGGAGCTGGGAGGAGCCCAGATGAGCTGGAATCTCTCCCCTGTGATGGAGCTGCCATGAGCTAGTGGTCAGGGTGTGCCCTGCACACCTCGGCAGAGCCGGGGACCAGGCTCGCTCTATGCGGCAGAACAAGTGCCCCTCGGCTGCTGTAGTATGTGCATTCCCCCCCCCCCCCGCCACCGCCTCCAGGCCCTGCTCGTGGCGCAGCCGGGAGCTGTAGGGGGTTGGCTCCTGCTGGGGGGTGGGCAGACTAAGCCTGGTTGTGACAAAGCACTGACAGCCGGTAGCTGACCACTCCCATCACTGAATTGGCTCCCCTGGGAAAGGGCTGATGGAGCAGAGAAGTGACCAGATTGAGGGTTGATGGTGTCAGGGGTGAGAGCTCTCCCTGGAGAAAGGGCTGGGGATTAGGAGATCTGGCCTAGCCGTGCGGCGCAGGCCAGGGTGGAGCTGGTGCTTTGGTGAAGGGGATAATGAGGTGCTAGCCAACCCAAAGCTGTTTGTGAGGGATCTCAGGACAGGAGAGGCAACTGCCCTGCTAACCCTGGCAGACTTCTGGCCGCCAAGTGCTCCCTCCTACCTTGTTTCCAGCTGAAGTGTGAGTGGCCCAGGATCCAGAACTCGTGGTTGTCAAAATGGATCTTGCCCCGGGGCGGCAGGAAGGCGTGGACCAACTCCCTGTTCAGCCCATCGAAGCAGGGGTGTCACGGGGAGAACCAGCAGTCAGTGTGCTTAAAGCTGTAGAAGCCTGCCCAAGAACAAGATGTCCTGGAAGCAGAGGGCGTGTGAATCCCAGAGCAAAGGTATCAAAGGTCGAGGAGTGAGTCTGCTGGTGGCTGGGAGCAGGAACTTGCTGGAGAGGGAGAGACGTGATTGGATCTGCTAAGTCTGCCTGTGATAGCCCCTCTTCGGTACCAGGTGTGTGCAGGGGAGGGCCTCTGGGCTTCCATGGATGCTCTGCTGCGGCAGGGTCCAGCAGCAGGGAAGGAGTGAACGGGAGTGGCACATGGTCTCAAAGCCCTCGAGATGGCTCTCCTGCAGCTTGGGTCTGCAGCACCCACAGGCAACCCCAGAGCCATCTGCACAAACGGGAGGAAGGCAGCAGGGAGAGGAGATCAGAGGGCCGAGAAGAGGCAAGGAGGGCACCATGAGGGAGACAGGAGTTCTGTGCCAATGGCAGTCCAAGCCCCACCCCCAGCCCCTCATTTCTACCTAAGGTGATGTCAGCCGGCTGGTCAGGGAGCAGGCGCCGGAAGCTGAAGGGCGAGACGTCGCTTCACATGCGGAAGGCAGCGGCAATGGCTCTCTCTGTGTCACCTTTGTTCAGCGTGCTGGGGAACTGCCCGATCCTGCAGCAAGAGGAGGGGAGGGTGACCCATGGGCACCAGCTGCTCCTCCAGCCTCTGCTGCTGTAGAGAAGGGGCAGGAGTGCAGGATGCGCTCAGCTACTCCAGCCCCAGCCTCTCCCACCAGGGGGTGCTGTAGGGAGCAGGGCAGGAGCACTGGCTGTGGTGGAGGGGATCCCAGCTGATCCAGGGACAGCCTCTCCCAGTAGGGGGTGCTGTGCAGGGTGGGCCAGGAGTACTCTGTGTGTGTGTGGGGGGTCTCAGCCTCTCCCAGTAGGGGGTGCTGTGCAGGGTGGGCCAGGAGTACTCTGTGTTTGGGGGGGGGTCCCACCTTTTCCCAGTAGGGGGTGCTGTGCAGGGTGGACCAGGAGTACTCTGTGGGGGGGGGTCCCAGCCTCTCCCCATAGGGGGTGCTGTGCAGGGTGGGGCAGGAGCGCTGGCTACACTAACAATTCTCAAACTCGTTCATACCACAAACCACTTCTTGAGAGCTGAGGCCAGCTCCCAGCCCTGCCCCTTCCCCAGTGCTTCTAGCTAGGTGGAAGGGTCCTGTCTGCACAGCATGGAAAGAGACTGTATTAGGGCAAGTGAAGCAACAGGGGGCCAGGGTCCTCTTCCTTCTGTACCCTGGGTGCCTACATGGCAGGAACGTCCCCCTGGGGTCATATAGCCCAGCAGCAGGAGTGGTGGGGGGTTATTTGGGTTGGTTGAACCCCCCCAAGCAGGCAGAGGCACTGCTCAAAGAGGCAGCCCCTGTTCCCTGCCACCCATAGCCCAGGGGGAGCAGGTTCTGAGCAGAGTCAGGGCTCCATTTCCTGTGCAGTGAGAGCATCGGCGCATCTGGCGGAGATCTCTGGGCTCCTGGCAGCCACGTGGCTGTTACCACCCTGAAGGAAGCGGTTAGCTCCTGCCAGCAAAGGCTGGTGTCAGGGAGTTGCCTCTCGCCAGAGACACGCCACGGTGCAGAGATGCTGGGAGCCAGGGTCAGGCTCCACTGTGGAGCCAGGTCACCTTCTGAGGCCTCTCAAAGCCAAATGGTGCAAACAGGGACATCCAAGAACTGGGCTAACAGCAAGGGATGGGGGCTGTGGGCCAGGCTAAAGAGGGCTCAGCTGAGTTCTGTATAGGGAGCCTCATATGGAAATAGCTGCAGGGGCTGCAGGACAGGCTGATGCACCCCTGTCCTCCTTGGTACACTCACTCATAGGTCAGATTAACATGGTCCCACTTATAACCAAGCAGGTTGATGGCACAGCACCGTCTCCTGCCCATGTGACCTCCTTGTGCAACCATGAAACCAAGATCCAACTTTTGGGGGGCCTGTTGCTCCCTCCTGCAGGAAAATAAGACAGGCCCCCCCAGGTGAAACAAGAGGAGCAGCTGGGCAGGATCTCAGCCAGGCTTCCCCCACACCCTGCCTCCCACCCAGCCAGCGTGGTGTTGCACCCTTTGCTCCCATTAATGCCAGAGACCCCACCCACACCAGGTTTCGGGCAGCTCCCAGCTCTAACTATTCAGCACAAAGGGGCAGAAGGTTTCCATCCAAACAAGCCGGTGCTAGAGGCTTCCCCTGGCAGCTGCCTCTGGGGACACCCAGGGACCACCTCCTTCCCAGCAGGCGCCAGGACTCCTGAGCTGTCCCTGCAGTGCATCTCAGCAGCCCAGCCTGGGCCTCAGTTGTCACCATGGAAGCCCATGAGCAGCACTTGGGAAGCATCTTCCTCTGGGGTGTTGCACTGGGGAGTATCCACTAACCAATGGCAGCTGCAGGTTAGCAAAGAGTATGGGATCCGGGCGGGCGGGGGTGCAGCCAAATTCAGACCAGGGAGTTCTACTAGGCTGTTCCAGGGGAGACAACAAGTCCCAGCAAGCACTGTCTCCAGTGACCCCAGGTCACTCTGCCTACCAAATCTAGCTAACCCTCCCAGGAAAGCTATCAGCTGTGATCTGCTTTGTTTTACCTCCCTGACACAGGGAGCAGCACTGGGGGTTTATGCTCCAGCTCCATGGTTTATTCAAAGACCCAGGGGGCAGAGAGAGGGTCCCATCTTCCCCATGGGATGGTGCTGATTTCACTCCACAGCTGCCCTTCCCCCAAGTCCAAGGCCCATTAAAATATAGCTCAAAGCTGAGATCCCCTCTCCCCGCCCCAGCCCCAGAACCAGGGCAGGTGCTGGGCTGCAGGCTCTGCAGTGTGGAGAAAATCCTCTGGGGTATTTTTGCCTCTTTTCCCAGCTCTGGGCGATGCCGGCCAATGTGGCAGACGAGGAAGTGGGGAGACGTGAGCGGCTCAGAGGGACATGGGCTGGGAAGCCAGAAGCCCCTTTCACTGGCCAGAGCACCCCCCTGTGATTTCAACTGAAGGAGGCAGAGGCAGCTCCATGCCTCGTTCTAGCAGCCTGTCTGCAGCACTCTGGGTAAGATATCCAAACTCCCAGGTTGCTGGCAGGATTCCCTGCTAATCCCTAACTTTGCCTCTCTGATTTTGTTCCCTCTCCCTCACCCCACCATACGCTACAACCCAGCTCCCCCCCCCCACCCACCAAGCGAGGAGAACAGCTCTACAAAGCCCCGGAGTTCAGAGTCTCAGAAGTTCTTCACTCACCCCGTGATTCCAGCCAGCTCCTTGCAAAGTCTGGTAACCTGTCAGCAGCAGCAGTATTAGGAGAGCAGCCGCGGCCCCCCAACACCTTTGGTGCGGCTGATGGGGGCCTGTGCCCATGGCTGGGCTCAGCTCTTCCTTTCCCTAAGTGACAGGGCTTCACACAAAGTGACCCCTTATCCTCACTTTGGCCGATCCCACTGACAGCCACCCGCGCGTGGGCCCTCTGCTGTGAGCGCACGGGTCTGCAAGGAGCCCTAAGCCACAGTGCAGCTGGCCCCAGCCCTGCTAGATTGGCTTCATCTGTCCACAATACACCGAAACAAAGCAAAGCCCCACTTCATCCGTTCCTGCTTCACTGCCAGATGTCGACCCTTCCCCTCCCCAGCACGAACCAGGAGGCTGCTGGCTGCACAGCACCGACAGCTGTATTGTCACACCAGCTACTACACCACGACCTTCCCCCACATTTCTCCATTTCTGTCTCTTTCAGCCTGAGCATCCCCCACTTCTAAGTTACTTGCAACCCATCCCCTGCCAGCCACTCCAGCCCTGCATCTCCCTCCTCTCATTCTGCCAATGGCCCAGTCTGTCCTGGGCTCCCTGACACAACCCAATGGATGTCCTTCAGTCTCAGTGGTAATTAGCACAACTGGACCAGAAGGGACCTCCCGACTCTGAGACCACCAGCAGTATGTTTTGGGTGCCCAGGGCAGCCAGCAGAGAGACAAATCACTGCAGGGCAGGGGGGCAGACTGGTAAAGACCCAGCTGGTGGCTCCTACCCTGCTCCAGGCTCAGCTGCAAGTCCTGGCTGGGCTGAAGAGGACAGGACTTCCTCTTCCCCTGCATGGTATCTAGGGCCCCCAAGTTTCTCCTAGCTCCAGGAAGCTCTGCAAACTCCACATCTCCCCACTTCCTGCACCCATCACTCCTCAGCTGCACAGGGAGGGATCCCTGCACAGGGAGCTGTATCTCCATCTTCCCAACCCCCTGCAGCCAGACCCTCCTCCTGAGCCTCCGCCACACTCAGAATCCCCCCAATGAGCCCCACTCCCCCTGCACCTGGACCACCCCAATGAGCCATTCACACTCAGATCCCCACCCCACCAAGCCCCAACCAGATACACCTGGATCCCCATCCCACCGAGCCCCATTCTCCCATCATCTGGACCGCCCACTATGCCCCCCACTCACCCCCCTGCTGAGCCCCAACCACTTTCACCTGGACCCCCTGCAGACTCCCATTACCGTTGCACACAGAACACCCCAAAAAGCCTGTGCATCCAGACCCACTCAACATCCAGATCCCCTCTGAGTCACCTGCACCCAGATTGCCCCACACCTGGATCCCCCCCACACTAGGATCCTGCTTTGCTGAGCCTGCCTGCCCACACCTGGCATGGAGGGGCATGGCCCTGGGGTGTTTCTAGGGCAGGTGCATTCCTTGCACCGTGTTAGGGTTAGGTGCAGCCTCATCACTGAGTTTGTGTCCTGGGGGTTGGGGGACAGTTGCAGGGTGATCTCCCACTTCCATTCAGCCAGTGGCCTGTGCTTCCCCCTGCCATGATGGAGCCACCACATCTATTTAACAAATACAATTTGCAGAATTTGAAAACTGTGTGCAGAATTTTTATGTTGTTCGCACAGAATGGCCTCAGGTGTACCTGGAGTTTATTTAGTACCAATGCTCCAGTGAGTGGGGCCAGTTCAGCAGAATGAGGTGAAATCTGTGTCTGTGACCGTAACTACATCTCCCAATCCCTCCTTAAGACTCTGTCATGGTGTGGGAAGGCGAGAGGTTTGGCACTGCTGCCTTTGGCAATCATGACTGGCTCACTCTTCACCTCAGCCCCCACACTATCCTAGTCAACAAGACACAGTGCTACACATAAGGAAAGAGGGGTGGGGAGAGACTCCAATGCACAAACACACACTGGGGAATAAAGAGCTAGGCCGTGGTACTGCTGAAAAGGATCTGGGGGTTACAGTAGATCACAGATTGTGTACGAGCCAACACATGATGCAGCTGCCAAACAGGCTAACTTTGTGGAGTGTATTAACAAGAGTGTTGTGCATAAGACATGGGAGGTAATGGTCCTACTCTACTCAGACCTGCTGAGGCCTCAGTTGAAGTATCATGTACAGTTTCAGGCCCCAAACTTTTAAGATGTGGATACACTGGAGCAGACGCTCTGGAGAGCGACAAAAATGATAAAAAGGTTTAGAAAATCTGACGTATGAGGAGGGGTTAAAAAACTGGGCATGTTTAGTCTTGAGGGGAAAGGGGGGTAGGGACAGACCTGATAGTCCTCACATATGTTAAGAACGGTCATAAAGGGGACAGTGCTCAATGGTGCTCCATGTCCACTGAAGGTAGGACAAGACTGCAATGGGCTTAATCTGCAGCAAAGGAGATTTAGGTTTGATTTAAGGGGAGACTTTGTAACTCGAAGGGTAGTTGAGCTGTGGTACTGCTTCCAAGAGAAGTTAACCGAATCCCCATCCCTACACATTTTTACCAGCAGCTAGACAAATGTTTCAGGGTTGGTCTCTGTTTACTTGGGATCCTTCACCACAGAGGGCTGGACTTGATTTCCAGGTCCCTTCCAGGCCTACATTTCTATGATTGAGTTGCTTTAAGCACCTGTTGTGTCTATACATGCTGAGTTTGGGGATGGGGCTATTCCTCTGTACAGAACCTAGCACTCCACTCTCTGCCAGGGGTTGGTGCATGCTAGCGGAATAAAATGAAGCCTAAGTCACTACAGCAGAATCAACTCTCAGTAGCAGGGAGGATTTGAGCTGCAAACACAAATCAATTCACAGTGCACTGCTCAGGCCCAGCCAATGGCACCAGTTTCACACAGGAACATCAGAGCTTGCAGCTGGACTCAGCTCAACAGAAAGGGGATGTCCACACTGCAGACACCACAAAGACATCTTGCTACAGGGCTACAAAACAGTAGTGTAGACATTCCAACTTAGGCTGGAACCCAGGCTCTGAGAGCTTTCTGGGCTCCAGCTTAAGTGGAAACACCAACATTGATATTTAGCTCCATATTACAAGCCCTTGTTTTCACAGAATATCATCAGGATTGGAAGGGACCTCAGGTGGTCATCTAGTCCAACCCCCTGCTCAAAGCAGGACCCATCCCCAGACACATTTTTGCCCCAGAGCCCTAAATGACCCCCTCAAGGATTAAACTCTCAACCATGGGTTTAGCAGACTAATGCTCAAACCACTGAGCTAGTTGCTAGGTTTGCTTGTTTTTTGTGAGGGAAGCGTAGACATAGCCTCATGCTTGTTCCCTGAAATGTAAGAGACTTGAGTAAGGAAGATACCTGGATGACAAGTGTGTGCTCTAGTTTAAAACAGAAACCCTGGTGCTAGTAGAGACAATGCAGAGGATTTGTTCAAGTGAAGGGCAGGGCTCTGGCATACACCTAGAGACAGGATTGAAGCCCTTCTCATTACGTGTTCAGTAGTTCTAGAGCCGTGTACCAAGGGGAGCAAACCCTTGCCAGGCAGGAGCAGGAAAATCCAAGTCCCTGTCAGAACCAGTACTAGAAACTGCGTTCCTAGCACCAAGCTAGTGCTTTTCCCTGTCACAGGAGATGGTGGCCCCAGCCCATGCTACAGCAGTCCAGGAGGAGGAAATCCTAGGCTGTGCATCTCTTCCCGCCGCCCCCCTCCTCCAAATACATACCAGCTCTTCTGCCTCACGTAGTTCTGCTCACTGTATGCTGCTGCCAGCTCAGACATCTCCGAAGGCCTTTGGGGGAGATGATGCTGGTGGCAGCGATGGCCCTGTAGGGAGGCTGAGGAGGAGCAGTAGATACACCACACTAACCTGTGCTGCTGCTGGCCCACCCCAGCAGACAGGCCGCTGGGCACTGGCCTCTGCCAGACTCCTTATCCTGGGGAGTGAGTGCCCCAGCTGGCCTGAATAGCTGTGGGGTCCACCCAGCTTCATTCCAGAGTGACACAAACTAACTGCTTCTACAATGGAGCACCCTGCCCCCTCCCACTCAAGAAGAGGGAAGTGGGGCGGGGCTGAGCTACATGGATGCCTCTTAGGCTGCTTTCAGTGGCAAGAACAGCAGAGGGGAACTGCTTTAATTTATTCTCTGCCATACTATCAACAAGGACCTGAGGCCTTGCAAAGACCAAGAACCAAAGCTGTGCCAGATTTGCCATGGGGATGACTAGTACACAGCTGCTGGGTCCTGCTTCCAGCAACTCACAAGGAGGGACACTTCTGCAGAAGGCAAACACCTCACCCACTGTGGCAAGACAGGCCTCCCTTCCCCCTAACAGCAATCGGCTCATCCCCAGAGGAGGTCAGAATTCCCTCCCCGAGAAGCAACAAACATCCTGTTGGTACCAACATTCCTGTAGTACCCAGATAGCCCAATGAGCACTTCCAGGGGGGCTGCAGATGGGACAAGTCGGGGGATGGGCTCCATGCCCAGATCCTGAGACAGCAACCAGCCAGGCTCAATACAGCTGACAGTTCTAAGGCAGTACCAGCAGTTTGCACGTAGGGCATTGTTTTTGTATTAGGGACCATAGCACAGGCTGCTGCGTAACGCTCTTCTCCTAAACAAAGGGAGCTGGAAACAGGGCAGTGCCTACTGCAACTAGCACTGCACTATAGTCAGGCGTTGTTACTATGCGAGGCAGCTCTGCCGCACGCTGACATGGCTTTAGGGAGCCACTGCCTATGCCTCAAAGGAATGAAAAGTTCCTGATGTGGGGTCCAGAGAGACTTACATTATCAGACAAGGACCGACCGGCAATTCCAGGCAAAAGCCCTCCAGCATTAGGCTACAAGGAAGGCTCCGTGTTCTGACCCCGAATCCCACCCCACCGCTGCAGAGAAGGGCTCCAAAAGGCTCTGTTCTCATTTTGAGAGTCAGCCTGCATGGCTCAGAGGCAACAGTAATTAATGATGATAAAGCAGAGGTGTCTACCTGAGTCTGCAGACACCCTAACATGGGAGGGCGGGGGGCTGCCCCATTCATCGCAGTGGACTGAAAAACCAACATAGCCCAATGCACCCACCCCTGAATCAAATTGCTGAGTTCCCCTTCCACCCCACTCAAGCCTTGCAATCTGCTCTCCTGCAGGCAGAGACTGGCTGGGTCATTCGCTCCCAGCCACAAGACGATAGGCCTGGATCTGCCTCCTGAGCTGTGTGCAGAGCCAAGACCATGGTAAAGGATCTCGACTTTCACACACAACAGTGCTTCATAGCAAAGTAATAAGCACAGGACTACTGTGCGGCCATTTGTATGTCATTCAGCCAGGCCAAACTTTTTTTTAAGTCTAGGTCAGAGGTGGGCAAACTATGGCCCGTGGGACGATCCTGCCCGGCCCTTGAACTCCTGGCCAGGGAGGCTAGCCAGCCCCCGGTCCCTCCCTTGCTGTCCCCCCTCCTTCGCAGCCACGCGGGCAGCACTCTGGGCGTGGGGCTGTGCACTCTTGCAGGGCAGTGCGTCTGGCACTGGCCAGGCAGCGTGGTGGCCAGACAAGCTGCTCTGAGCGATATGGTAAGGGGGTTGGATAAGGGGCAGTGTGTCCCAGGGGATGGGGAGCAGGGGTTGGTTGGACAGGGCAGTTAGATAAGCGTGGGAGTCCCAGGGGGCTTGGATAGGGGGTGGGGTCTGGGGGGAAGTTATGGGCAGGGCATCCTTGGAAGGGGCAGTTTGGGGACAAGGAGCAGGGGGTTGGATGGACCAGGAGTTCTGAGAGGGGCAGTCGGGGTGAGAAGTGGTGGATAGGGGGCAGGGACCAGGCTGTTTGGGGAGGCACAGCCTTCCCTACCTGGCTCTCCATACAGTTTTGCAGCCCTAATGTGGCCCTCAGGCAAAAAAAGTTTGCCTACCCTTGGTCTAGGTGAAGGTGCAACAGAATCCAGGGGCCTTCTCAAAGGTAGGTGTAGCCTCTCAGGCTCCATAAGCCTCAAGCACTAACAGCTACCAGAACACCAGTCAGTGAAAGGTCTCTGCCTGAATGAAAGTTGCCACTAAAGTCGCCAGATCAATGACCCATCAATTTGGGGGTTCTTCCCATTTATTACTGGGCTACAGGGTGTTGACGACTCTGCAGGGCTGCATGGGCATTTTAGAAGGCAGGGGTCTGAACAAGTTAGCAGCACTGCTGGCTACTGCAATGACAAACCCATCCTCTGCCCACTCCCAGTTGCAGAGAGCTGCAAAATGAAGGTGTCTGCTACAGGAGCACTCTGTCACAACCCAAGAGTCCAGGGAGCAAGTGGCCAGGTGAGCAGTGCCGCCATTCCTGGCAAGCAAGAGCTGCACTGGCCCTCTTCACCTTTCCCAATCAGGCAAACTTTCAAGCTATTGGGTTGATGGGAGCCCTGACATTTCCAGCAACATGGCAGCATTTCCAGGCCAAAGCCTGTGTCCCAGCTCAGCTCTTTCAAGGCCCCCATAACAGCAGCTCTCACAGCCTCCTGTGTTCTACGTACTTTATTAGGGTTAGAACTGGACAAATCACAATGTGTACAAAATGGAGACCACACTATTAGAAGCAGAGGACTGTGGGTAGCAGCAGCATTTCTATAAACCCAGAAGCATTTGGTAGAAGTGTGGAGAGGGTAGGCTGGGGCAGGAGGCTCTTACTGGCCATCATGTTTCAGATTGCCAAGGACGGATCCTGTAGTTCACATCCTGGGTGGAGTAAGAATGAGCTGCGCCCACACCCGCTGGGATGGAAGAGGAGTTTCCAATCCACTGGAGGGCAGACTCTGGCTCAAGCCAGCATCAGGTAGGGGTAAGTGCTCCAAGGACCTGATATCGGCTGTGAAATGCTGTGCCACCCACATACACACCAGCAAGAGTCTTAAACCCTTATCCTTTTTGGTCACAAACCTTCCCATGGCAGGACACGATACTGAAGACTTTGCAAGGAAAAAAAAGAAAGGTGGTGAGGCTTGGTGAGCTCACCACACCTAGGTGCCTCAGTCTGCACAACATCTACCACGACAGCAATAGCTAGTACAGGAGCCAGGGTAGTGTCAACTCAGATTTGTCCAGTCTATGGTTTTCAGGCCTATTCTACGAGTACATATGCACAAGAACTTCAAAAATACTAAGATATGATGCAAGTAGCGAGACACCAACAGAAGAGTTTAATGGTGGATGTTCCCTAGAACGATCCTAGGAGGATGGTGGTTAGACTAGTCCCTCCCCACCTTGGGACAGGAAGCAGGGGGTGACCTAGGCTCCTCCTGTGCATGGTTGGGCGGGTTCTGAACTTCCAGCTGCTGCTCTGGTGGTAACGGAGATCATAGACAGGAAAGAGTCCATTCCCGAGGTGAGCCATAGGGGTCTAACTTCCAATCCGTGTGCAGAGGGGCCAGACAGATGCTCTCTTTAAGTGTACTTGAAGACCAAGGAGACTGGGAGGGTGGCTGGGGAAGAGAGGGAACCCGCCAGCCTCTTGGGGCTAGCACCTGGTCTCGTAGATTCCACTCCTGCCAATGTACCTCACCCATTTGATCACATCGTGGTCACTGTAGTTCAGCTTTGGCTCAAAGACTTTCAGATAACGCACCTTCAGGCCAGAGGGTGCGAATGGGACCTGTTCAGAAAGGGAACAATCAATGGAAAGAGTATGAGCAGAGCACCTGAGAACACTGCAGGCACCTGGGATCCTGACCATGGCATGCAATACTATGAGCCTGGCACAGAACTGCTAGTCCTAGGCCTGGTCTTCCTCCAAAGCAGGCATGGCAAAAGCCAGAGGGTAACTGCAGAAAGGAACAGGGAAGGTATTTCTAGAGACTTTGAAGGCACATATGCAGGCAGTGCTGCAATCACAAGGCCTGTCAGAGGGCACAGCTACACAGGGGATATTCCCACTGCCATTAGGAACACAAACTATGGGCCTCCTCCCACAGCTCCCAAAGTGGTCTCCAGCAAGCCTGAGCTAGAAAGACCTTCCATAGCAGAGGTTCCTCCCAGCACGACAGGTGGCAGCGGCCAAGTGCCCCCAAGGCTAGATTTGTGTCCAAGGAGGACGGATGCAGCCATCCTACCTCAAAGTTCATGGAGATTGGCGGCCGAGCCCATTTCTTCTTGTCATTGGTGGGCAGCAGTTCAATCTCTGCACTGATCTGGGACTCCTTCATTCCAGCCATACGCTTAATTCTAGAGGAGAAAAGGCCAGAGATGTCAGAGACCCAGAGATTCCAACTACTCCACCCTTTCCTAGGAAAAAGGGATCTGGCCTAGTGCAGACAGGTTGCTGCAGGACCCAAGCACCCAGCAGAGTTGTGGTGCAACTCCTGATTTGCATGGAAGTGTGGTTGCCCCCCCTGCAGGCAATGTCCAAGCTGCCATGCTCACTTACTTCCACACGATGGCGTTCTCGCTGGCCTTGTACTTCGCCTTCCCTTTCATACAGATGACCTGCACTCCACTGGTGTTGAGGGGAGTTGGGATTCGGACCTGGAAGACAGTCAGTTAACAGGGGCGGGAAGAACTCTGGCTGGGGTTAAGAGTCTGTGGGCAACTTCACCTTAACTCAAAACCAGACAGGACAAGCTGCCCAGTCATGGATCCCCTGACTCTATCCCATCCATGCCAGGGCTCACAAGCTAGCTGCTACTGCAGAAACACTAGATACTGCTCCAGGAATTATAGCACAAGAGGGAGAGAAACTCTAGGGCTTGGAGACAGAGCTTTAAACCCCCTAGAGCCACAACTGCCAGCTGGTGTTGAAGGAGCCAAGTGAAGGGCAAAATAAAGCCTTTTCTCTTTAATTCAGGAAGGCATCTCTGCTTGAGGACACATTGGGGCAAGCATGAATATGCCTTCCAGCAGGTGTTACAAGCAGTCCTCCTCAGGACAGCTAAGCCCCATTGCAGGGATGTATGCATGCAGGGAACAGGTTTGCATGCGAGCCCAAGAGGTTTACATTAATGTACCCCATGGACACCTGGATGAGGTAGTCGGGAGTTCTGCACAGCAGTATTATGCTCCCCCTGGCAGCAGCCTCTGCTGCCACACATCTGTACTTGGCCTGGTTACCTCTGGGTGCAGTGAGCAATGGGGCCACTCACAGCATCAGGTGAGAGAGAAGGGTACAAGCATCAACCGTGATGGGAATGCTCAACAAACAGCCGCTGGACAGGTGAGGTGCTTGGAAGAGCACAAAGTGAGACCAGGCCAGCACCCAGGGAATGGTCCCAATTCGGAGGTGCAACTTTTCAGGCAGATCGCACACAGCTGACTTCGTAGCCCTTTATCTCCCTAGCATGGCAGCACCACCACTGAGCCTTTCTAGTCTAGAGTTAGACTTCATCTCCCAGGATACTGGGGTCCCAGCTAAGACCCCTGCTTCTCTCCAAAGCAGGAAACCACATAGGGCTGTGTCGTACCTCTATCTTCTGGGCCAGCAGGGACGGTTTGAAGTTGGATTTGATCACCACTTTCACTTCCAGCTTGGTGCGGCCCACCTCCCGCACCAGGGGAATGACACGGAAGGGCAGGATGATGTCCTTGGTGGTTCGGTATCTGCAGGGATAAGATGAACACATCAATAAACCCTGCAAAGGAGAAGGCCCTTATTGCCTCAAATGGCAGCTGCTCTCCTCAAAATGGGGAGAACAACATGCACTAGAGGTAAGTTCAGACTTCTGGATGGCTCCATGATTTATTAAGAGCACTAGCTGGAGCCATCATTTAAAGTGAGCTGCCCCACAAGCAGGATGAGGGAAGTATAGGCCAATGGTTAAGATACAGGACTAGGAGTCTAGATTCCTGGAATCTGTTCCTGGCTCTCAAGCCAGTGACAGAGGTTGGTTTAAGTGCTAGGAAACAGGGGATTGGGGATCTGTAGGCACTGCTTTGGGAATGGCTAGGATGACCCTGAGCTTCAGCCCTTGACCTCTGTGCCATCTGTAAAATGGGAAGCTGAGCAGATCTTTCTCCCACGAGGAGGGGCAAGGCTCAGCTTGTTAGCATACAGGCCTGTGAAGCCCCTTGGAGAGAAGGAGGGACCAGACGGGCAGGGTGCGCTAGTGCTCAAGGAACCTGAGGTCAGCTGGAAGCTAGCAGTACAGAGAGACTCCTGCAGCAGCAAGGGAGGCCAATGCAGTGGCCCTGCAGGGCATACCTCATTAACTCAAACTCTCCATCAGGTGGGATGAAGCTGATGCTCCTCTCGGAGTCGAACTTACTGAGCCGCACGCACTGGTGGAAAGTGCAGTCGTCGATGGCGATTGACTGTTTGCCACTATAGCACAAGACAGAAAGTTACAGTCCAATTTGCGGTCCCCTAGAATGTCACAGGGCACGTGAGTTCTGCCCATGTTGCATGTCACAGTGAGTATTCTACATGAGCACTTTGCCATCACAGGTGTATCCATGAAGTGAGGGAGGCAGGAGAGATTCAGGGGACACAGCCCGCCAGCTCAGACACACACTTTCCTTGTCATCCGACCTTCAGGACACTTTCCTAAGTTAGAAACCTAAACCCAGGCCTTGTCTGGGTGTCCCCCGTGATCTCAGCTGGACACCACCACTGGAGTCTGCCCTGCTAACATCACTTCAGTGGGTCATGGGAAACTCAGCCAACCTCATCCAAGCAGGCATGTCCCTGCAGTGAAGTCTGAGGGGAGAGGAAGCATTTTCCTGCACACAGCTGTATTCCACTCTGACCCTTTGGGGTGTCCCTTCTCAAATTTCTACCTTGTGAAGTTTTCTAGTCACCAGCCATGTTTCCATGCAACTAACAGTGGTTCATTCCAGGGTCACAATCTCTCCTCACTGACCCAGCCAGCACAAGAAGTTTGGCTTGTGAAGCACAATGCTTCCCTGCCAGAGGTCTTAAGTTCAGTTATTGAGTTTCTGGCTTTGTACCCATCAGACAGATGCTGCTCCTGGAACGATCAGAGTGCCTGGGACAGCAACTGGATTCCAACATTCTGAATATCCTCATTACTGCCTGAGGACACAAGGGGCACTTGTCAGCCCCAAGAATTTGAAGGAGGTGTGTGAAAAAGGGACACAGCCACCAAAAGTGACAGGGAAAGGATACCAGAGCGCAGGACTCTGGCGGCTGGATGGCCTTGAGGGCTTCATGGTCAATGGAGGGGCTGTGAAAGAACAAGCAGCTTGGGAAGCAGTTTGCTTCTCATTTGCAATCATCTGTATCCTAAAATCAGCCAGCTGGTGGAGGGTACAAGGACAGATTCCAGTCTGACTGGTCACTGTCTACTATAAACAGCCTTTGTATTGCAGCCTTGACACGGGTCACTCTTCAGTGGCATCTGCCTATTGCTTCCTCTTCAGAGAAGCCCGAGGCTTCTGTTTTGCCAAGGGAGAGAGAGAAACCTTTAGGTCCCGGTGTCTTCCCATGTATCTTTGGAAGGCCTTTATCGCTTGACTAGCCAGATTACAATAGTCAATACTTTTGCAGAAAATAGAAAGTCCTACCGAGAGGAGAATTCTGGAGAGGCTGGGACTTCAAAATTGCTTAATTAGAGTCTACACCAAAGCTGAGTCACTTGTGCCTTAAACCTCCATACACTGGAACTTGGAAGACAGTTACCGCTGTTGGGCACTTCAGTACCAGAATTCAGTGCTCCTGCTCGCTGCTGCCATGGCCAGAGACAGCTCTGTTTTTGATCACGACGATGGGGAGTTTCCCTTCCTGCTTCCCTACCTCAGAGGGTAAGCTTTACAATTGGCAAACCTGCTTTGAAAAACTCCCATCCTGTCTCCTCACTTAGCACTTCTGGCCAATAAAGAAGCTTTGGAGAGAGATGGCTGCTATTAGCTTCTAATGGTGGAGAATTACCACCCAACGTAGAGAACTTTACTAACTAGAGCAGGGGTTCTCAACCTTTTTCCCTTTCCGAGGCCCCATCAACAGGCTATAAAAACCTCTATGGCCAGCCTGTGCCACAACAAATGTTTTTCTGCATATGAAATCCAGGGTCGGCGTTAGGGGGTAGCAAGCAGAGAAATAGCCTGGGGGCCCACGCCACAGAGCTTCATGGGGGGAGCCATGTTGCTCAGGCTTCGGCTTCAGCCCCAGGTGGTGGGGCTTAGGGCCCCAGGCTTCTGCCCCACATGGTGGGACTTTGGTTTTCTGCCCTGGGCCCCCGAGTCTAATGCTGGCCCTGCTTGGTGGACCCTCTGAAACCTGCTCATAGCCCCCCAGAGGGCCCTAGACCCCTGGTTGAGAACTGCTGAGCTAGAGGATTTCCCAGAGCAGTAGCTCCTTGCCAAGGGTCACATGGGGCTTTGTTCAGCCTACCGTCTACAAAATAGCTACTGGACAGATGGGATTAGAGGGAACAGTGAGGTGCTAGTTCTTGGCTTGTTCTGAGGGGTAAGCAGGTAGCAGCTCAGCCACAGGAACCATCAGGAGAAGTGTCTGAAGTTTGAGTCACATGCACAAGTCACGCAATGCAAGAGACAGGGATGGGGAGCAGAGTGTGCGCACACAGCAAAAGCAGATTATCTACCTTCCCAATTCACTGGGGTCAGCAGAAAACAAGAGAAAATGTAACAAATGGTTAGTGGGAGGACAGAGCTGCTCAGCGCTGTCTGCAGCCCCCGCCTGAGTCAGCACTCTAGTGCCAAGCAAGGAGGCTGAAGAGAGTACAAGCCTCTCTATACAGCAGGCGAGCACAGGAACTGACTGAGCATGGGGCACCAACAACTAAGCCCACAAGGTTCACCAGGAAGGAGCCTCCAGCTCCCACATCACCTGCTTTTTGCTGGACCCTGCCCAGAGACGCATTTAACACCAAGTGATGAACAGGAAGTTTAGTCTAACTGGTCATTCTAATCAGGGCTCAAAGGTCAGCTGCAACATTAGTCATGGAAAGGGAGATTAGCCTGTGCTCCCTCCTTCATGCTACATGAAGGGTGTAGTGCTAGTGATCACATAGCATTGGCCAGAACAGGCTGCTTGAGCAATTATGTACTCTGGAAGGAAGCAGCTCCCCAGGGGATCCCAGCAGGGGACAACTGTAGGGAGGAAGTAGAGGAATCAAAGCCTCCCCCAAACCGCCAGCTCCACACTGGCATGTCTGAGTGAAGTGCACTAGAGTAGTTGGTTCCCTCTGCGGCCAAGTAGGGCACAGCCATGACTGGACATAGAGGATCCCAGCTACTCTCATTCTGATCTTGCTGCCTCGTGCGGAATAATGGCACCAAAGCTTCTGTGCAACTAGCACCGGATTGTCTCCTTGCTCACATCGGCCCTGGGTCCTGGAAACAGATTATTCTCAAGCCAGCAAAATTCTCTATGCTGCTGCCTTCAGGCCAGCTTTCCCTTTTCAACTGTCAGAGCAACAAGTGTCAATGCAATATATTCAAAGACATCTAATGATCCAGTTCTCAAGGAGATGATGGAAGATCTCACATCAGCTCTACCAGATCAAAGACTGCTAAGTCCCTGGCTCCTAAGGAATCCTGCCCTAACATTCTTACCTTTTCCCTGTTTCATCCGCAGTCCCTTTGCCCTGTTTCTCAATGACGATCTTGTCATTCATGCCAAACTTGCACTCTGGCATTCCACTTAGATAGCTCTTCATCACCACCCTGCCAGAGACGTGGGCACTCAGAACCTGACCTGGGTGGAGAAGAGCACACACTGAAGCAGTACCAGGAGGGTAGACTGCTACCTACAGAATCCCCACTCCTGCCCCCTGGGAAGATTACAGATTCCAGGCCTATCCACTATGACAGAAGCCTGCTTCCCTTCCACTTACCCTGTGGTGACATTAACAGATTCACACTCTCCAGCACATCCAGGAAAAGTTCATTCCGACGGTACTTGATCCCTTCACGTCTCCAGCCAATCTGACCAGTCACCTGGCTGGTAATCTGTGATTGTTCTTCTTTAGTCTGAAGAAGAGGGAAGATGATAGTTCTTTGGAAACTCAAGATTAAGCATTGAGACTGAATCCAGAATAGTAGTTTACAGCTGAATATAGAGCAAGTTGCTTGCAGTGCAAGACACAATCGGCCACATTATCTTGATCTGGGGTGCCATCATGATACCTCACTGGGTATCAACAGCCAAGTTAGCGTGCAGTGTCCATAAGAAGGGTTCCTTTGTTCTGGGAAGGGACTGATTATTCTCTCAGTCATCTGGCTCTAGCCTCTGGGATAATAAGGAGGCAAGGATAGGTCTCTTTCCATCAGTCAGGTGGAGCATAGTTAGACCAAGGGTTAAGAACAGGGAAATTAGACCTAGAATGCAGTTCAGGCTTTACTGAGCCATGATGACTGACAGCAAACCCTGGGCTAGCCAAGAATAATGCCACCAGACCGGGGTCGGCAACCTTTCAGAAGTGCTGTGCCGAGTCTTCATTTATTCACTCTGATTTAAGGTTTTGCGTGCCAGTCATACATTTTACTGTTTTCAGAAGGTCTCTTTCTATAAGTCTACAAATATAAAACTAAACTGTTGTTGTATGTAAAGTAAATAAGGTTTTTAAAATGTTTAAGAAGCTTCATTTAAAATTAAATTAAAATGCAGAGCCCCTGAACCGGTGGCCAGGACCCAGGCAGTGAGTGCCGCTGAAAATCAGCTGTGTGCTGCCTTCGGCGCACATGCCATAGGTTGCCTACCCCTGCACCAGACCAATGTAACAAGCTGCGAGTTTGACAAGCTTTGTACTGTATTTTAGACTTGTCAGGCCAGGCTCAGACCAGTTTCCAGTGGCTAGCAAGACACACTCGACTACTCAAGTTGGAGACAGCCATTCCATGTCAAGTTACACATGCATCGGATCAGTATAACAGCTGCTGCTCTTGGATCTAATCCCACCAACTCAGCTGCGCCACTAAGAGCATTAAGGATTTGCTGGGCCGTACAGCAGGTTTGCCTACCTGGTGCTATAGGCAGGTCCAGTCAGACGCAGAGTGAGAGGAAGCAGATGTATAGCAGCAAGTGTTGTGCACACAGAGTTAACAGGCAAGCAGGTCAGTAGCAGGAAAGGAGAGGAAGAAGAAAAAGAGTCAGGTTAGGTTCAGGGCTACCTCAGGAGGGGAACACAGGAGGTTAGCTTGTCACTATCTGGGCAGCTAACAAGCACAAACAAGCTGAAGCCTTTCCTGTAAGGTCAAGCTAGGGACTGAGGGGACCACTTCCCTACATGACCCATCAAGGCACCACCGAACAGGGGCAAGGCAGGAGCCTGCAGTCTGCTCAGCAGGGCAGGCACAGTGGAGAACACCTGGGTGAGCACCAGGCCTTGTACAGCAAGACATGCCCTTGCACTGGGTCTAGACTCTGCCCTGTCCCAGTCTAAGTCATTGGCACTTGCCATGCCCCAGCACAACCACAAAGGGGATATTAGAGTGAAACAGGAAGTACTCTGCATCCACTGCTACGGGACTCTCTCTCTCTCAGACTGTACATTAGGTTTCATTTTCACCATTAGACCCCATTTTAATCCTGGTTCTTCCAGGAAAATGGCTGTATTTTGGGCAACATCAGCCTTTTGTCTCATGTCCTATGGCTGTAGCCACAAGGGGGCACTGTGGGAACTCAGTATTTTAAAACAAGCACATGAACCGCAGGGAATTTGGTTTTAACGCAAGGCTCCTCATTAGCTGTCTTATAAATATCTCCAGTTTTGTGCTCATGTTGCCATTAGACTATTGCCTTCCTGTTTAAAAACAGGATACAGATCAGGATCTGCAGGACACTGGCTATTCAGCACTTTGCTGAATACCCTGCAGGGTATCCCATGGTCTTTCACCCACCCCACTGGCCACTCCTTATGTGTATATCCTTCAATCCTTAGAATATTTTTGCTAAACTATTTTGCTTCAATTTTAGGCATAGTGGCAGGAATGGGGAGGCTTGAGCAGACATGAATCCCCAGGGCTCCAGTTTCTGTGCATAAGCCTCCAATTTCTGTAATGGCACAAGCCAGTGAAACATTTACTGGTTATCAGATGCAAGTCATGGACGATCATGGAGTCAGAGCCACTTCACAGGATGCTGTCACAAATGGGAAAGCCAGTGGGGTGTATGGCTCAAGCTCAGCCCAGCTGGATGAATGTTGCTTTGAGGTGGGTAACTGCTCAAGCCATGTTGTTGGGGTGTTTTTGTCCAGCAGCCAGATGAGGACAGAGCCAAACTGCTTCTACTGAATGGAGCTAGAGGAGTGGTTGACCTCCACTGTTCAAAGGTATTTGGCTCTGCTGAGACAGCCCCACAGCTACTGTATTCACTAAATCCTCAGAATATTATGGTGTTGCAGGATTCTGTTTTGAACACACAGCTACTGAGACAGACCCAGCATGTCCTCTCCTGTGGGTGCATGTGGAGTGCTAACAAGCATGCGCCCTCAGCTCTGGAATACAGAGAGGCTTCCAATTCAGAGAGGGGATTACCAGGCATTTTGTAGCTATAGAATTTCTATAGCTGGAGAATGTCCAGAACTTTTCTAGTAAGTGAGAAGTAAGGGAGATGCTGATGGACGGGAATTGCAATAGAAGGTTCCCATAGTGCACACTTTGAGTGTGTGTGTGTGGGGGGGGAGTGTGGAGTGATTTTTTTCCCTAGAATTAGTTCCTATATTATAATAGAGGGTATAGAGATGGCAAACTGACCTCCCTTTTTCTGCCCAGGAGCAGGGCCATTAGGAAAAGATTTCAAAAGCTGAGTTTAGTTTCTCATGAAAGGGAGGATGAGCCAAGCTATAGTCCAAGCTTCTTCCAAGGCAGATCAATGCAATCTGTACCACGCTGTGTTTTAGTGCTGGGTCTCCCTAGAAGGCAGACTACCCCTTATATGGATACACAACATTGAACGGAAGGGACACACTGATATCGGTCACAATCTCCAGAGTGACACGACACCCTTTCTAGCGCCCCCTGGGAGCTGCTTTGAGAAGCTATAAAGCAATACCAGCCCCTCCAAGAAAGCAATATGCATTTAGGACAGTTTAAGACCTTCCTGTGGATATGGTAAGAGGGTCAAATGTCTCAAAGGCAGGGCCGTCCCTAAGCATACGCAGAATACACAGCTAGTTAGGGCACCATGAAATTTGGGGCATTGAATTGCCCCAAATTTCATGGTTCCCTAGGTAGCTGTGTGCTGCATATGCAGCAGCACCAGCACCAGCTCTGGCACCCAGCCTATCCCCCAGCTGGCCCGCCCCACAGGCTGCACCCACTGCAAGGGGAAAGCCTGTCCCTAGTGGGGTGTGGGGCCTGGGACAACTCCCTCTGTCCTGCCTCAGCCTTCTCCCCCACTCTACCCCTGGCCTGCCTCCCCCCCCCCCCCCCCCCCCCGCGGGCGCCCCCCCAAGTGACCCCACACTCACTGGCAGTGGCAGGAAGCACAGCAACCTAGCCCCAGCCCACTCCACTCTGCCAGCTCCCAGTCACATCGCTCTGCTTCCCGCTGCTGGAGTGTGTGTGTGGGGGTCCTCGCCCCTCCTCTTAGCAACCCGGCTGGAGCCAGGTGTCTCCACTTCCCACCACCAGTGAGTGCGGGAGGGGGGTACCTTTCCCTCCCCCAACTCCTGCCTCCCTGGCAGGGGGGAGGGAGGAGCAGGTGCTCAGGTTGCATAGGGCACCATAATTGGTAGGGACAGCCCTGGTCAAAGCTATTTGGTAAGTGTCATAAGTCAGGCTATTTGGAACTGAAGGATGCTCAGAGTAGTCTTCTCCACACTACAGCTAGATTGAAGTCTAAAACGTCTTTGCACAAACAGGGCAGGCAAGCCACCTAGCACTGTCTTGCGCGCATACCTTTGCAGGTTTAGTCTCAATGGTTATATGCAGCTAAAGTCCTTGGCTTTAACAGAAGTCTGGTTCCAAGCAAAATTTGCTTTCTTCGATAGAAGATGCAGAGAGCATGATGGTGGAAACAATAAAGCCCTGGAAATGATAGGACTCTCAAGCAGAACAATCTGAGGGCCTTGTAGGTACAAAGCCAGACGCAGACTGTACCTGCTCTTGTTTTTAATATGAAGGTGAAGAGCATTGACAGTTGCAGCATGCAAAGCAGAACTGTTTGGATCAAGATGGACCGTAGTCTAAACTACTCTGTATTCCAGGGGTAACAGCATAGCTGGGGCTTTGGCCAGCTGTTGAATGAGCTGGGTATAATGGTGATGGAGTCTGAGCTGCATGTGGCAGCTTATTGCCTAACAGCATGAAGATTTGCTAAAAACAGGAATGAAGAGCAGTGTTTAAAAAATATATCAAGGAAGGAAGGAGACAGATGTTAGTTTTAAGTGTTCCTAGGAACTGAAGCTGACTCAGCCAGTTTGGGCACTGACTGCCCTGAGTGTCAGATTGCAACAGGCTGGAGTGATCAGGAGGGGGTGAGGAGGGAGGAAGCTTGGAAGAGCAGCCCCCGACACTTCCTGCTGGAGTACAAGTCAGCAGTTTGTGCAAGAGGGAATGTGGGCGGGGCGCTGGGCTAGCCAAAGTGAGGCCACTGCTGTTGGATTCCTGGTTTAAAAAAAAAAGTTATTGGGAAAGTTAGTGCAGGTGAAGGGAGTTGGGCTGCAGACCTGGAGAAACTCACCAGGCTTAGGACTTCAGACCCCTCCTCTCTTCTTCCATCTCTGCCTGTGCAGAGCAGGTGAGGACAAGTGATATATTCTCCACTCTGAACTGCATGGCTTTTGCCTACACTAGATGGAGTGTATTGCTGGTCTGCTCTGGGGATGGCCATTCGGAACCTGAGCTGAATGACTGCTGTGCCTCCAGCAATTCCACAGGGTCCAACATGAACTGCAACTGCACTAGAGGCAGAATTCTTTCACCCCACTTGGTCCTTCTACCTGCCATGGAGTAGGAGTTGACTATGAGACATAATTCATGAACAGCTCTGTGGAGTTGAGTGCATCAGTAAGATCTCGCCCCAGGCAACAAGAAATGCCTGCCCAAGAAAGTTCAGTGCTTTTTAGAATCAGAATTGGGCTTGTTTGAACAGCAAGGGGTTAGACCTTCCTTCATGAGGCTTAAGCTTCCCTCCTTTAACATCCAACCCTCTTTTTTGGACACCTGACAGAACTCCTATCATCTAGTGATAGCATTGTTTTTTCCCTTTTCTCCGACCTACCTAGATTTAAGCTCTTTGGGACAAACACTGCATGGTGTCTGTACATTACCTAGCACCGTGGAAACTTAAAAAGCCCCAAATCAAGTTAGGTGCTACCTTTATACAAAAGCTAAACAAAGTAGCATCTAAATCTTAGCTACATGGCCTTGCCCACTCAGAACAAGGGAGATTAACAGTAAGACTCATCAGGCTGCAAAAAAGGTCACCCAGGTGAAGGTGACAGCCCCATGGCTTAAGACACTGAGAACTGGAGAGTAGATTGGAGGAGTCAGAGCCATCCTGCTCTAGCAGAGAGATATGAACAACTTCTCCCCCTAATTGGGTTATGTCTATAACTTACCCAGATACATGTTTATCTCCACCTACCAGCCTCGTCGTCAGTCGATGCAATGAAATCAAACTATTGAACATTTGCAAGTACAGGAGTGACTAGAGCTGCCCCAGCTCAGACCATGCCCTCATGAGAGAGGGCAACAGAGATGGAGCAAGTGCATCATAAGCACAAAGAGTGAGACACTGCTCAGGTTCTCTCCTCCTTTCAATCTATCCAGCATCCTATACCCTGCTCAAGGACATGACCAGCTCAGATCCCATGGTCAAAGTTTGTGTAGTTTAGATAAATTCCCTCCCTCTAAGAGATTGAGACCCCTACACTTCCTTGAACAGATTTTTATACCAAGATAGACCAAGGACAGGACAGTGCTACTTTATCCCGAATCCCCCTCATTACCTGGCTCTTGATGCCTTGCTGAGTGATGAAGGTTTTCAGAGCTCCTGTCTCAGAGTTTTGAGGATAGCCGAAGTCCAGGATTTCTATAGAAGGGTAAAGAATAATCAGCTCAATGAACCCACAAGACAGGAGAGCTGCAGGGTATAAGTCACTTCCAATGCAAGCAGCCCCCAGCACTGAACATTCCTAGAGGGAGAAAGGACTAGCACACGGACGCCCGCCCGCCCTCCACAGAACCTGGAACCTCTGAAGCAGGGCAGACATGACTGGCTCAAGATTTGCACCAGAATGCTCCTCTGCAGCAGATACAGCCTTGCTGGACTAACTGCCATGACTGTACGGGGGAAATCATATTTTCAAGCTAGTTTGGGGGCAATGGAGAGTTTGTTCATCTGAAAGTGGGGAGCTCACTAACTCTCACAGGGCCATACTTCAGAGTCTAAATACCAGCAAGACAAGACAGACATCCAGGGGACACTGAAGAGGGTCTATCCACAGACATCCAAGGGACAGTGAAGAGGGTCTATCCAACAGCAGAATAATCTATCTTTGCAGCATTTTCTTTAGGTTTTGATCTTCGCATGAAGATGTAATAAAAATCAAAACCTAAAAAAATAACAGCAGAGTAGTGACACCGCAGGGCGAGCCAGCAGGGGAGAGAAACAGCCGTTAGCTACAGAGAAAAAAGCGCACTTGGCCCCTCCAGGGGAGAGCGGGCCACCTACACAAAATCCAGTGGGGATGGCAAACCTGTAATGTGAATAACATGACACTGCACATGCAGGAACTGTTACCACTGTGCTAGGAGAAGTCAGGCTTTGAGCACCAAAGGCGGAGCCTGCCAAGTAAGAGAAATAGCAATAAATTCCAGCTCTCTAGCTTCTCCTCCACCCCTATCAAGAAGGGCCTGCAGAAAATTTATCAAGCACTAACTGGGACCTTTGGGCAGGCTGCTGAATGCTAGTACACCCACACTTGTTTCATTCTTTTGATTTCAAGTCTGGAGGAAGATGGAGCTCAGTTTTAGAAAACAGCTGACACTGGCTATCAAGAGAGTCAAGGCATTAGAAATAATTTTCTTTGTATTAGTGTTAGGCAAGATGAGGACCCAGAATCAGCCCAAGTGCAGGTCTTTAGCCTCCATGGACCCAAGCAAATTAAAAAAATATACTGAGCATCAAAAAAAGTTTCAATGAGTATCCAAAGAAGTGCCTGCAATAGCCAGATAGAGAGTGCAGTTCAGAGCTGCTTCCAACAGCGTATTATTGCACTCTCTCCTCAGTAAGAGGAGAGAGCTGAGGTGTTAGCTCCCAGGACTTGCTCTAACACCAAGTAAGGAACAGGGCAAATAGCCCACATGGCATGGCCACCAGCTCTTGATTAGACTGAATGATGGTTGCTGAAGCAGTGATTTGCTTCACTTTCTCTACATGTTATGCCATCCTCATCACCATGATAGCACAGGTAATCTCACTACTGAAGTGAGGAGCAGCTACCAAGCGTAAGTATTTGAGAATGGGGGAAGTTCCATCATCCTACACTTGAGAGCAGTGGAAGGCAGAATGCAGTGGAATATTAAAGCAGAGCTAGAAGCTGTATGGCCCTGCCCCATACAAACTACACGAAGATACTGAGAGCCAACACTGGCATGGGGTAAGCTGTGTTTGACTGGATCCTGGGAACTAACTAGGTGTCTCATATAGGGGTCATAAGGGAAACTCCTCACCATCCAGCAGCTCATAGATCAGCACAAAGTTATTCTTGATGTTCTCCTCGCTGATCTTCCCAAAGTAGGCAGTCATCACGTCGCACATCTTGTAGAGGAATTCAAAGACCATGGCAGCATTGACATTCTGCTTGGTGACTGCAGCCAGCCAGATGTTGGAACGTTTGACATGGAAGAAACTGGTGCGGGCAATGTTGGTGACAGGCGAACGCACCTGCTGCCGTGCATGGATGACATTGACACGGAAGGCGTCCACTGCATTTCGCCTAGAGGATTGTCACAAGAGGCGGAAAAACAGAATTAAACTCCAGATGCACCCTGCAGATTTGGCTACATAGTTTGACCAGCTGCCTAATGTCTACATTTGTTAAGCTACAGCTATGTGTGCCTGGCCCTTAACAGGAAGGGTGTTTAGGACATTACAGCTAATGGGGTCTAACGCAGTTCAGGAAAGGAGTTAAGAGATGTTAAATCCTGCAATATACTATGTGAAAGGGACAAGAAAAGAACCTCCTGGACCGCTAAGAAGCTCTGGATTAAGGCTCAATGTCAATTCCCATCTGCCTCCAGATGGAAGGTGCTCAACTGGCCTAACAGGAGGCTTCCTCTCCATTCACCTTGCTAGAGCTCCCTCATGGACTAGCATTATCAGAGGCCACAAGGCATAGCAGGCTGTGGCCTAGTTAGAGAGAAACCTGATTCTGACCAAATATACAACAGCCTGGTACTTCCTATTCTCCACCCCTTAAAGCTTCACAGAAGCCTGGCTTCTACACCTGCTACCCCCTACAACCTGCTTGAGGTTTAGGTTGACTGCAACCCCTTCTGCATGGAAAGAACTGCTTTCCTATCACATGCCATTGTGAAAATCCATCAAATCCTAGTAGATTCACTTGCTTGATATATGGAGGCAAGTGGAGTCCGGAATGGGATTATTCCCAGATATGCTTCATCTCTGAACACAGCAAGCATTAATGAGGAAGCTCAAACCAGTAGGTAAAGTGTAGAATTTAGAGCATATTTTACTTGTTTCCAGTTTACACTGCTAGTCCTTATTATGCTATATTCAACTATAAAACAGCAGAGTGGTTGGACTGATGGTTTTTAGAATTCCAGTGGTGCAACATGCTAATAGAAATGCACTGGTGTATTTGCATAGTGCAGGCAGGTGCTGTGTAAGCTTCCCCTATGTGGCTCTGACATTTTCCTTAATCCCAACATGATGCACTACCATTCTGGTCCTCTGCCTTAAAACCCACTACACAGTTGACAATTTATGTGCTCTAGACCAAGTCCTTACTGTACAAATGTCTTTACTTTTGAGAGATGTGGAATTTAAACCTAGAACTAAACTCCAGGGGCTAGCTCTTCAACCTTCTGCATTATGTAGCAGGAAGGTTTTGGAATCCTGACCACTGCATAGTTACCTGCTTGTACTCCCATAATGAAGTTGAAAGTCCGTTAAGACTAGGAACCCAGGGAGTAAGTCAGGAGGCTTTTTACACTCTTTTCTTGATGCAAGCCTGAGAACTAGTCTGTACATCAAGGAATGAACTAGGAGACATACAATAGTCCTTCAATCTCTCTGCTCTGGGACTGACCCTATGATATACAACAGGGTTTCCCAAGCTGGTCTGCAGACTGCCGGTGCTCTGGGAGGGTACTCCAGGGGATCTGAGTCACGTACAGAGCAACTGGCCTTGCTGATCAATTCCTTCTCCTCCCCCCAAGTGTCTCCTGCATACTGCAGAACAGCTGTTCAGCGGCATGCAAGAGGTGCTGGAAAGGAGGAGGGGCAGGGGAGTTGGGAGTCCATGGAAAAAAAAAAAAGTGGGTCCTCAGGTTGCTAAAGTTTGAGAATCGCTGATATAGAAGATAAACACTATTTCTAATAGGCTGTTAGGTATTGAACTGCCTACTGCAATTCTGATGCGTTTGCAATTTGGTAATCAAGATACTGGGTATAGTTAATATTAGTGAGTAGGATAGTAAATATTCATCCTCAAAAATGGACTAAGTTCTAGCCCCTTGAACCCTTGTCACTTCACTGTATGTTGTCAAGCATTACTACTTAAGAACCTCAAAGAATACTAGTCTAGTTTCTGTCTTCAAGATGCAGACAGGTTGATAAGAATTACTTCGCACCCTGAAGAGTTTTAAGTTCCTCAGTAATACCTAAGGCCTGGCTGGACTACACTAGCAGGAGGGTTTGAACTAAAATATGCAACTTCAGCTACGCTATTCGCATAGCTGAAGTCGAAGTATCTTAGTTCGACTTACCTGGCCGTCCTCATGGCAGCGAGCTGACTGCCATGGCTCCCCTGTCGACTCTGCTTACTCCTCCTGCTGACGTGGAATATGGGCATCGATTTGCGGATCAATTTATCACATCCAGATGAGACGCGATAAATCGATCCCTGATACATGGAATACTACCCGCCAATTGGGCAGTTAGTATAGACATACGCTTAATGCTACCCAATAAACCCTGCAATGAATGATAATGCTCCAGGATTGAGCTAAATCCTCTCCCACTAATTCTAACCCCAAGAGTCATGGACTGGTTCAAGACAGAGAGGAAGCCTCAAATGAATGAAACCTTTTAGCACATCAATTTCCCACTTTGTAGGGCCAGTCATGGCCTGCCACGCATCTCTTACCTATTGCTACAGCAGCCAATGAGATGGGATGGACAGAAATGGCGCCAGCAAAGAAAGGAGGAGTGACAGTAACAAGAGAAAGGGTTAGAAACACACAAGGCACAATGAATCCAAAAAGACAAGGAGAGACCAACAGCACCCCCTCCCCATTTCCAGGCACAAGTGGCGAAGGAGGTACTTCATGGGAAGTCACAAGCTGTGACAGCAGTGAAGCCACTGCAGACAGAAACTTAACATGCAGTGGTCACTCAGCAGTTGTCTGTGCCAACAGATTTCTGTGCTGTTTAGTTGCAGCTCTAATTGGGTGTTTAGTCGGAGCCATACCCAAGTCGCTACCAGTATTACCCAATTCACACTCTTATGCGCAGTTTATTACAAATAAAATGTCAGACACCAAGAATGAAGAAGCCTCAAAGTGTCAGGCTGCATCTAATGGAAAAGCCTGCTTAGAGTTTAGATTTCCCCTACCAGCAGATATCAGGAGCGATATTACTGATCTGACTGAGACACCATTCTCTCCTAAAAGGCTATTGTTTTGGCTGAAGGATCTTAGGCTTGGTCCAACCACAGGGAATTATAGGAAGTCAGGCACAAATCAGAGGATGAAGGCACTTCCAGAAGATTCAGATGCTGCACTTTGTCATCAGCTTGGCAAAACTAAGAACAAGTGTGATAACCATAAAGCACAAAAGCAATATTAATAGAGTCTAGTTTGAACCAGATGCTCAAGAATTAGAAGATACGTGCAGTTTGCATTTAATAGCACATTCTTACCAGGTATCTATATGGAGATCGCATGTTTAAATAGAGGTAGGCTTACTTCCGGAGTTAACCGTACAAATAAGAACAGTGCTTGAAGGTTACAGTGAACCCTTCCATGGTATCCTGAATTAAATGCACTGTGCTTTTGTTTTGATATGGAGTTTAAGAAAGGTAACGACTATTTATGCATGCATCTACTTACATTGCATTGGCAGATGCACTACATGCATTTATTTCAAGCCATTCTTTTAGAGAGAAGTTGCAAGCAAACAAGTTTGATTGCTATACAGAAGTGCCAGGAAATTCAAAGCAATGGTTACTTAACTGCTACTCTGCTCACTGGACACCAAGTTACCATATGGAGTTTAAGATTCTACATATGCACAAGGGGAAAGGGTTTTAGGTACTGTTGATTCATGGCTTTGAGTTTCTCTCCCAGCATGTAGGTTTCAAGTTTCCACAGAGTTTGGCAGAAGGGAAAGGCCAAACAAGAGCCAAGGAGTCAGAAGCCCTAATTTCTCAGAGTTCACATAAGGCATAAGGAGCAGCGCAAGTCTTCCCAATCCCATCCCCATCCAGTCTCAATCCTCTCCCTCCGAAGACAGACATCCTGTCAGTGGGTCTCGGCTCTGGCACTGAAAGACGAACATGCAGGGGAATGAGCTTTCTACCAACAAGAGCATCAGCAGTGATAGTCTGTGGCATGCATACCTCCCCTCTATGCACAAGACTGCATGACACATGTTGACTTTTGCATTTACATCACTGTTTGGCTAAGATAGTTTGGAAACAAGAGCCCACAGGCTCCAGAAGAGTCACAGTATAGCCATTTAGGATACCAAATTGATCCAGCAATCCTTTAACAAGATTGGAGTATTTCATACCCAGACTCCACTTAGGACAATAGAGAACAGTATTTATTTCCTTGGAATTCTTAGAAGCTGGACAGTCTTCCATTCTCTTCTGCCCTTTAAACACATCATTACAGACAGACCAGCAACAGCTTAAAGCAGACACGGCTTTGCTATTTCCTTGTTTGGACATCAGCATTAAGCTCTCCTTACTCACTAAACAGTACATCAGAAATGACACCAATTTAATTTAATGGCTCACTTCCATCACAAGTTTTTAGAACACACAGGACACTACCTACCAAGTTACAACGATTTATAAAAATAGCATATGAGAGCCATTAGCCAACTCCATACCAGGTTCCAGACACTGACAGAAGAAATCCAATAATTCTTTGGGCACTTCAAGAGCTAGGTGAAGTTCCTGCTGAAAGATTAATTGATCTTTACCAGTTTTAGAGGTTATAAGATAAGTGAAACTGAAGCAGTTTTGCAGAGCTGCAAATTGTGAGAAACCCTTCACTCAGGAAGCCTCTTTCACCAAAGTTTATACTGTGCCCTTGGAAAGAGATGCTGAAGGCAGAAGTACCCACTTCACTTAGCCACGTTAGCAGCCTCGGCATACATACAGGCCCAGGCTAGGCCAACCCACTTTATAATCTCCTCAGTACCAAGCAGTAGTTGTAATTTTATTGACACTTTTATAGTTCCTTCCAGACAAGACATTTAACCTGGGCCTCAATCCCCTTATTTGTAAGAGGAAGAAAGTTACTGAAAGCAAAATCCAGATACAGTATTGTGATCTCCACAGCCATGTAGATGTAGGAGTTCTCCTTCAGTAAAATAAGGTTAAATGGGCCCAGACTGGCTAGTCAACTTGCTTAGCAAAGGCATAGGTCATGTTTCTCAACGCAGGTGTCATGATGAATGCATCAAAGGGTCACGCAGAAAGCTGCAGAGTGAGCCCACACCATGCTTACTCTGCAGTGGCAGCTCTGGTCCCATAGGGCTGGCTGGGCTCCACTCCTTGTTCTAGGAGTTGCAACCTAGTGCATGGGGTGCTGCTCAGGTTTGGCCCAGCCGCCCCTCCATCATGAGAGTTAAGAGCCAAATATGAGTAAGTGACGCTGCAACCCCAAATACCAGATCACAGTGACACTCACAAGTTTGGCTCAACCAGCACAGGGGTATCAGGCAAACCTAAGCAGTGCTAACCCCAGAGATTGCAATGCCCAGAGTGGGGAAAGGAGCTACTGTTAAAATATGCACAGTGTACTTATTTAGCACTTATATCATGGGTAACAAATACTTAAGCCTTTTTTTTTTTTGCACGCACTAAAGCTATTTACTAGGTCATGACAGGCCATCATGGTTTACAAATGGGTCCTGAGTCCAAAGAGGTTGCGAACTGCTGAATGAGGTACAGGACTGGGAGCAAAGGTCAAGGCTCCAGTACTGCCACCTGTTCTGCCAGCAGCTTTTTCCAGTCACAAGGGTGACTTTTCGTGCAAAAAAGATCACATGCCTCACTGCATATTAGGCTCTGAAAGACTGACATGCTGGGGGTGCAAAACAAAGGAAACTGCAAGTTATATTTCACCCAGCTACAGCCTTTTGCAAACCCATGTTCCAATGGATGCTATTCAGATAAAGCTAGGGTGACCAGATGTCCCAATTTTATAGGGACATTCCTGATTTTTGGGTCTTATATAGGCTCATATTACCCCCCACCCGCACCCTGATTTTTCACACTTGCTGTCTGGTCACCCTCCTTAAGTGGTGACATTTTTAGAGACATTAGAATCAACTTTTAGCTCTACAAGGCTGAAGATTTATTAGACATTTGTTATTCAGCATAAAATAAGTATGTCTCAAGTGACAGTCATCCTCTAGAAAATGCGAGATTTCAAGTTTTATATATTGATATTTTGAAGTTTAAAAAAATAATCAAGAAAACTTACAGGCTGTCATACATCATAAGCAGAGTGAGCACAAACCCAGTTTAATTTTAAATTCTTCACAGACCTCAGAAGTCTTAACATTAGGTATTGAGCAGTTCTCTTATTAAGACAGTCTAAGGAGGACAGAAGACTGAAGCTTGAAGAGCATACCTCCTGCCTATCCCTGGCCAACACCACCTTCGCTATGAGCTTCTACACAGGATGCACTTTCTGCAGAGAAAACTGGCTCACTGGTCACTTCATCTGCTTGTTGTAGTTTTTCAGTCAGGGAAGATAGTCAGAAGTGGACATATGACTGTATTGCGTGGAATTTTCAACACTGTCAAGTGATGCTCTGTGGGATGGCTGCCCAGAGTGCACCACTCCGAATACTGCTGCAAGTGTGAACACGCTATTGCGCAGGCAGCTGACAGCGTGAACAAACAGCAGTTTCCCTTCAGCGCTCTGAGTAGCAATGTAACTGCTGGCAAAGAAACTTTGCCAGTGTAGACATACCCTAAAAAAGTCTGACAGACCAAGGATGTATTTTAAACTTATCAGTTAAATAAGCTTCATTGTATTGCTGTGTTAAATAGCTACTTCCCCTTCCACCTTTCCTTGAACAGGGTCAATCACCACCACTCTATTCCAGTCCAGGGATAAAAGCTAAACTTCATTATGAGGCCAACAAATCCACTACACAACCCAGCTCCAAAACGAGGCATTCTTCAGTCTGCATCAGCCTAAAGAAAGGTCCCTGGGAAGCAAAGATCTGCTCTGAAAAGAGATTAAGAATAGCAATGGGGTTCCACGCATCTTTGTTTCCACATCAAGGAGGACTCTGCTTATTGCACAATCATGCTCCCTTCTCTCATCTGAAAGTTCTGGGTTCTTCTGCACCACCAGTAGTAGAGATTCTACAGGCCCAGTTAGGCCTTCAAAAACACCTGTGCAGTCCTACTGCCTTCAGAAGATTTGAACAGTCATAACTGATTTGATTATGTGATTCCAATCTGTTGATACTGGACATTAGCTAGAATCCACTAGAGGCAAGAGTTTCGCTATATAAAAAGGTGCCTTGCACAATCATTTTTTAGGAAAAAGCTGCACTTGAGAGTTGGATTGCTAACTTCACTGGCATGCTTCTGTCTGGTTTCCATATCAGGAGACACTAGCAGACACATTATCTCTGTTGAGCACGGCTACATCTTTGGATCACCAATCATCAGGGAAGCACTAGCTGACAGATGTGCCAGGTTAAGCAAGTTTCAAATCTATTCTAGGGGCTGCCTAAATTCAACTGGTGTCCTCTTTATGATAGCCAGTGGATATCATAGGCCTGATCCAAGTAGTAAAAATGAATTGCATGCTGAGCCCTGTAGACCAGTGGTTCTCAACCTTACCTGACTTACATACCCCTTTCAGGTTTTAATCTCGTGTACCACAGGTTTCACCTCAAACTATTAGCTTATAAAAATCAGACAAATACAAAAAAAAGTGTCACAGCACAGTTACTGAAAAATTGCTTACTTTCTCATTTTGTCTATATGAAATTTTAGCCTGTACTGACTTCGCTAGTACTTTTTATGTAACCTCTTAAACTAGGCAAATATCTAGAGGCGTTGATGTACCCCTGGAATACCTCTGCATACCCCCAAGAGTACGTGTAACCCTGATTGAGAACCACGGCTGTAGACTACCTCTTTTATACAGGTCAGATGTAACCTGTAGGTTCCTGGGACATGGGCAAACTTTGCCCAATGGCTTTGCGGGCAATGCGACGATACCCAAGCATGGAAGCGTACCCTCTACTTCTCCCCATGCTTGCTGGGAAGAGTAGCACGTGTGCCCTAGGCCGGGTATGTGGCACACACTCAAACGCCATTTTACCACTCCTGCTTTAACTTGCTCTAAGTAGTAAGTCAGGACGCATCTCCTTACAGAGGTTCTTAGCAAGAGAAGCCCAGCCTTACTAGTAGGGTATCCTTTATCACCACCTGAAGGACACCAATATTCAGAAACAGATCTAGAGTATGTCAAAAGATCCTGCTGGTTAAGTTAATGTAGTTAAGAACTACTCTCATATGCATGCACAGCTAATGCAGAGGAAGCAGCTCTGGAATGTCTTCACAGTGAGTGGGACTAGGGTGCAGAGGCTTTAAGCTGGAGCCAAGTTACTTACCCAATGTCATCACGGTAGACTCGAGAGATTAGAACCTCTCCTTTGTGATTATAAATGAACAAGCCTCCGATCATGATGGAACCTTAGTCTTCTCTTTCCATATTGCATAAGACCTGAGAAGACAGAGGGAGCATTAGGCTTTTTGTATGGCAATAAGTGGTGTAACTTGACAGCATTAGAGACTTTTCACAGCACTAAATTCTATCAGCTGGGAGATGAGCACAAATGACTCATGTATGTAGAGTCAGTCACTGTAAAAGGTGAGAGTTCTGACAGGTTGGTATTAAGGTACTAAATCCCTACATGAAGTTACAGGCTTGAATACATGGGATGCTACTCTACCATCATAAAGATTCTGCCAATTAGAGCCAGGTGGAAACTTTACACAAGCTCTGATGTGGCTTCTCAGTCAGTTTACCAGGTTATGAGCAAAGCCCCAATTATTCAGGAAAGCCAACACTGATCTGTCACTCTGATTTAGTTGGGAATCCGTCCTGCTTTGAGCAGGGGTTGAACTAGATGACCTCCTGTAGTGCCTTCGAACCCTGATATATTCTATGAAACACAAGCTTTGTGGCTCAGTCACTCTGGACCTGTGCGTATGCCCTTGCTGGCAGTGCCATGGCAATAAGCTATATTGAACTGCTGTTCTACAAAGGTCAAAAGGGCATTGGTCGAGGATTCTTACATCCTGAGAGCTAAAAAGTTTGAGACAGCATGCTGACATGCTCTCAGCCCCACCCCCCAAAACCCACTCTCCCCCCACATACACACACCACATTCCATGTCACACTCCACCCAATCCCCCTCATTTGTGAAGCATGCTGCAGCCACTTGCATGCTGAGATAGCTACCACAATGCATTGCTGTCTGTGGTCACTGCAGGAGCTGCTAATGTGGCCACGCCAGTGCACTTGTAGCTGTGAGTGTGGACAGACTGCAGCGCTTTCTCTACTGCACTCTACAAAGGCTGGTTTAACTCAAAGCGCTCTACATCTGCAAGTGTAGCCATGCCTTAACCGTTTACCCTTAAGTGTAATGAAATAATGTTTATTCTGAAGTTGGATGAAACCTTGACTGACACTAGCTAATTTACTGCTGATCAATTTAGCCAGAGCAAGCCAGTTATAAGGCATAGCAGAGCAGTAAATGGCTGACCAGGGTTGCTGGAATGAAGAGGAGTGCCACCCCCCCCACCCCTTTTCACTCAAATTTAGAGCAATTTCTGCACCTTCTTAACAGGGAGAGTTAGAAATACACCCTCCCCCCACCTCCAAATACTAATTCAAAGATTCTGAAGCCAGAAGGGACCACTGTGATCATCTGGTTTGACTTCCTGTGTAACAAGCCATAAAATTTCCCAAAAATTCTTGAAGCATCTTTAAAAAAATAAAATCCAGCCTTGTTTTAAAAATTGCATTGATGGAGAATCCACCATGATTCTTGTAAGTTGTTCCAGTGATTACTCTTAAAAATTTACACCTTAGAGTCTAAATTTGCCTAGCATTGATTTCCAGCCACTGGATTGTGTTGCATCTTTTCCTGCTGGACTGAAGAACCTATTAAATATTGGTTCCCCATGTAAGTACTTGACTGATCAAGTCACCCCTTAACCTTCTTTGTTAAGATAAATAGATTCAATGAGCTCTTATCACTATAAATCCTGTTTTCTAATCCTTGAATTATTCTCATGGCTCTTCTCAGACCTCTCCAATTTATCAACATCCTTCTTGAATTGTTGATACCAGAATTGAATATTGGACACAATATTCCAGCAGCAGGTGCATCAATACCAAATACTGAGGTAAAAATCTATTCCTACCCGACATTCCCCCGTTTATGCAACCGAGAATTGCCTTAACCTTTTTGGCTACAATGCTGCACTGTAGCTTACGGGGTACTGATAGCTCAGTGGTTTGAACATTGGCCTGCTAAACCCAGGGTTGTGAGTTCAATCCTTGAGGAGGCCACTTAAGGATCTGGGGCAAAAATTGCTCCTGTAAGTGAATGCAGGGGGCTGGACTCGATGACCTTTCAAGGTCCCTCCTAGTTCTAGGAGATTGGTATATCTCCAATTTTTATTTATTATGGTTAGCTGTTTATCCACCACAACCAAGTTATTTTTCCCCACTGTCATTGTTTCCCAGGACAGAGTTCCCCATCCTGTAAGTATGGCCTCCATTCTTCATTCCTAAACATTTACATTTAGCCTACTAAAATACATTGTTTGCTTGCACATAGTTTGCCAAGTGATCCAGATCACTGTGCAGTAGTGACTGGTCCTCTGTTATTTGCCGCTTCTTTAGTTGGTGTCACCTAGGACCTTTATCACTGATACTTTTGTGTTTTCTTCCAGGTCATTGGTAAACACTAAATAGCACAAGACCAAAAACCGATCCCTAAAGGGCCCTACTAGAAAAAACCCACACCCACTCAACGATTCCCTGTTCACAGTTATTTTCAGATCTATCATTCATCTTTTAAAGACATTTAATCTGTCATGTTAATTTTATTATTCTAGGTTGTTTTTTTATATAAATCAAAATGTTGTATGGTACGAAGTCAAAACACCTTATAGAATTCTAAGTATCACACTTAGTTTTATCAACCAAACCTGCAATTTCATCAAAAAATGAAGTTATTTCAGCAAGATCTGTTTTCTATAAACCTATATTGATCGGCTTTAATTTTTGAAGTAAGATCAACAACTTCCTATACGCCACAAACAAAAATCAGCTCCTATACAGTTAAAGATGCCAAGAGTCCTAGCCTCCTGAACTGCCTGAGGCTGTATGCCAACTGTGACTGTTTTGGGATGCAGTTACATGTCAAATCAATGTACTACTGATTTTTTTTTTTTTTTTAAAGTTGAAGTCAGCACAGGAATTTAGCTCAATATCATTTACAATAAGAGTACGTCTTCACTACCAACATTAAAGAGCTCCCCCAGCACTATATAAAAAGCCCACCTCCACAAGAGGAGTAGCTCCCAACACTAGGAGTGCGCTGGTGCACCGTCTATACTGGCACTTTACAGCACTGAAACTTGCATTGCTCAGGGGTGTGTTTTTTCACACCCCTGAGCGAGAAAGTTGCAGCACTGTAAAGTGCCAGTGTAGACAAGCCCTTAGATACCCTCCCAGTAGAGATACTCATATCCCTCCACTTCAGCAGAACGCAGGGCACATGCTTGCCTGTAGCTACAGACAAGTGCTGGGCCCAGTATAACATCTAGTATTTCTAGAGAGGAATAAAGTGTTTAATGGTATTTAATTGAGTATCAAAGCATTTATCATTTTATTGGAGTTTGTTCCACTTGACTCAGATCCCTCTCATTTCAGGCAGAGTCCATAGATAAGGGAAATGTCACTCTGAACTGACTTGTTTATGGTTTACTGCAGAAAAGCCCACTCCCATACAGCACTATAGGTACTGCATTATGTTGTGCTGTTTTTACAAGGAATGGTCTGTCTTGCTACATCTATAGAAAACCTAACACGCATGGAGTGCTATAATACTACCTGTTGACTGCATACACTGAATAGGTATAAAAATCCGATGACTCATATCTATGGCTCTTTAATCGCATTAGTAAGCCTCACCCCAATTCACAAACCTAATGAAGTGTCCTAAAGTGCAGAAACATCACTAAAGCTTCATAAGAAACTAACAGTATAAGATAGACCATTGATCTAACCCAGTATGGCCAATCTAGTCCAGTATCCTGTCTTCCAACAGTGGCCAATGCCAGATGCTTCAACAGGAAAACACAGAGCAGGGTAGTTAGAGTGATCCATCCCCAGTCATCCAGTCCCACCATCTGGCAATAAGAGTCTCAGGGACACCCAGAGCATGGGATTGCATCCTGACCATTTTGACTAATAGCCATTGATGGACCTATCGTTCATGAACTTTAGTTCTTTTTTGAACCCTGTTACAGTTTTGGCTTTAACATCCCCAGGCAATGAGTTCCACAGGTTGACTTTGCATTGTGTGAAGTACTTCCTTTTATTTGTATTAAACCTGTCTATCAATGTCATTGGCTCTTGTGTTACATGAAAGGATAAATAATCCTTCCTTATTCACTTTCTCCACACCATTCATCATCTGAGACCTTTATTGTGTCCCTCCCCTTAGTCATCTCTTTTCCAAGTTGAACAGTCCCAGTCTTTTCACTCTATCATATGGAAGCTGTTCCATATTCCTAATCATTTCTGTTGCCCTTATCTCTACCTTTTCCAATTCTAATATATTTTTTTGAGATGGGGCAACCAAGACTGACCACAGTATTTGAGACGTGGGTGTACCACAGATTTATAATGTGTCATTATGATATTTACTATCTTCTTATCTATCCCCTTCCTAATGGTTCCTAACACTGTTAGCTTTGACAGCTGCTGTAGATTGAGTGGATGTTTTCAGGGAATCTGCAATGAGTCCAAGATCTCCATCTTCATTTTGTAAGGGGATTATTCCCCCCCTCCACGTGCATTACTTTGCATTTATGAACACGGAATTTCATTTGCCATTTTGTTGCCCAGTCACCCAGTTTTGTGAGATCCCTTTGTAACTCTTCACACTCTGCTTTGGACTTAACTATCTTGAGTGATTTACTAACATCTGCAAATTTTGCCACTTCACAGTTTACCTCTTTTTCCAGATCATTTATAAATATGCTGAGCAGCACTGGTCCCAGTATAGATCCCCAAGCTATTTACTTCTCTCCATTGTGAAAAATGACCATTTATTCCTACCCTTTGTTTCTAGTCTTTTAACCGGTTACTGACCTATGAGAAAACCTTCCCTCTTATTCCACAACTGCTTGAAGTCATGGCATCTTGGATACCACTAAGCCAAGACTGAATTAACACTAGGTCTATACAGATACTATACCAGCAAAATTTATATTGGAGAGGAATGCAACTTTTTATACTGCCAAAAACTCCGGTGTTGAGGCAGTTCTACTGGAGTGTGTTGGCTGGCATAGCTTATTCTGCTTGGAAACAGGTATAAAGATATTATACTGGTAAAAACTTTTGCTGCTATATGCTGCATCTATTAGTAAACTTTTAGTATTGGCTAGGCTTAAGACTACCATTGGAAACCCAGCTGCTGATTACAAATATCTATCAGCTTGTACCCACTACACTTACCTCTAACAGAAAGAGCTACTCTACAGCACCTCACATGGAACTACATACTTCTCCCTCACCACACACCAGAAACAATGCAATCTAAGATCCCAGACAGATTTGATGCCATCACGAAAACTAAGAGTGGTGTAGAACTGCACTTCTGTATTGTAAGTACCTACAAAGTCAAATCCACATACTGCAGAATTCTACTACCTACTCTAAAGACACAATAAGTTAAAGATGCCTAGCTGCAAGCCATGGCCGCCTTCAACCGTATCAAAGCCTGCAAGGTACAATAGTGCACAGATTGGAAGTTCAGCAAGAGAGTTAAGTAACTTTGGCAACACTAGACTCTACTCTGCACTTGCTGGTGACACTTCAAGTTTCCAAACTATTGGTTCTTTGAGAAAAGTGATCAAAGGCTTTTCCCCTCTACAAAATAACCAAGATCAGCTTTTTGCCAGTGAATCCTCATGTATGCTTACTGGCTTCATAGCCACTAAGAGGTTAATAGACTGAAGACAGTTTTTATCTATAAACAGACAGTTGCTTTAACACAGATCCAGTTTCTAGAATGCAATTTTTTGCCCTCTTCATTCAATTAGCTCCTTCAAGTCAGATATCAATTCTAACAGCTGCTCTTGTGGCTTAGTCCAGAGAGCAGTACTGCAAAGGTGACAGCAGACAGGACCTTACCAAGTAGTCACAAGAAAGTCAATATGCAAATATTTCACAGCTCTAGATTGTTGACCAATGGGCACATGAGGTTCTTTCCACCCATCCCAAATAAGTAAAGAATAGCAAGAGGCACCAAATTGAAGAAGATAATGAACTAGATGTATGTGATGTTCCTAGAACACACCAAGAAAAGAAGCTGATCTACTGTCTCCTGCTTACCTCAAGGAGATCAGAAAAAGAGGGGTCTAGAGATGACAAGACTTCCATGGAGAGAGATTAACAATAAATCAGTCCATAAGTGGAAGAACATATATGATAGCAAATGGTACTGAGTCATGTATTATCTATGCTCAAAGCAATATTTAAATTCAAAGAGTCAACACATTTAGAAAGAGGAAACATTTACTCAACACAGTTTTAGCCTGGGGAACTAACTGCTACATGGTCGCTGCAGGAGAAAAGTTGGGCAGGTTTTAGAAGGATTAGGCATTCTTATGGGGCAAATAACTATTACATTATGACTAGGAATAAAATGTAACACAATGCTTAAAGGCATTAGCTATTAAGAAATTTTCCCTGTGGGCATGCTATTTTTATATACTTTTCTACTCTGTCACTTGATGCTTCAGGGGATGCAAGTAACCCCAAAGATTATTGGACTTCGTGGATTAGTCTGATCTGGTATGGAAGTTACTTGTTTATAAACCCATGCGTTTATAAGCTAGCAGGGTTCTGATCATCACACAGTGATAATACTTAGTACATTACATATTTAAGGTGTGTACAAACAAGCTTCAACTGCCAAGCAGCAAGGTGGTATGATCTAAAACCAGGAGGAGTGGCTCAGGGCCACATTAGGTCAGAAAAGCCAAGATTCTCCTGATCTCTCTAACTTGGCTATTAACAGAATATCTATTCTGTCCATTACTGTCTCAATGGGCAACTACAGTGCAATCATAGGCTACATGAAGCACATTTTGAAATATAGCCTTTGGAAGGCACAGTATCCACAGGCCTGATATCTTTAGCAAGGTTACATCCCAGTAGGCAGGGTGTTGTTGAGCCTATAAACTATACATTCAGAAAATTTAATGTTGTCAAGTAGCATTTGGACACCTCTGCATTAGCACTGTTAGATAACTGTGGTCAAGTTATGATGTTTATGTATATTGTTATTCATGATACTTGTGACTCAGGTGCACAGCTCCAGAACACGAAGTCAGAGGTGTTTAGATACACTAGGATAAACTTTTTGCAACATGCTGGCAAGATTAATTTAATTGCTATTAATTTGGCCAGTGCTGCTTGTTATCCTCTCCATATACTTTTACTGTTACTTAATATGTAATCAAGAGAAGACAAGGCACTGTTGTGTTTTACAGTAGAGACTTTGAATGTGTGGCAGACAAAGCAAAGTTTCTCCATCATATTAAAAACACTGATTCAGTGGACTACAGACATATTCCTAGATGCTTATGTAATATGCACAAAGGTAGATCATATAAAACAAACAGCTCTCTCCACAGCTCATGTCAGAAGTCTCTCCCCATCCTCTCTTGAAGAAGATTCCTAGAAAGATATCCCAGCCTTAAAAATAATCTCCCTCTTAGGAATTTAATGCGATTTAAGATTATTAAACTATTTTTAAGCTTGCCAAAGGAAACATACGTGTTTTGATGAGCATCAGGACCAGATACAACATAGCTAGGACCCTATCAAATTCACGGTTCACTTTGGTCAATATCATGGTGATTGCATTTTAAAAATCATAAACTTCATGATTTCAAATATTTAAATCTGAAGTTTCACAGTGCTGTAATTGTAGGGGTCCTGACCCAAAAAGGAGTTGTGGGAGGGTCTCAAGGTTATTGTAGGGGGGTTGTGGTACTGCTATCCTTACTTCCGTGCTGCTGCTGGAGGTGGTGCTGACTTCAAAGTTGGGCGACCAGAGAGTGGCAGCTACTGGATGGGAGCTCAGCTCTGAAGGCAGAGCCACTGCCAGTAGCAGCAGCACAGAAGTAAGGATGGCATGGCATGGCCACCCTTAACTCTGCGCTGCTGCCTTCAAAGGTGGGACCTCGGTCAGCAGCTGCAGCCCTACGGTCACCCAGCTCTGAAGGCAGAGCAGAAGTAAGGGTGGCAATACTGTGACACCTTGCCCCCAAATAATCTTGTGACACCCCCTCCCCAACCCCTTTTGGGGTCAGGACCCCCAGTTTGAGAAACCAGTCTCCCATGTGAAATCTGTACAGTATAGGGTAAAAGCACACAAGAGACCAGATTCCAGTCTGTGATGCATTTCCCATGGCCGTGACTTTGATAGGGCCTTAAAGACAGCAATTTGTGTAGTTTTCTGACCAACACCTTCATTTGTCTGAAATATTCACATTGATGGCCTTAGGTTCTCACTGGTCTTTGGATTGTTTCACTGTACATTCTGTTAGTAAGAAGCCTAGATACTTATAAGCTTGCCATCTTAGTCAAAATGTCAGCGGCCTTCACTATACTAGAGAAACTAGGACCCATAATCCAACACCAGTGCAGCTCTACTGGTGGCAGCAATGGTGAAGGCTGTAGCACAGACAGTATTTAGGCAGTTTTGCCACCATGTTAGCTAATACTACACAAAGCTGTTTGGTGGATTACAGATCTTGGCTTTCCTATCTATGATTCTTATATGGCCCCATTACCACTAGGTCACAGTGCCGTGCAATCTTTAGCATATTTAACTGCAACACCCCTGCAAGATAGGGAAGCATTACTATTTCCATTTTACAGAAGAACTGCTAAGGAGGAGACTACTGTGGCTTGCCCAAGTTCAGGAAGTCTATGGCATAGCATGGAAATGAACCCAGATCTCCTGTGTCAATGGTTGGTGCCTCAACTACTGGACAATCCTGCTTAGAACCAGGGGATTTGTCTTCACTAAAGAGCTTAAAAGATTTCATGCCTTTTTCCATAAGTAAAGAAGTAGATGTAAAGCACAAACAGCATCTAGTGGTTAAGAAATGCAGGGGACACAGTTCAGTTGGCTGAAACATTGCTATATTTCGTGATTCATAGCTGTTGGAATCAGAAGGCCCCTATAATGAAAAATCCAAAATGGAGCTAAAGCAAGCTGCAATGCACAAAGCAGAATGACTCAGTCAGAATGAGCAATCCCGTTACTGGGAAACAATCAGCCCTGAGTGACTAATGTTCTGATCTTCTCTTTACACTTTCAGCCTTTTCAAGGTAGCTTGGCCTATGCAGCCCCTATACTTCCTCAGATTTAGCACCCAAGAGAGGCTGAGATAAAGTTCAAGAGGTGAGCCATTAAACAACCTACAATACAAGTTATTTATCCTGAAGAATCTTGAAGCAAAGGCCAGCTAGGCTTTATGCTCCATCAGAAACAGATTAAGGAGACCTTTAACCTAAAGAAAAAGCTGTGAAAATGCAGTTCCAATCTGTTACTGGGAATGGAGTTACCACCATTGTGTGTGACAAGCCTGAACCTACAGCTGCCTGTTCTGTAAAGACAGCAAGGAATCCTTGTGGCACTTTAGAGACTAACAAATTTATTTGGGCACAAGCTTTCATAGGCTAAAACCTGATGAAGTTTTAACCTACAAAAGCTTATGCCCAAATAAATGCGTCAGTCTTTAAGGTGCCATCGGACTCCTTGTTTTTTTGAGTTTTGAGGGTCAGTCACATGTCAGTTTCTGAATAGCAGTGCTCAGTTAACAGGAACCAGACCCTTCTCAAACCCTCAGACCCAACACATGGCTAGAGACTTACCATTCTTTATAGTTAACAGCAAGTTACTTGGCAGAGATACTCCAACTAACAATTCAGTACAACTACACCCAACAGTGAATACAGCTGAATGCATCCAGAGAAAAGCTGGAATTCAAAGATGGGGAGTACAATGGAATGTTCTTAGTCCTTCATATCTACTTATTATATCCATTAGACTAGATCTAACTTCCCATTTAACACAGACAAAATAATTTAATTTGTATTAACCCTAATAATTTGAAGTTGACTAAAGCAACTTCCAGTAAAGCATTCAAGCAGGATTTGATGCCAGCAGGAGGGGTAAATCCACCACTTTCATTGGTGATTTATTAACTGTTGCAATACTCTTGCTGAAATTTTCCTAGGGCTCATTGCCAGCTCCAGTGGGGGAGGGGGAGGGTGTGCCTTAGCTTTGTATTACTGTTTTAGACTTTTCAGTTTAGCTACTCTCCACATTCTGGAAGGGCACAAGGCCCCACTGGGCAACCTTAACTCTAATGGTTTCGGGGCATTTAATGTCCTTGTTTTTAAAAAGTGATCTCAGTATACCCTATGCTCCCCTGCCTCCTCCCACTTCTCCTGGCTCCCTCTCGGCCATTACTCCTGCCAAAGACTGTACTGGTGTGTTTTAGCCCCTTCACAATCTTGTCATCTGTCTACTTTCCCAGCATAGCCTGGTTCTGCCCCAAATCTGAGCCTAATGTATTGGGAAGAGGTTCTACACAACCATCCGCAGCATAAGTGGATCCGAGAGGTGTGAAGTGACCATGGCCGGCTTTAGCAAGCACGGGGCCCGATTTGTGGGGATTGTACTCACCGGGCGGTGCTCTGAGTCTTCAGCGGCAATTCGGATTGCTGCTTAGAACTGTCTGCCTGCTCTCCGGCCAGTGCTAGCAGGGTCATGGGCTTGCCGCACTCTGGCTGGGCGCAGGGCCCAATCCAGGGGAATTGGCCTAAAGCTGGCCTTGGAAGTGATCCCCTTCATTTCACTGAGATGTCTGAACAGAACACCCAGTGGAGAACACAGACCAACAATAGTTCAGAGGTGTTAACTGCTTCACTTGTCTCCGTAGGTGTTCACATCCACTCTCTGGGGCATTAGTACCCCATGGAGGAAGGAGGGGGCTAAAACCTCCAGTTCTATTTCCCCACCCCCCCAGTGAAGCACATCCCCCTCCAGCCCACAATCAGCAGCCTGAGACAGGTCTGAGAGTCATTTCCACACCATCACCCAGCCAGGCCAGGCCAAAGGGATCAGGGAGGGGGCAGTAGCTTCAAATGGGAGGGGATTCCTAACCCCCTGCAGCCCACTTGCAGACCCCTACTCTACTCCCCCTCCCCCCCGCAATGTCCCCAGTCCTGAAGGTACCCCTCCCCCTACATACACACCATTTTCACTCTGCTATAAGAGGACACCACTATTCAGTACACTAATTCCCTCCATTTCTCTAGGAGAGAACTAGCAAGCTTTCAACTCACTCTCAATTCCAGGCTCTAAACCAGTGGTTCTCAACCCACAGGCTGCTTGCAGCCTAAACAGCACACAGCTGCAACCCATTAGACATTCTCAGGGCCATACAGGTAGCATTGTGTGGATGCGGCCCACATACCCCAGACAGCTGCATATGTGGCCCCCAATGATATAGGTTGAGACCTCAAAACCTAATCTCAGCAGTTTCCTGCCATCACCTGAGTAAGAGGAAACATCTGCAGAAGCTACAAGTTCAAAACTTGCCAGAAGATGTGTTTGTTTTCTTCTAGAAAGAGGAGGAATGCAAGTGTTATTAAGGCTGTTATTGTATCCCACTATTATGGAAACTACCATGGACTTTCCTAAAGTAAGCACATGCCAAAACATCTCTCAATCAAAAGGATGATGGGCTAGCTTGTGTTCTCACTGGCTGACTTCAGAGAACTCCCCTCCTCAGGGAGGACAACAGGGAAGTTGTGTAAAACATCTCCGCTGAAATTCTGAGCCCGGCCTCCTGCCATGAAAAATGGAAGTACAGTATAGCCAAAAGCTTCTCTGTGATGCATCCTCACTACACCTTTGAAACTGTAGTCTAAAAGCAAGTCTAGAATTCCTGTCCTGTTCACATTCTATTCAAGTTCCTATACTGTTCTCATCACCATAATAAAAAGGTACAACTATTACCACCCAGCATAATCAGAAACCCAAAAGTACTTCTGTTAGAGCAGCATTAGCAGAGAAAGGTTGAAGTCTTTGTGTATGTCCGGTCATGCTACTACCTATCTTTCAGAAAGACATTATGGGCTGCCAGCCATGTACACACATGCGCATGCTAGTCCTTACTATGAAGATATCCCTCCACCAAAGGAGAATGGTAGCAGCAGTTGGTCAAAGCAAACTGGCTCTTGTCTGATGTAGGGCAGCGCTTTTCAAACTGAGGCACGTGTACCCGTAGGGGTACATGGGCTCTTATCGGGAGTACAAGAGAAAAAATCCTGCAATGGCAGACACCACCTTTTATTTAGTAAGACTAGGCAATCTAATCAGATATATTATGACCTTATCTCAGATGGGGGTATGTGGTGAACTATATTATTTGGAAAAAGATATGCACCCTAAAAAGTTTGAAAACCACTGTTGTAGGTGATCAGAGCGGCACTTGGAGCATAGTTTATCTGGCTACCTTACCAAACAGCTGCCAGAAAGGAAAAGGTCAAGACTTGGTGGGTATTGCATCCATCTACCAAGTCACTCTAGTTGGTAGTGATCAAAAGCCATCTCCATGTGCAACAGCCCCTTTGCGAAACAAGTTGGTAGCTTCAGTCCAGTTCCTAGCAGCCATCAAGAAGTTTGGCTGGATGAGGAATGAGGCACTCTGGTGGGAGCCCATGGTATTAGGAAAGCTTGCACTGCCCTTACCCAGGCTGTATCTACTCCAGCTAAGAAGAGTTCTGTCTCCATGGCTCCCAGGCCAGTACCCTTCCCCAGCACAAACTGCACATGGATGGAAATGCATGAAAGCTGAAGAGTAACTATTTCCTCTGTATGCATGATACTTACACAGCACTGCTTTTCACCAGCCATGACCTAATCTGGTCTGCTGTTCGCTCCCCAAACCATTTTGGGTTTGTTTAGTAGCCTACTAAATTGGTTTGAGCTGTGATTTTCAAGTAATGAGTGAGGTTCCTGAACATTAATAAGCTTATCTGACTAAGCAGCCCAAGACCCAGCAGCAGCTAGATGAGGACAGCCCTAGGAAGAATCCAGGAAAATGTTGCCTCTGAGTAGCAATATATCTACAGGAATGAGTCACAAGCAACCCCCAACTCCCACTGAGGCAGGAATTCAGCATTGCATAAAGCATTACATGGTAAAGCAGACTGCTCTTGAAGCCCAGTACAAGTGTGACAGTGGCCGAAAGAGGAAGAGGATTAGTTCAGAGGTCTGAGTTAAGCAAATTGAGATTGCTTAGTAAGCCAATTACTTTCTGGTTAGGGTTCCTATTATCAGATCAGACAATGCCACCCTACAGCCCATAAAGCAGCTGACAAACTAATACTCAAGCACCCAAACCGTCCTGGCAAGTACCTAACATGATCCGATAAGGAGTCCATGAGCTGCACATGGTTTATGGTGAGGCAACAGATAGCAGCTGCCCTCAAATATGGAGGCTTAAACCCAGCCAGAGATAGTTTCAAGACAAATATCAGAAGGGTAGCCATGTTAGTCTGGATTTGTAAAAAGCAACAGAGTCCTATGCCACCTTATAGACTAACAGAAGTATTGGAGCATAAGCTTTGCGTCTTACAAAGTGCGTATTCACCCACAAAAGCTTATGCTCCAATACTTCTGTTAGTCTATAAGGTACCACAGGACTCAGTCGCTTTTTCAAGACAAAGGTGAACACCACTGGAGTTTCAGGGACAATACCCTGGTCCAGCTCAGAAAGTCCTCAGAGCAGGAAGGCAGGAGAGAAAAAGAGTACTGGGATTTCTATCTGACTTGAGGGTGCCATGTTTCATATAATCAATCTGTGGACAGAGGAGTCTGTTTGAAGCACTACTTCCAGGGATAAAGAGTTTTATGCTTCTCTCTGCTCTAGACTGCTGCCTGGAGAAGTGGGAAAACAGATTTTCAATATCCTACCCTTTCTTTAGGCTCTGATTTTGAAGTTTTCTCCCCAAAACTAGCTCCAGCTTCTCCCTTCACTGCCGCTCATAAGTTTTCCAACCAGCAGTGTGAAGCGACTAGTTGAGTCTCACTGCTGCTTTTAGGGTTCTCAAGAGCAACCGTCGAGTCTTTCATTACTCACTGCTGTTGCTAAAAGCTCTGAGAAGCAGAAAGAGGTACTAACATCTCATGAAAATGAGTTACATTCCATCCCCCTTGGAAGATTAAAAGAAACTTAGGTTTGGGGTTTAAGTGAACGCTTAGACTTCAGAAAATGGATGGTTTAGGCCCCCGACTCACCAGGGAAAGCTTCCTATTGCCATTGCTAAGTGAACAAGTATTTTGAGTCCTGGGTCCCAGCAAGCTTTTAGATTAATTGCTCTCCTGCTGGGATCAAGATGAAATGCTGCTTACTGGGACCTGTAGTCTCTGATGGTCACCTCTCTGCACTAAAGAGAAAGGAAGCTGCAGACTGTATTGTACAAGTCTTTATGATACATTTAGCACCCTGAACAATCTTTTATTCATCCTTAGTCTAAGAGAAGAGACGTTTTCTTTCATTCTAACACTAATGCAACACATATCCAGTCATTTACTTTTCAACTTCTCATGCTGCAAGCCATCCATAACCCCAGGGGTTTATCTTTTATAAGAGAAATTCTAAATTTTCCATTCTGGGCATCCATGGGCAGAGATGTTTCTTGATCTCTTTCAAAGGACATCTCCCCAACCGCCCTGAAACTTTGACAAACTGTGCCTCCAAGAAATGGACAACACTAAGGTACTAGTTACCAGCGATGGAGCCCTTACAATACAAGACAAGTGATGCTGCCTTCTACCAATGCAACATATACAAAAAAATGAGAAAGACAGTTTGGTAGCATTACACCAGATGAGAGAGCAGACTGCTAAGAAAGCTTTCAGGGACAAGTAATGTTGTTCCTGCTAATTGATCAGAATGGCATCAGCTCTACTTCTTAAGGAGCCCAAGTAAACCTTTTCTAATGAGAGGCTGTGGCTTGGTCTATATTTTAAACTTATATCAGCATAGTTATATCAGTCAAGAGTGTGCAAAATCCACTCACCCCAACACCCCCCCGCCCTTGAGTAGATGAATCTAGGCTGACAGAAGAGTGCTTCTTTCTGATTGCACAGCTAGTGTCATTTGGGGAGGTGGCATTCCTACACAAGCAAAAAACTCCTACTGGTGCATGCTACCTTAGGAGCCCATGGCAGCATAGCTATGCCAACACAGACTCTTCAGTGTAAACACAGCCTGTAACTACACACAATGTGCGCTCAACAAGAAGGGCCCCTAATACCCTAGACCTTGGAACACACAAGGCATTCATGTTTTCCTACCTGGAAAGGTTCCAGGTTCTGCTTTTGGGCAGCCCGAGGGTAAAGTTTGACAGCAGTCTATGGTGCTGATGGGATGAGTACTGATCAAAAAGCCTATAGCTTAAAATAGGAAAGAGAGATCAGAGAAGATTAGCTTCCTAGTGGAGAGAGAAGTCAATGACATCACCTGATAAACAGACACTGGGTTTCCTGCAACTGTACAGAATCCAAAAGCCCAGAGAAAGGAAATGGGAATGCAGTGGAAGAGCTGTGTGATAAGGGCCTAATTTTCAATTTCAGAACAATTTACAGTTACCAGAGCTAATAATGCCTCAGCCCAGTAGGCTTTACACAATGATTCTCAAACTTTTGTACTGGTGACCCCTTTCACACAGCAAGCCTCAAGTGCGACCCCCCCTTATAAATTAAAAAACACTTAATATATTTAATGCATTATAAATGCTGGAGGCAAAGCGTGGTTTGTGGTGGAGGCTGACAGCTCATGACCCCCCCACATAATAACCTCACAATCCCCTGATGGGTCTCACCCCCAGTTTGAGAACCCCCTGGCTTTACAGAAAGAAGCTGCAATCCATGAGCCAACTAATTCATGCTTACATCAGTAATGCAGATAATTTTGGGGATGGAGTACTTCTGATCCCCTTATGAGGCCTTTGCTCACTTTAATCTGTCATGTTAGATTACACCACACCACCTTCAAGAACGAGCTACATATCCTGACTTAATTCCCATTTCACTCAAGGACTTTCAGCTGAATAATCAATGCTAAGATGACTCATAATAGTTTGTTGCCACGACAGGTGTTTCAGATGGATCACCAATAACCAGCTGGTACCCCACAGCAACCCTGCTTTAGCATTTGAAGGGAAGTGTCAAATACACTCTGTTCTCACCTAGCGATAAGGATATGTGAATTCTGGAGAACAGACTACAGATATTAGCATTTAGCTCTCAATATCTTTGACTTACCACTATGCAGGCCTGAGGGGGAGCACCCCAGCTGTTTAACAGCTGCTCAGCAACCCTATACAACAAGAAAGGAATAATTCTATCCAACAGGAACTGCGGGAGATTTTTAGTGAGCCAGACTAGAATTTACAAAGAATGTACAAGAAAATAGCCCATTTACAAAAGGAAAAGTGGTCTGCATAGCAAAGAGTCAGGAGATCATAACCACCACCAGACCTTGGTTTTATCTCTTCTCTTGAGCATACTGCCTCTTACCATACTCAGTATCACAGCGGAGCAACTGGCCGCCGTATGCAGACACAGCAGAAAAGCCACCCTCACTGCTTCCTGCGGTACTTGTTTTCTCCTTGGAGTCTCCCACCCAAGTGCTGACCCAGCCAGGTGCTGGTTAGATCAACATCCGTTAGTCCGAGCACAAGCCATCTGTAGCCACAAGCCAAGTTCCCACCCACCCCAAACCGAGGATGGAGAGATTCTTCTCCCTGCAGCTTCTCCCAGGTCAGGCGTGAGCCAACCAAGGAGCCATCAGACTTCCTTATCCAAAGCACTTGGTTGGGAAAAATAATGAGACATAGGAAACCCAGAGACAGGGTCTCTCCCTCCCTCGCACCCCCTTCCCAAATACCAGAGTCTATTTCTCCCCCACAATACAGCATCACCCCCTCTCTTACACACTCCTTCCCAGATACAGCATGTATTCCCCCCCGCACACACCAAAACACAAGGTCTCACTCTCCCTTGCACCCCCTCCTGGATATGGGGGTATGTTCCCGCCAGAATGACTCCACACACCCCAGATATAGGGTCTGTCTCCTTCCCCTGCCCCCTAGGTGCAGGGTCTCTCTCCCCATGGGGTCCCCCTCCCAGCCCTACCCCCACCCAGCTCACGCCAAGCCGGCGCCCGCCACAGGACACGGGGGAAGCGGGGAGCTCGCCGCCCCAGGGCAGCACCTCGCCGCCGGGCAGGCTGTGACCCACGCCCGAGGCCAGAGCCCCGCGAGGCAGGCGGCTCCCGAGAGGAACTCCCGGCCCACAGAGCCCCTGAGATGAGGCGACAGCCCGGGGCAGGGCAGCGCCCCGCCGCGCCCCAGGAGCTGCTGCCCGGCCTCACCTGCCAGTGGTGCCTCAGCTCGCTCTCGCGCCCTCTCTCCGCCCAGTCCCCAAGATGGCGGCTACTCCCCCCGCCCTAAGGCGCCCCCCCATTACTGCAGAGCCACCGCCTCCGCGCATGCCCGACCCACGCCCAGCAGCCTCTGCGCATGCGCCTCCAGGGGGGCGGGAAGGTAGAAGCGCGCAGACCGAGGACGCGAAAACTTCATGTCCCAGTATGCACCGCGACAGCTTGCTCCACGCGGCGTCAGAGGCTACTCGCACTGCGTACTGGGATTTGTAGTCTCCCCGGCCAGACCGCCGCGTCGGAGACCGTAGACCTTTAGGAGGGGGCGTTGCATGCTGGGCAGCGCCAGTGGGCTGAGTTCGAGCCCGAGCTTGGGGAAATGTCCCGCAAATCCAGAGGGCTGGGCTGCGGCCACGGGGCTCGGTCGGGGTAGGAGGCACCCCCTTATTCCGAGTTGGGGTGCAGCCTGCAGGTCCCAGTCAACAGGGCAGCAGTAGCTCTGGCCCCCAGTGAGTGGCGGGATGGGACAGCAGCAGCCGCCACATGGCACCTGTGGGTGTCTCGAGAGGTTGGGGCGTGGAGCCCCATCAGTGCAGGCACGTCAATGCCACTCCCAAGCTTATAGAATCCCTCCCAGCCAAAGCCCTTGCCTGACAGCTGGGAGTCGCACCAGTGTTCTTTCTTCACACAGGGAAACCGAGGCACAGATTGGCAAAATGATTCACCCCATAATCCACCTTCCCCACCACCTCACTCTCTCCTGCAACATTCACTAATCAAATAATGAGATTACCTTAAAAAACTGTGAGGTTAAAGAGGTTCTTTTTATTTGCCTTCTGGCTTTTGAGACTTTAATGGCTTGCACCCATGTTTAGGCTCTGGTTCGCACCCCTGAGGGCTTTAAAAAAATAACGCTGAGATTTTCCCACAGTCACATGCCTCCAGAAGCTGGGGCTTCAAGTTTAAACACCAGCTATTGCAAGAGTTGGCAACTCTCCTAATTTCCTTGTCACTCTTCTGCCTCATTTCTCCCATCCAGAGCCTGGAAAAAGCCCTAAAATGTCCAAAGGGAGCAGTTCAGCCCGAGCCTGCTGTACTTGCAGTAGGACACATTCTCTTCTATGATGCTATTAAAGATAAAGGTATCAAAGGTAGGAAGCCAAGCTGAGTTGGAGCCAGAACTGCAGTCAAACGGAGGAGACAGGTGGGAGGTGTTGAGGCCCAGTCTGCTCTTGGGAAGTTTTACTAGGGCAGCTATACCTATACTATAATCATCAAGGTGCTCCTAGCATAGACAGAGGCACAGCTTATACTGGCAAAACTTCACTTTTGGCAGCATAGCTTATTCTCTCCCCCTCTGAGCCAAATAAGCCATCTCACCACAGGCAGGCATTACCAGCCGAACAGTTATGCTAGCAGAAATGTGTAGTGTACAGCCTGCTGTATACTGAACCCCCCACATGTCTGAGGGGTGGAGGTTGCTACTGAAATCCATTTATTCCCATGCATACACAGGTGATGGGGCAGAGGAAAGGTTATTCACCCATCCCCTTCAATACTATGGGCATTGCATTAGCTTCCCTCTATTTAAGACAGGCCTAAGAAGAAAGAATAGATCAAGCCCTGCAGTTTAGGTTTTAGTTAAGAGAAATGTCACAGCTTCATTTTCCTAATGACCTTCATCAGAGCACACACCTGAAAATATACCACAGCCCTGGAGGCTGGGGCTCAGCAAGTAGGAGAGTCTCTTTCTGATGGAGCAGCAGCAGTATAGGACAGACAGTGATTGTTCACTTGCCAGAGCCGGAAATATTTGGGAAGAACTCCTCAAGAAATGAATAGGATCAAGCATTCTAGGCCTCAGCAGCAAGGGAAGCCTGCTGCAGGCCAGCCACACCAGCCCGAGACACAGGACAGCAGGGGAATAAAAACAACAGGAGCCAGGATTCCAATAAAACTATGTTTATAAATAAAAACAAGGGAGATTGGTTTTGTTTTTATAAAACCCAGTGGGCAGGGGAGGAGCCAGGCCAATGCCAGGATGATGAGTTGGCTGGACGGCAAGGGAGGATGGTAGGTGGCAGCGTGAGCTGGCAGGATGGCACACTGGGGCAGGATAGTGGATATTAGACAGGCTGGCACCAGAGTAGATATGAAGGATTATGCACAGTAGATGCACTGGTAGCAGGGTAGGGAGCTAGGAGAATGGATGACTGTAGAAGAACCGGTACTGCGATAGAGGGGCAGGAGGATGGCACACAGGGCAGGATGGCTGATGCTAGGATGGCAGACAGGGCAGAATAGGGGGCAGTAAATGAGCTGGTGCCAGGTGTAAGATATATTTTACCTGCTAAGAACAATCACAACTCCAAGGAGTTTACACTGTTGCAGAGGAAACTGTTGCAGGGCTGTGAGAGGACCCAGGGAGGAAAGGGAAAGAGTGTGGCAAAGCCCCCCATTGGCTGCGATGCAGCTTAGTGTACCAGGTACTGTCTCGTGCACTAGCCAGTTACCCAAGATAGCCTCTCTGTCATTCCAGCATCAGGCAGGAGGAGCAGAGCTCTGAGAGACTCCAGGAGGCCGAGGGAGAAAAAGGGAACTTTTCTCTAACAGCTTAACTCACTGCTGTTCTCCACAGGGAGAGGGTCCAGGCCCTGCACACATGCCACAGGCAGGGGCTGCAGTGCTACGTCACAGAAAGGGGCGGCCTCTAAGTAGGGACTGTCACAGCAGGGCCAAGGCTGTCACTCTCCAGTCTCTTTGGAGCCTGGTCCATCCCCACGCCTCCCTCATCCATGGAGAGGATGAGGATAGGAAGCCCCTTACCTCTCTAGAACAACGGCGGGAGGCAGACCGTTGCTCCGGAGGCAGCAAACGCAGAGGAACTTGCTACTGTGCTCACCCCACTCTGGAAACACCACAGCTGCCCCTTTCTCAGCTTCTTACCCCCTCCTCTTGCTCTGCTTAGACGTAATAGCTTCTGCACCTTGAGCCTACTGCTAAGCACCAGTGTAGGAGAGTACAGCCGGTAGCTGATGCCCCCCAGCTACACACAGCAGGCCTGGATGGAGCATGCTCTGTGGCCATGGAATGGGTAGTCAGGGCCATGGTCATCCAGGGGGTGGGAGAGTCAAGGAGGGGCTGCCTAGACTAAAGGCACATTATCAGAGCTAGACACCCACACTTGCAGAGGGTGTAAATGAAACCCTCACATTCAGCCAAATCCACACCACTCAGCTCATGGGCACAAGCAGAGCCTTGAGTAATGGATGGTAGGTATTTCAGCAACTTCAGGCTGCTGATGCTGGCCTGCACCTCCTATGGGAGTTAATGATCCAACAGCACTCAGTCAAGAACAGAACCTCGTGTACTGTCTCCAAACCCAACTGGGGCCTTGCCACAGGGGTGCACTGTGTTTAATACTATACAGAGAGTAACAGACCCTGGCCCAAGCCTGACCATGTTGTGGTGGAGTGTGGGAACAAGGCGTGGTACCCTCCCAGCTGGGGCCTCACCTTCTCCACTCCCCAGAGGCACTGAAGCCATGGAACATTCATGCCATTGGCCAGGAGATGGCTACATTTATTGATCTGAACACACACAAGGTTGGAGCTGGCCCTGCTCCCCTCTCAGGGTTGTGGCGGGAACGGGGGGCGTCGTCAGCTAGTGGGAAAGAAGCCATCTTCAGCACCATACGTGCCCAGCGCCCTTGGGGCTTCGTGTCCTCCTCTGTTGGGCCAAGCTGCCAGGCCATGCTCCAGCTCTCACCCCTGTGGGCGGCAAGCTCAGAGGAAGTCAAACACCCCGTAATTCTTTGCTGCTTGACAGAAGAAACACAAAAGGGTGAAAAGAAAGAGGAGACATTTAGGGTGGAAGGAGTGAGGTGGCAGCGGCAGCTACACACGGGCGAGCAGCACAGGCACCAGGATGGATGCGGGTTAATGGGGTTAGAGATGGGGGTTAGCGGCTTGCACAAGCAGCAGCAACTTGCCTCTGCACACACGAGTCCGAAGGTGGGCTGGGCCAGGCAGGGCTCAACAAGGCCTGCTGGCCCCCGCCTCCACGCCACAGGAGTAGGGATTAAAATCAAGATTTAGTTCAGTTTATTTTTCCCTTTTTTAGTTATCAAGACAAAAAAAACAAAGTGAGGCCAGGGCTGTTCCTAGAAGACAAACTGACGAGGGCAGCAGACAGACAGGGGGACGGGTGCTTCACATTACATCCACAAAGAACTCACTGGGATTGCCCATGGCCATTCGGAATGACTGTCTACTGGCCGTCAGTTCAGGGGGCACAGAGGCCAGGTCACGGCCCGGCGGGGCTCCTGGGGGCCCCATAGCAGAAGGCGGCGGAGGCATCAGCAGCATGGGCGGGCTGTAGAGGGGTGGCAGGCCAGGTGGCCCATACGACTGCTGGCTGTGGTGGCTGCGGATGCTGTGAGCTAGGGAGTGCTGGCTGCGCTGGCTGTGCTGGCTGGCTGGTACTGAGCGCTCACTGGCCGCCCGCTCCCGCCGCATACTGCTCCGGGTGGTGTGGTCCGACTCACTGCCACTGCCGCCCGACTTGGACTCCCCAGCCTTCGAGTCTCTCTCCTTTCTCCTCTCACTGCCACTGCGGTTTGAACCGCTGCTGCGACTCCCTGCAACAAGCCCAAGGCATGGTTAGGGAATGGCCCCGACAACATGCAGCCCCAGCCAGCACAGCAGGGGAAGGGAAGAAACTGGAATAAAAGGAGCCTCCCCGAAGCCAAGGCCACAACACATGGCCTTGCGAAAAACTGCAGAGAGGAACCAGCCAGACCCCAGCCAGGAAGGGCAGAAGCAGCCAAAGCCATGCCCCCTCTCCCTTCCCTTTTCTTTCCATGTAGCTGATGCCCTCTGAACCAGCTCTCCCCACCGAATAAAAACTAAACATTTAAAGAATCACAGAAGTAACATGCCATTTACTACCATCACATTGTTTACTCTGCTTGTGTGTTCTACCCCTTCCTCCACCCCGTGTCTGCCTAGTCTATTTAGATTGTAAGATCTTCAGGACCAGGACTCTCTGCTACTCTGTATTTGGACAGGCCTAGGCCCGGTCTTGGGTGGTCCTCAGGCACTACCTTAATACATCTGACCAATGACAGCTCTCAGCTCCAGGACAGGGCACCTCCTTTCAAACTCTGCCCTCCAGCCCACCAGAGGCTCCGTGACAGGAGGCATCATTCTCTGGTTCCATCATGCCCAGGATCTAGCCTGTGGCCCTGGTCCATACTTGATGCTTCAAAGAAGCTCTGCAATGCACCTGCCCAACTGTGCTGTGTGCACGTGAATGAGAGGGAGGTGCAGGGAGACATATTCCTCGTTCCAGGAGATGACCCAGATCTTGGCTTGCTCTCCAAAGGTGTTAAGGAAAATACCCCAATGGCACAGTTCAGTTCCTTTCATTCATTTACCTTCACTGTGCTGGCTGCCTGCACTGCCCCCACCATAGCTGTAGCCTGGGTCAGGGAATCCTGGGTGGGGGTTGTATGGATGAGGTGGTGGGTATTGATATGGGAAAGCCATGGGCCACGGTGCAGCTCCTGGGTGTGGGAGTGGAGCCAACGTATCCTGATCTGAGGCGCCACTGGATCCATCATGGTCATGCAGGGACAGGTTAGCCATGTCTGGAGAGAAGCAAATAGGGAACCTGGATTAGTCCTGAAATGAAAACAGCCATGTACAGTGGGACAAACTCACCCCCATCCCAGCTGACAGGTAATCATGGGGTGCCCACAAGAGGGGCAGAAGATTTCAGGGGGCAGCTATGGACACCTCCTTGCCAGATACCAGCCCAGGCTATGCTGGGGTTTACTGTTCCCTACTTGGTCAGAGAGAGGATAAATGATCTGCTGGTTAGAGGTGGGAAAACTACAGACTGGGAGCCACGTCTGGCTCTCGAGCTCCCGCCAGCAAGTGAGGTCTGGGGCTTGCCCCACTCCAGCCGGGGAGCAGGGTTGGGGGCTTGCCCCACTCCGCATGGCTCCCAGAAGCAGCAGCACGTCCCCCCTTGGGCTCCTATGTGTAGAGGCAGCCAGGGAGCTCCGCACGCTGACCCCACCCCAAGTGCCACCCCTGCAGTTCCCATTGGCTGGGGTGGCACCTGTGGACAGGGCAACATGCAGAGCCGCCTGGCTATGCCTCCGCATAGGAGCTGGAAAAGAGACATGCCATGTTTCTGGGAGTTGCTTCAGGTGAGCACCACCCGGAGCCTGCCCCCCTGACCCACTCCCATGCCCTAACCCCCTGCCCCAGCCCTGATCCCCCTCCCGCCCTCTGAACCCCTCAGTCCCAGCACAGAGCACCCACCTGCACCCCCAACTCCTCATCCCCAGCCTCATCCCAGAGCCTGCACCTCAAGCCAGAGCCCTCCTGCTCTCCCGCACCCCAACCCCCAATTCTGTGAGCGTTCATGGCCTGCCATACAATTTCCATACCCAGATGTGGTCATTGGGCCAAAAAGTTTGCCCACTCCTATGCTAGATAGTCATAAACCAGCTCAGAAGAGAAAGGACATCATCAGAGCTGGCCAGACACCCTTAGGTCTGTCTCCCTTCCCTTCTCATCCCTCTCAGGTGAGCAGAGCCAGCCAGGTGTCCTTAGGTCTCAGCTACCTGCCCATTCCTCCAAGGACAGTGCAGATTCTGATAGCACTGAGCGAAGCCAGCCCCACCCAGGAGTTTAGGTTTAGCCCAGGATCAAAGAAAGGTGACATATGACTCCTTCCTGTCCTGCCCAGGAGAAAGGATTGTGCAGCAGAAGATGAGGACATTGGCTGCACAGTAATACACCAAGCACTGGAGAGTAGTATGAAAAGGGTTCAGACTGGCAGTCTGGAGGTGGCAAACCACTGGAAGACTGTCCTCAGAGAGCTGTCAGGGCAGAGCAGAGCGTCTCTTTTCAGCACCCTCACCACCCCCGCTTCCCCAACAGCACTAGAGCAGGGGTCCGTACTGCCGCAGAGGTCTCCGAAGATGTAGTAGCACTGCTCTGAGAAGGTGATCTTGTTCACAGTGTGTCGGATGTAGCCGGCCTTCAGCAGGTTGCTGGCATACTTGCGGGACTCTCGCCGATCTGTAAAACCTTCCACGTGATGATAGAGCCAATCCACCACGTCTGAACCTGCCACAAGATTAACCAAAGAGCACCGTTAAACACAGCAAGGACAGAAAAGGCTGGCTCTGGGGGCAGACAAGGGTGGCCTGAATTTGCTCCAGGCGTGAGGGATGGGAGTAGTGCAGAGATACTCCTAGGGGCAGCACAAGGCCAAAGATTCTACTTGTTTCCCTAGCACAACAAACAGGATGAGCCAACAGGACATAATGGTGAAGGATGCTCCCCTTGGCAAAGGTCCCCAAACAGGATCCCCTCGCACAGGGAAGGTGCCTCTCTACCCATGTGTCTATCCCTCCCCTAGTCCCAGAGGACGAAGTGGCTGCCTCTTACCGATGAAGGCATTGGGGATGGTGATCTTCAGCCACATGCGGTCACGCACCTCCAGACCTGACTCAGGGGAGGCCATGGCTTTGACGATGGTGGCCATGTCGCTGTGGATGGACAGGTGAAAGTCATCGAGGCCTGCGAGGCGGACGAAGGGAAGGGAGGCAGAGATGAGAGGGGACAGAAGAGGCAACGGAGCCACATGGAGGTGTCACGCACAAGGGGATGGGCCAGGGAACAATACATCGCAGGCACACCCACTGGTCTAGACCTTCTCAGCTTTCTTCCCTCACAAAACCAAACCAAAAACCTACCTCCGGCCACCAGCAGCTGCTGCTAAGTTTGCAAGGCTCTAAAAGCTGCTTTGTGCTGGATGCTGGTTTAGCTGGGAAATTAAACTAGCCCCTTCCAGCTTTGCCAGAAAGGCCCATCTCATGACTCAGGAAAGAACAGTGTCATGCCCCAGCTCTGTCCTCACAGCACCATTTACTGGTGGCACCAACAACCTTCAGCAACCCCCCAAAATTCAACAATTCCCCTAACTGAGCAGCTTCTTTGCCAGGGCCTCTCTGCTCCTGGCAGCTCTCCTATAGTCCTCCTGGAGGCCGTCTGCCTGAGCGTCTGGCTCCAGAGCCTACCACAGGAGCCAGCCTGCATCCTATAGCTCTCCTCACTCAACTCAACTCTTTCAGCCTTTATAGGAATCAGGTGCCCATCAGGCAATCACCTTACCCTTTGCTAACTACCCAGAACAGGATGGGACCTAATGGGGCTCCACCTCAGAACAGGGCTGGCCGGCTCCAGGCCTCCAGCCCTTACAGGGCAGACCTCCCTGTTGCAGCTACCTTTGAATTACCTGCCCGTAGCTGAAAGTCCCAGCCCCAAGCTCTCTCCCTCCCAGTCACCACAGGCCTCTGATCAGACCACTAATTCAAGCAAGGGTGCAGCCTCAGGCATGCCCAGCAGGGCATTTCTTCCTGGCCCTGCTCACTTTTCCCAAGGCATTCCTTGCATGGCTGACATCCCCTCCCCTCCCACAGCATAGGCTCCTCCTGCCTCCTCCCTTCGCCTTTCTAACTGTCTGAATAGTTATGCACTGGAACAAGCTGCCAAGGGAGGTTTTGGAATCCCCGTCTTTGGAGATTTTTAAGACCAAGCTGGACAACCACCAGTCAGGGATGATCTAGGTTTACTTGGTCCTGCCTCAGCATGCGGGGGGGGGGAGGGCAGGCGGCACAGGGACCGGCACCTCAAGGTTCCTTCCAACCCTGTGTTTCTACATCAGTCAGCCCGTGACCAGCCTCCCTCGTTGTCCTTGTCTGGAGAGAAGGAAAACTGATGGGAATTTGCCCACCCAAAACTTGTACTTGTCCTGGGCTTTTGGGCAAGAGGACTTTTCTTAGCCTTCCCCAGCACCACCCCTAGGTGCCTGCCTGCAGAATTCTTCCCACCTCAGCCATGCTCTCTTGGCCCTCACCTGGAGGAAGCTCCTGTTCCTCCAGTCCCTACTCCTCCTGGTAGGGAGTTCCCCTTGGTTCCTGGACCCCCTTTCCCTAGCCCCACCCAGACCTCTAGTTTCTGCCCATGCAGATGTATTGCTCCCATCAGGCTGGGGTGCTGTCAGGAACAGCGCAGGTGACTGGAAGCCATGCAGTGGCGGAAGCACACAGGACCAGGGACTTACGCTCGGTCTCTGGGATGGAGCTGGTGATGGAGGAGCTGGTGGAAGTGATTGTGCTCATGGATGGACTCATACCGTACGCCGGGTAGGTGCCAGTCATCGCTGCCGTGTGGGAAACCCAGGCTGCCGGGTCGATTGGTCGGATGGGCTCACCTACAGTGAATGCAGAGACAATCAGAGGCTGTCTGAGAATCATTCCCTCATGAAACCCACCTCTAGGGGGCGCCCTGGGCAGCCCCTTCCTTCCCCAGCATCAGCCGGGACTCACCCGGATCGGAGCATGGAGAGTCTGGCCCAGCCCAGATCCGCTGGGGAGCAACTGAGAGAGAAAGAAGAGAGGGAGGGTCAGCAAGAGGGGCACAGAGGGAGAGAGTCCCCCTATGGCTCAGTGGCAGCAATCTTGGGGGTGTTTCTCCTTCCTCTGGAGCTCCGAACCGGTGACCTCCCCGCCCTGGTTAGGTGGGTATGTCCCAGGCATGATGGGGGTGGGGGGGTGGGCACTGGGGGACTTCAGCTCTCCCAGCTACAGGACACAAGGAGAGGGAGACTGCAGTGCTCAAAGGTCTGCACTGCACCGGGGCCTTGAGGCCATAGCGGAGGGAGCGAGGGTGCAACCCCCAACGACCCCACATTCAGTCTCAGTCTCACAGCAAACAGACAGGAAATAAAGCAAACACACAGGTGCTCACAGCAAGGTTCTCACATGGGCTGGGCACCAGTGTTAAGGGTGAGTCAGGAATCCACTTACTCCGGGGTAACGAGAAGCAGCCCCTGGGGCTGGGGTCCCAGCACTTGGCCACAGTCAGAGTGATTGGCCTGCAGCAGAAAACACAAAACGTTTTTACAACCTGCACATAGGCCAGCATGCAACGCAACCAGGCTGCTCTCATCAAGGTGCTGGCCCTCAGTGGCCACGAGCTGCTCCCTTGGAGGCAGTTTAGGTACAGACCTGCCTGGGGCTACTGGCAGGCTACCAGCACAGATACCTCAGCTGGGGATCACCCCCACCCAGCTGGCAGAGCCAGTAACAAAGAGGGCAGTGGGAACTGAAGGGGCATTCAGCAAACCCAGCCTAGGTAGAAAAGAGGGGCTCGGAGTAGGGGACCAGTGCTTGGACACTTGGTTCATGACCTGACCACAGAGACATTCTCGGTTCCAATTCTTGCTTTGGGCTCTTTCAAGGTTATTCATAACACACCTGGGAGTCAGAGCGATACTAATAAGAGAAGGTGTTTGAGGGCCCTGGGCCGCCTCCACAAACCCACCATAAGAGGGGTGGGGGTCTGGCTGCTGAGGACAGCAGGGGTTGCTGCTTTCAAACGCAAGGGCTGGCTGCATTACCAGTGTCCGATGAGCCAGAGCAAAGGGGACTGTAGACTAGTAGGAGATGCAGGTCTGGGGGCGACCTGCCCCAGAGAGGAGAGCTGGTGGAGGAAAGCACCTACCCTGGCTTGTGCACGATCTCCCTCAGCACGCGCACAGCATCATCATTGCTCATGTTCTCAAAGTTGATATCGTTCACCTGCAAACAAGGCAAAGAAAGGCTGAATCCCAAGACAAGGCGGCAGGCCGGACTCCTTCTGAGAGCAGCTTCTGCGACTTGGCTGTCAGTCTGCGAGCAGGGGCTCCAGTCTGCCCTGAGTCCCTCACTGTCACTGCCCCAGCCCTGGCTGCGAGGCGTGTGGTACCTGCAAGAGCATGTCTCCCGGCTCGATCCTGCCATCAGCCGCTACTGCGCCCCCCTTCATGATGGAGCCAATATAGATGCCACCGTCCCCACGCTCATTGCTCTGTCCCACGATGGAGATGCCCAAGAAGTTGTACTTCTCTGCAGGGATGGGAGGAGAACGAGCACAGTGAGAGCAGGATGGGACAGCAAAGCCTCACCGCATTGGCCCTAGAGCCCCCCACCTGGGCAATCCCCCTCCAACGAGTCCCAGCCACGCAACCACCCTCCCCGACCTCCTCAAGTGGCTTCCTGGCTCCTTCCTCCCTTCCCAACTCTCCCCAGCTCAGCCCTGATCTCCTCAGCCTCCCAACACTCTGAGAACTGGAGCATGGGGATGACAGCAGAGTTAACCCCTACCCTGCCATGCTCCTGCCTTGCACCCTCCTGCACATCAAGCACTGGAAGGACATTGCCCACCTTGACATGGACACATTTTGGGCTCCACATCAGTTTTCTCTATTCTCCCCTTGCCCTCTCTATGCGCATCTTGGTCTCTCAGGATCCCAGACAGAAAGCAGCGGGGAAGCAACAGTGGGGTAACATGGTACATGAGACACAGAGGGAGCTGAGCTCAAATTGGGGTCGGGAGAAGAGGCTGAAATTCACCCTGGACCAAATCCCAAGACCCAAAACCACTCTCCCCACCATCCCAATCCCAACCACATTCTTGCAAACTGGCAAATCTTTAAGGGGATTAATGCTTCAGGACCAGTCAGTTTCCCCAGAGGACCCTCTCCTTTCATTACCTCCCCACTCCTCCATCTCCCTGCTCCCCCACTGCACCTCCTGATCTCACTCCTGGAGCTTAGGAGAGCCTCAGGCCCAAACAGAAAGACAGAGTCTCTCACTCACCCATGTTCAGAGTGACCGTGATGATGTTCAGAGACATAGTTGAGTCCGTGATACTGCTGAAGGACGACGACTGCAACACAGTGAGGCACAATGAGACGTCCCCCTGCTCCGGCCCAAGCACAGTCCCTGCCAGTTCTCGCTGCTCTCTGGTGCCCCCCATCCCTCCTGCTCCCTGTATACCGTTCTTATGCTCCCCACTGTCCCTTCTATTCCCTGTAGTGCTGTCCCCATGCTCCCACCTCTGACCCCACCCCAGTCAAGGCAGGAAGCTCCACAAACGGACTGGTGGCTGCACCCCACACATTCCCACTGGGACAAGAAAGGCCTTTGGTCCTAGCAGCAGCACTGACCCAGAAGGGTTTGTGGTACTTTCACCAGCAGATTCTCAGCACCTGGGCCACGTTTGTAGTGACTGGAGATTCCACCAGCTTAGTTCCTGGGGGCCAGGGTGAAGCTTAGCCCTCACATGGGAGTGGGGAGGGGCGTACTGCAGGCACCAGAAAGCCCAGCCACAGCTTTGCAATTGCCCTCCCAAGAGATGTACCCGCTCAATGCGTGGGGCCTTTTGTTTCCGCCGGCGTCGCTTGTGCCTTCTCATCAGGCGGGAGGCGCTGCTCTGCTCTGTCGAGCTGCTTAACCTGCCGGCAAAGGAGACAGTCAGTGAGGGTCAAGAGAAGATGGGTCTGTCAGCAAGACGGCCACAAAGGAGGAGCAGAGTGAGAGAACACTGTGGGCCAGGACAGGGGGCAGCAACAAAGCTGTGTGGGGAGCAGACAACTGTAATAGCAGAAGGGACTGCTGGTCGGGATTGAGGGCCACTAGCTGAGGGATCCCGATTTGGCATCTCCTTGGCACTAAGAGTGAAAGAGGTGCCCATGTTTCCCCAGGCCTCACGCTCTCCTACCTGCTGGTGGAGTCATCCTCATCCGAGTCGAAGAAGCTGGTGGTCTCCAATTCGCTGCTCATGAGAGTGGAAGAGCTCTCGTACCCGCCTAGGTCTCGGCGCCGCTCTCCTTTTCCCGTCCCATTCACTCTGGGTGCTGGGGGGCGAGAGAGAAGTCAGCACTCCTGGGAGATGCTGGGAGATATTGCTGCGGCAGAGCTGCATCCCGGCCTCCTGCAGGAGCAGTAGGTGGGCTCAGCGCTTCACAGGGCGGAATGTTGGGACTCAAAAGGAATGACAAGGGGAGGAACCTGGCCATCAAACACCACATCTTGGCATGAGGGGGCACTGTGCTGCCCTCCACACTTTGACCATTCCCCATCTCTTCAGGGTTACAACTTCCCTGTCTCTTTAGATAATGGGGAAGGAGAAGGTGAGCCACTGGGAGCAAGGGTTGAAGCCACAACGATCCCTACAGAGTTGGGAAGGTTACTCAGAGATGGTCACTCTGGGTGAGAGGTGCCAGGCCGTGGGCAGTGAGTGCAATGCAGTGCCAGCCCACGCTGGGAACCACTCTCTCCTCCGTCTCAGCCTTTCACTGAATCATAGAATATCAGGGTTGGAAGGGACCTCTGGAGGTCATCTAGTCCAACCCGCTGCTCAGAGCGGGACCAGTCCCTGGGAGGAGTTAGAGCCCAACACATGTGCCTGTGGGCCCCGGACCTTCTGCAGCGCTGCCCCTCATAGACATGTTGTGCCTCAAGTGCTGGGAAACGGCCTCTCCCCAAGTGCAGCAATGGAGAGGTGCCTTGCCCAGTAGGGGACAGTCCCTGCCCACTGTGGTATCTAGGGGCAATGAGTGTTCTGCCCCTCCTGCCTTCCGAGACTCATGTCCAATACTTTGAGGTGACACATGGGTACACTAGGATCCGGGGGCCAGCTCACGGTAGTGGTACGAGGCTGTCACATCCTTGGGATCCGGCTGTTCACGCTGGGGGATTTACCCTCACTGCTGCCCTGATTGCACAGCAGGAGTCAACGCACAAGCTCCGCAGGGCAGGTCAACGGGCTCACCATGCTCAGGCCCATCTTTCCGGCGAGGTCTCTCCCTCTGCGATGAAACCACTGAATCTGTCTCTGTCTCGTTATCCAGGTTCTCCCGACTCCCCCCGGTTTTGGGGCTGCAGAGGGGTGACACATCCAACAGAGAACTCAGTGGTTCCCAAGGACATGAAGGGGCCCCCCTCACCTCCCAGCATTCTCTGCTCTGACATATGCCAGTTATGCTGCACTTCTCAAGTCGTATTTCCTGTTATCCCCTCACTTTTGAAGTGGCATACCAGGGCCACTAGGTGACAGTTTCCATCTCCCTTTCTAGTGTGGGATTGGGACATGTGGGGTTTAGAGTGCACACAGCCTCAGCATGGGACAGGGGAGTGGGGGTACAAGCTGAGTCCCACACTGGGATGGAGCAGGGAGGCAAGGCAGTTCAGGGAGCAGTTTCCCCACTCCCTGGCAAGCCCTCAGTGGTACCATTGTTAAAAGAAAAGGGAGATGGAAACCTGTCATGTGTGACGGGCAAGGGGAGATCAAAACAACAGCAGCAGGTGATGTGGGTCCTCTTGCTGCTTGCAGCATGCCCCGCTTGTCAAACGATCAAAGAACTCCAGTCCTAGTGCTCGTTACTCCAGTCCCAGCTCCACCACCCAAGGGACCCCGTCCTAGCACTCCATTCCCAGCCCCACTTCTGCCAGTTTGCAACCCTACCATGCTGGTTAGCCCCTACCCTTCCATCACTCTCCCCATCTTGGTTTGTGATGAATGGGATCACGTGGCCACTTCCGGCTCAGAGCTCACTTGATGGTCTGTCCTGGGGAAGCCCACTGAGATGCGTCTCGACATGACTTACTGGAAGGAGGGAGGCCTGGAGTCCCCAATGCCCCCGGTACGCTCCATGGAGGGCGGCAGCTCCGGCTGGTTATCGGCACAGACAGACCCCCCATCTGAGTGCGACCCCTCCGCAGACACCAGCTGGAGAGAGGAGAGAAACGGAATGAAGTGGCTCAGGATCAGGGTGGGAGCCTCAGCGTGAGGGACATTTACAACTACACTGGTCTCAGGAGCAACTGGGGTTTCCATATCTCCAACCCCTAGGAGCTGGTGGAGGAGGAGGGCTAGGCTATGCCCAACCCTGGAGCAGACCCCCATTGCACTTTCCATCCTGACTTTTCCAAGTACTCTGCAAACCCACTACCTTAGTCAGACCACCAGGTGTGGGCACCGCCTGTAACCTGCCCTGTGAAGGGCTCAGTGCCTTGCCCAGAGCAGAAACTAAGCACCCAGGCTTTGTGTTCTGCACAACATTGTGTTAGACTGGCCATGAAGTAACCTACATTGTATGTGTTTTGGGACAGCACCAAACACAGCAAGGCCCCGATCTAGACTGGGGCCTCTAGGTACTATTGTAAACATCCACCCACCGCCTGAGCCCAGGCTCAGAGAATAGGATACGGTGCCTATCACCACCAACACAAGCATACCCCAGGCAGGGAGAACTGGCTTGCTCAGGAGGGTTGGGGAAAGGACAGAATGGTCTACACAAGTCATGGAGCTGTTTGAAGATGGCTCCAGCTGAGGTAGTTTCTAACTGGATATATCCCACCATACCGCTGCCAAGCTGTGTTTGAAAGTGGTTTAGCTGGCACCACATTTAAGCATGATTCCCAAACTTGGTCTGTAGGAGAGGTAGGGACCTAGGTCACTAAATCAAATGCAGCCTAGGAGAGTAGTGATCAGAAGTCACTTTCCTACGAGGGCTGATCAACAGCCTCTGAGACAGAGAAACCAAGGCCATGTAAGCTAGGGAGAAAGCTACAAAGAGGAGCCAGCCAGGAGAGGCAGAAGCAGCCAAAGCAGGGACCACTGGTTCCTTGGAGAACTGTCTACAGTTTCCACTGGACTTTCTCTGCCCTGTGCTGACTGGCTGTTTGCTCCAACCTTCCCCCTTTCCTCACTCTTCACCTCAGCATCACTCCTCCTCTCTCTCCCCTCTTCCCTCACTTCCCTTTAGCTGATCCCCCCAAACTAAACCAACCAAGAAAAGAAAAAACAAATCACAGAACTAACGTGCCATCTGCTGCCATCACACTGTCCCCTCTGCTTGTGTGTTCTACCCCTTCCTCTATCTGCTCTGTTTAGCCTTTACGGCCTTCAGGGCAGGGACTGCCTGCCTGTTCTGTGTTTGTACAGCGCCTAGCACCCTGGCGTCCTGGTCCACAGCTAGGGCTCCCAGATACTGGAGCAATACAAACAATAAATAAAAACCCTTCCACAGTTTCCTGTTTCATTGCTGAGCTTGGCTGCCCCAAACATGTTTCCTACGTGGCATGTTTCCTGTGCTGGAGAGCAAGGGGACTGGCAGTGAGTTCTCTCCGGGCCCAAGGAGAGGATTCTGACACTGTCCCTCAGTCTTGGCCCAGTGCAGCATTGGCCCTAGAACAGGAGCTGGTGCAAGTCTGGAGATGGGCTGAGCAAGAATGACAGGAGAGCTGGAAGCGAGAGGTACCAGGCCGAGCAAAGGCAGGCACTGATCTTACTTGCTTGGACCACCTGGGCCTCAGTTCTTCTACTTATCACTAGCCATGGGAGGGAACAGGGCCTGATCACAGGACAAACAGGGAATGCTCCACTGCAGGTAGACAGAGCTCTGGAGAGCACAGTGCCGGAAAGATCACCATGGGTGGAAGAGGAGGAACTTGGCTGGCAACTAACTGGGCTTTGCTTTCTCTCATATGATCATATCCTCTCTTTCCTGATCCAGCTGGGGAAAATCCACCTGCAGCTCTGCTTTCTGTCATTGGAGGGCACTGCAGTTATTCAGAGAATTGAACAAAGTCTGGCTCCAATGAGCCCCCAGGCAAGCAAAAACCTTGTTGCAAAGGAAGGTGGGGTGAGATGCTGGGAGGCCCAGGAAAGTGGCACTGGTTATGCTGTGTGGTGGGATCAGGATGAAATTGCCAGTACAAGAGACGCGTCAGAGGACAGGTTCTGAAAAGGGCACCCATGGCCCTCTCCATTTAGACGCTGTGGGAATGGGGCCACAGAAATAACTAGACAGACAGACAGGGGGCTGGATCCAGACACCAGGACCAGGCCAGAACTCCCCCTCCCTTGTTGGGCGAGGGTCTGTCACTGCTTCGTAAGGCTCCTGCACTTTCCTGCCTCTTAGCTGCCATGAAGGCTGCAGACTCAATCCCCCCTGCTAAAATTAGCACTAGATTCCTGAAATAGCCTCACTCCAGCCTGTCTGGCTGCAGCAGAACAGACCACACAGCTCCCAAAGCTACCAACTGATGGGGAATCTTGGGGGAGTAAGGGGGGGCATCAGACTGTCAGCTGCGCCCAGAGGGAGCCAAGTGCTACTGCTCACAACATACAAGGACTGAAAGCCACTGCTAAGTCCAGGTGTCTGACTGCCCCACAAGGAGTCCAATTAACTCAGGCCCCAGCTACAGCAGTATCACTTGCTAACCTGCCTGGGGCACTGAGAACACAGACTGGTTCTGTATAGATATATCATGGGTATAACACAATGTGGTCCGATCTGACTCTGCTCAGCCACAGGCCCTGAATTCGTCAGGGTGCAGGAGGGGAAGCCAGCGGCTGTGCATGCATAAGAGCCACATTTAGAGGTATGGCAAAGACACTGAGCTGGGGAGCAGAGGGCTCGCAGCCTGCAGGCTCCACTGGCCAAGCACATAAGAACAAAAGTAACTCGGAAGGGGAAGAGCAGAGCAGACAAATGCAGCTGCAATAAATACTGGAGAAGGATGAGAACTGGAGAGGCTCGGCGCAGTGCAGGTGCCCAGCAAGCCACTAGAGGGAGAACTGCAAACTGTTCGGCAACAACTAAAAAAAGACCAACTGTTTGTGTGTCTGAGCCAGCAGAGAGGCCCCCCCATTCCCTGCACACACAAAAAAAGGATTCAACCCCCGTGACATGGGTGCCTTTTTCAAACATACTCATAGCAGGGATAATGCATGTCGCATGCCCCGGACGCCCAACCGGCTGGTCTCCTGTTACCCTAATCTTACTGTTCTCCACCTGTCCTACCACCACCACTGCTGTTTTGGTGCCCCTTGACTGACAGTAAATGGTAAGCTCCTTAAGGCAGGGACTGAGTGTAATTTATCTGCACTGGGAGGCATCAGCACTCATCCGGCCCAGGTTGCTAGTGCCTGATGGTGGCTTCCATTTGGGGACCACTGGGTGGCCCCTGGTGGATTTCAGTTTAATTCCTAGTAGACAGATACTCACATCACAACTAGCATGATCTGTAGCCTCAGCAGAGAGGGTAAGGGCTCAGTGGGCCATGGAAACCAAACTTCCCTCGTGTCTCAAGATGGGGTCCCCTCCAGGGCAAGGGGGAAGAGCATGTGCCTGGTGTGGGATGGAGGGAGAAGCTTGCCTGTGGCTGCCCAGACAGTACCTTCAGTCTTCACGACACTCAAATCCAGTCCTCTTCTCCAGCACTTAAAACCCTTTGCTACAGTCATCTGTGGTGGAACTTGGAAAGCGGACCCTGGTGTCAGGGCACACTGGTTACCTTAGGCAGGCCAAGAGCAGAGCTCCAAGCAGCAGCTACACTAGGACACAGTTACAAAAGGGCTTGATACACGTTCTTAACTATTGTATTCCCAGAACTGTCTCCTAGTGGTTGTGGGGAACGCAAGACAGACTTGCTCTAGGGTTCAGGACTAGGATGGGAAGTGGTACCCTCAGCCCAGACACTCAGGAGCTCAGCATGGCTTCAGTTCCTACTACAGTTAGTGCCTCTTTAGTACAAAGCACAGCTGTCCCACTGCTCTACCTAGTACTGTACAATAGGAATGGTGATTTTCAGAGCTGCTGGTGGAGTCTGATGTAGAGACAGACATCCAGCCAAGAGGCCTGCTTACCCAGGATACCACCCGGCCATTGAAACAGGGAAGCTTGGCATTATCATCTGAGATTTCTTCCTTCACAACCCTGTGGAAAAAAGAGACGGGACAGGTTAGCAACAAGGCTCAAAGTCTATGGTTAAGGTCACAGAAGGCAGCCTCTGGGTTGAGCCATCAGATCGGTCATGGGGCAGGAGGAGATGAGAGGGGACAAGGAACTCCTGCTGTTCACAGAGGCACCCATGCTGGGCTGCAGTGTCATTTCTGATCTCCCATGGCGTTGGCAGCAGAAGGCCCCACTGCAAGTTCAGAAAAATGGTCAACTGCAGGTTTGATGGAGTGGGAAAAACCTTGGAGGCAGTACAGACTCCAGCTGCTCAGCTATCTCAACAGAGCCCAGAGAACAGGGGGAGCAGGGAGATGCCTGGAGAGAAACAAACACAGGGAAGTAACCAGGGCACATAAAAATCGATAAGTTAAATCATTTGAAAATTGGACTTTTTAAATTGAAATTAAATGCATTTAAAAAAATCTTTAAAATATATTTGAAATTATGACCAGCTATGTTAAGGCCTAACATCACTATGATCAATGAAAATCATTTAAAATAAAGACATAATATGCTGCAAGAAGCCCTCCTCAAATTTTGAAGAGTTAAAGGGTGCAGGTTTCTGAATTACATACAGACTCAGGGGAAAAGATCTTTCTCTTCTGAGGTCCACTCAAGCTTTTTAAAGATGTCTCAATGACGTGTACATGCCATGCATTAACTATCCGGATCATGTACAGTATTTGCAATGGAATCAATGCTGCTATCTTCATTTTTCCAAATGTAAGTACTTCCCGTTTCTGTTGTACAGGAAAGACATTATTGTTGATTTCAGTTTAGCTAGCAAGTGCAGAGAATATTTGCTTCATTTGGCTTGGTTCATCAAAGTTGACAAACTGATTAGGAGTTGAAAAAGCAGGAAAGCTTGTTCTCCTTTGCCACTCTATAACTAAAATCCCGAGGGACACGAGGGCAGAGTTTCAAAGGTAATGAGGGACCTAAAGATGCAGAGGGGTACCTTTTTAAAAGCACCTAAGCAGGGTAGGTGCCTAATTCCGATTGATTCAACTCTCGTTGATTTCAAAATCCCACTGAAGGGAAAGGGAGCAGGAAATGTTGTTACAATGAAAGCCTCACTTAATACTTTACATTTCAAATGCTGTAATTGGTTTCCCTTCTTTTCCGTTTCTTTAATAAAAGGTTAAAAAGTTGTACAAGTGTGTTCGCCATGGTCTCCGTATACCAAAACCCAGGCCTTGGTTAACACTGTTTAATGTGGGACAGTGACTGGGTTTTGACAACACCTTTGGCCCATATATTAACTTAGATTAAATACAACAGCACCTATGTGCAAACACCTTTGAAAGTTTGGCTTACAGTGACCAGAAACTATCTGCCACTTGGTTACCTACAGTTAACATTGCCTTCATTTAACAAATCAGTTTTAAATGCAAAACATGTTTTGATAACCTTACATAAAAAGAAAAAGTATCCAGCACATTTAAGGTGATTTTATTCAGTTAAAAAAACAATTTTAAAATGCTGGTTTTGAGCATTTTAAATTGCATTCTAATTTCCATCCAAATGTAGCTTGACACAAATCACACACAAGAAGTTAATCTAGTAAATAAGAAATGCATCATTTACCATTTTCTAACATAAAAAATGTAAAAATTTAAATTCTGAATGTTAAGTTATATAATTGCTTAAATAAATGCATATGTGCATAGATATTATACATATATATAATTTAGTAAAAAGGGTGTATTTCATTGCAAATCAATATGTTTTAATAGCTACCAACCAATGAGAATGAACCTTTCTTCAGTAAAAGAACTAAAAAGTACAAATGCAAAATAGGATATAACTTGAGTCAGGGTTTCTAGTTTTCTTATTTAAATCATGATTCAGATTAGTGATTTAAATCACTCCGCTCTGGAAGTAACTATTACAGCAAAGCAGGAAGGCACAAAACAAGGACCATGTCAGCCCCACCCCAGGTGTCTAAGGGCTGCCCCTAATTTACAGAAAATAAAACTGGATGCAGCTGTCTTCCCTGGACTGTGACCCATCATCCCAGCATACAATGCAACCTGGCCACTTAGATCAAGGCAGAGCACGCTGAGACATGCGAACATAGGTGCTCAGATAACTGCCAAAATTAGAGCAGCAAACCTCATTTTACACTCTTAAAGCATCAACCAAAGATAAACGGACAATGCTACATGCCAAAATCTGGGGAACAGGCTCTGCCCCACCCTGCCAGCAATATCAGCTGCTCCATTCAGTGCCACAGACTCCCATTAAGGGAGTCACCGATTGAAACCAAACAGATTTCAAGATCACCACTGGTTGTCAACACACAATTGTCATGATCCCTTCCCAAGGCAGAGAAACAATGGTGCCTAAGGGGCTAGAGAAGGAAGAGAAGAGATGCAGCATCTCAATTCCACAACAGCCCAGAAGGCAATGTCCCTTGGGTACAAAGGAAGGTATATTCACAGATCGGGAGGGCAAGAACACTTAGCACTCAGAGCAGATTAATCCTTCCTCCTCCAAGGCGTAGTCAACCCAAGGTCACATCAAGGCAGCAGCAAACCTAGGATTAAAACTCTGCCAGCCTAATGCTCCTTCCTGCAGTCTGTGCAGTCTTCCACTGACACTATCAGCATGGCTCTGATCCACAGAGCAAGTGTCAAATGCTGGCACATTGCTGAGGAGACACCAGTCTCTTTCAGCACCCAGGCCAGCCTGTCTCACTTGCTAGAAGGCTCCCCCAACAACCCCTCCTTGCCTGGCAGCACTAACATCCACTCAGACTGACACAGGCAGCCTGGACTCCATCCAGTTCCTAGAGAGAGCTCGAGGCAGAGCCAGTTCCCAGTACTGTCTGCAGCTTCCTGAGGGGCACAGAGCCCAAAATGCAGGCAAAGGGGGCAGTGCTACCCACAGACAGGGACAAAGTGACCAACAGCCAGGAAGGGACTGAACAGCTGCACAGGAGCGATAGGGGAGACCCCATAATTTCAGATGGCATGTCCCACCAGGGATCTGCTCCCCATGTTCCACAGAGAAACGGAAGGATCACAGTTGCTCCAGGACAGGAAAAGACGGTTACTCACCTTTGTAACTGTTGTTCTTCGAGACGTGTTGCTCATATCCATTCCAGTTAGGTGTGCGCGCACCGCGTGCACGTTCGTCGGAAGACTTTTTACCCTAGCAACACTCGGCGGGTCGGCTGGGTGTCCCCTGGAATGGCACCGCTATGGCACCGGATATATACCCCAGCCGACCCGGCCACCCTTCAGTTCCTTCTTGCCGGCTACTCAAAAAGTGGGGAAGGAGGGAGGGTATGGAATGGATATGAGCAACACATCTCGAAGAACAACAGTTACAAAGGTGAGTAACCGTCTTTTCTTCTTCAAGTGATTGCTCATATCCATTCCAGTTAGGTGATTCCCAAGCCTTACCTAGGTGGAGGGGTCGGAGTGAGATGTGGCAGCGTGCAGAACCGCTGAGCCAAAGGCTGCATCATCTCTAGACTGTTGGACCAGAGCATAGTGCGAAACAAAGGTGTGGACCAATGACCAGGTAGCTGCACGACATATCTCCTGGATAGGTATGTGGGCCAGGAAGGCGGCTGATGAAGCCTGAGCTCTGGTCGAGTGCGCAGTGAGATGGCTCGAAGGAACATGAGTCAGGTCATAACATGTGCATATGCACGCCGTTACCCAAGAGGAGATCCTCTGGAAGGAGACAGGTAGTCCCTTCATCCGTTCAGCCACTGCAATGAAGAGTTGGGGGGATTTCCGGAAGGGCTTCGTCCGCTCGATATAAAAAGCGAGCGCCCTACGGACATCTAAGGCATGCAACTGCTGCTCCCGTCAAGAAGAGTGAGGCTTCGGAAAGAAGACCGGGAGGAAGATGTCCTGGCTGGTATGGAAGGCCGACACTACCTTAGAGAAGAACGCTGGATGAGGTCGCAACTGTACCTTGTCCTTGTGAAAGACAGTATATGGTGGGTCCACCGTAAGGGCTCGAAGTTCGGAGACCCTTCTGGCCGATGTAATGGCCACTAGAAAGACTGTCTTCCACGACAGGTATAGCAGTGAGCAAGTTGCCAACGGCTCAAAAGGCAGATGAATAAGTCTGCTTAGGACAAAGCTGAGGTCCCAGGTGGGGGCAGGGCGGCGCACTGGGGGGTAGAGACACTCTAGGCCCTTAAGAAATCTAGTAACTAAAGGGATGGGAAAACATGGAGTGGCCACTCTCTCCAGGATGGAATGTGGAGATAGCCGCCAAGTGCACCCTCAAACAAGATATCGCCAGGCCCTGCTCCTTAAGGGACCAGAGGTAGTCCAAAACAGTGGGGATCGAGACCTCAGAAGGAGTAGTATTCTGCGATGCACACCAGCAGGAGAAACGCTTCCACTTGGCCAGGTACATTGACCGAGTGGAAGGCTTTCTGCTACTTAGGAGAATATGCTGTACCGAAGCGGAGCAGCGTAACTCCGATCTGATCAGCCATGCAGGAGCCATGCCGTGAGATGAAGGGCCTGCAGGTCCGGGTGGTGAAGACTGCCGTGGTCCTGTGTTATGAGGTCCGGAAGGAGTGGCAGGGCAATTGGGCTGGCTATGGACAGGTTGAGCAGTATGGTGTACCAGTGCTGTTTGGGCCATGCTGGCGCAATCATGATTAGATGCGCTCTGTCCCTGTGGAGTTTTATCAGGACCTTGTGAACCAGAGGGAATGGTGGGAAGGCATACAGCAGGCGGTGCTTGCACGACAGGAGGAATGCGTCCACGATCGATCCTGGTGAAAGACCCTGGAAGGAGTAGAACGCCTGGCATTTCCTGTTCGTGTGAGAGGCAAACAGATCTATGAGGGGAAAGCCCCACTTCTGGAAGATCGAAAGAATAATGTCTGATCTTATCGACCATTCATGACAGAGGAAGGATCTGCTCAGCTGATCCGCCAGAGTGTTCCAAACCCATGGGAGAAAGGATGCTACCAGGTCTATCGAGTGGGCTATGCAGAAGTCCCAGAGTCGAATGGTCTCCTGACATAGGGGGAAAGATCGAGTCCCTCCCTGTTTGTTGATATAATACATGGCCGTTGTGTTGTCTGTAAACACTGGGACACAATGGCCGTGTGGGTGCTGCTGGAATACCTGGCACGCGAGGCGGACTGCTCTCAGCTCTCGGACGTTTATGTGGAGCTTCAGCTCTTGTGATGACCAAAGGCCCTGGGTACGAAGGTGTCCGAGGTGAGCTCCCCAACCGAGAGATGACGCATCTGTCATTAGGGAAAGCGAGGGCTGTGGTGGATGGAACGGTAACCCTGCACACACCAGGGAGGGAGTTAACCACCAATCAAGGGAGTGTAGGGTGTTTGGGGGAACAGTGACCAATGTGTCTATTGGGTCCCTGCCCTGATGGTAGACCGAATTGAGCCATGTTTGGAGGAGCCAGAGGCGGAGCCTGGCATATATGGTCACGTAAGTACAGGCAGCCATGTGGCCTAGGAGACCAAGACACGTGCGAGCCGAGGTCGTCGGGAAGTTCTGCAGACCTTGAATGATCACCGTGATTGCCTGGAAATGCGGCTGAGGTAGGTAGGCCCTGGCTAGATTGGAGTCCAGGGTTGCCCCTATGAAGTCTAGCCTTTGTGTGGGAACCAGTGTGGATTTCTCCGTATTGAGGAGCAGACCCAAACATGTGAACAGGTCCCCGATGATGTCCACGTGCTGTCTGACCTGTGTCTCGGAGGTCCCTTTGATGAGCCAGTCGTCCAAATATGGGAATATGTGTATCCGACGTTGGCGGAGGTGTGCAGCGATTACGGCCATACACTTTGTAAACACCCTTGGGGCTGTGGAGAGGTCAAATGGGAGGACCATGAATAGGAAGTGCTGGTGATTGACTACAAAGCGCAGATACCGCCTGTGTGGAGGGAAGATGGCAATGTGAAAGTATGCGTCCTTCATAACGAGGGTGGCATACCAGTCTCCAGGATCCAAGGACGGGATAATGGTCCCCAGGGAGACCATGCAGAACTTCAACTTTACCACGAACTTGTTGAGGCCTCGCAGGTCTAGGATAGGCCTGAGGCCTCCTTTGGACTTGGGGATTAGAAAGTAACGGGAGTAAAACCCTTTTCCCTTCTCGTCTGGTGGTACCTCCTCTATTGCTCCTGCGGCGAGGAGAGCCTGTACCTCTTGTAAGAGGAATTGCTCATGAGAGGGGTCCCTGAAGAGGGACTGGGTTGGAGGGTGGGAAGGTGGGGTTGAAACAAATTGGAGGTGGTATCCTTGTTTCACCGTGCGTAGGACCCAGAGGTCTGAGGTCAATTGGGACCACGCCGGGAGGAAGTAGGAGAGGCGGTTGGAGAAGGGAGGAGAAGGATCCTGTCCTGAAACTGGTACGCCGTCCTCGTGCGTACCTTCAAAAGGCAGACTTAGGCCCCGGTGGTGGTTTTGAGGGGCCGTGGTTTTGACCCCCTTGGGGCCCGGACTGGAGTCTACGGCCACCCACCCCACCCGCGCCTTCTGCCGAAGTCTTGCCTGTGCCTGGGCACAAAGTACGGCCGGTGGGGCTGGGGCCGGAAGGGTCTGCGCTGGGTCACGGGTGTATGCATGCCCAAAGAGCGCATAATGACCCTGTTGTCCTTTAAGCTCTGCAACATGGGGTCGGTCTTCTCTGAGAACAGACCCCTGCCATCAAAGGGTAAGTCTTGGATGGTGTATTGCAGTTCGGGCGGCAGGTTGGACACCTGTAGCCATGAGATGCGCCTCATGATGATGCTGGAGGCCAGAGTTCTGGCTGCCGAGTCGGCCACATCTAGAGAAGCCTAGAGGGAGGTTCTAGCCACCTTTTTCCCTTCTTCAAGGAATGCAGTGAATTCCTGGCGAGAGCCCGGGGGGAAGAGTTCTGTAAATCTAACCACCTCCGCCCAGGTGTTGTAATTATAACGGCTCAATAGAGCCTGCTGATTTGCCACCCGGAGCTGTAGAGCGCCTGCCAAATATACCTTGCAGCCGAGTAAGTCCACCCGCCTAGCCTCCTTTGATTTGGGGGCTGGCGCCTGTTGGCCATGGCGTTCCCTTTTGTTGACTGATTGGACAACTAATGAGGAGGGTGGACATATAGGTATTCGTACCCCCGAGAGGGTACCATGTATTTCCTCTTGACTCCCTTTGCCGTAGGGGGAATGGAGGCTGGGGACTGCCTTAAGGTGTCCGCAGTGGCTTGGATGGTCCTGATAAAAGGCAAAGCCACCCTAGTGGGGGTATCCGCCGGCAGGATGCTCACTACTGGGTCCTCGACCTCTGGGACTTCCTCCACTGGAAGATTGATGTTGAGTGCTACCCTCCTAAGAAGGTCTTGATGGGCTCTTAGGTCTACCGGAGGGGGCAATGAGCAGGAGGTCCCCGCCACCGCCTCATCTGGGGAGGAAGAAGATGAAATGCCGGGGATGAGCGGGTCCTGTATAGCCTCTTGCTCGTGCGTTGGTTCCTGCTCCAGCGGCACCGGGGAACCCGGTGGGTGGACCATCAGCTCCTTTGTCCCAGATGGAGGGGGACGGCTAACGGTGGCCTCTGGTGCTCGATGCTCTGAGGAAGTGGAGCGGGTCTGAACCAGTGGAGCACCTCAGGCCTGATGGTACACCCAAGGTGTCCAAAAGGACCACTGGTGAGGTCCTGGGTCCCGAGAGCGGACCTCCTGGAAGGCTCCGGTAGGCACATCCGTATCGCGGTCTTGGTCATAATAACTGTCCGCGTGGGAGGACACCGACGTCTGTCTGGATGGCCATGGAGGAGCAGAAAAGCTTTTTGCTGAAGTTCCCACGGACCTTGCTCCCCTCTTTATCGGAGACCGGTGCCAGGATTCATAACGGTACCAGGATCAAGATTGGGACCTGCGACCAGGCCAGTGCCGGGAGGTCGACCAAGATCTCGAGTCCCTGTGGCGTGAATGGCTCCGAGAGGCACGGTGCCTGGATTGGTGTCGAGAACTGGAGCAGTGCCGCGGGTAGTAAGACGGAGAGCGGGGGACCAACCGGTGCCACGAGTCTGACCTGTGCCATGTAGGACAACGGTGCTGGGACTGTGAGCGGCGTCGAGAGCGGGAGCAGCATCTCAACCTGGAGCATCTGCAGGACCGCTATCTTGAGCGGTGCCGGTCCACTGTGCTGACAGACGGTGGTCTAATCAGGGTCGGCTTGCCTAGAGATTGGATTACCCGCACCGGTGGCGCCGGGGGTAGAGGCAGTGCCGAGTCTGTTAAGGCGATTAAGTCTCTCACCGCTGAAAACACCTCTGGCGTGGACGGCATGGTGAGCTCTACCGCGGCACGCGCCGGGGAGCTAACAGGCGCCGGACTCGACGGCCCTTGTGGGACCGGAATCGATGGTGTCAATTTAGTCGGTGCCGCGGTGGGTGTTGGCGCTGGGCGATCCAATCTAGGCGTACTCTCTGGCTGTGGTGCGGGCGGTGCCAAAGCAGCAGGAGTCTTGGCCTTCCTCGACCTCGGGGAGAGGGAGCGTCGGGGAACCAACTTCGGTGCCGGTGACGGCCAGTGCCAAGAGTCCTTAGGCATATCGGTGCGATCCGGTGCCGCGGAGGCACTTCTGCTCACCGACTGACCAGCGCTCGGTGCCAAAGATGGAGGGGTGAGAGCCGCCTCCATGAGGAGCTGTTTCAGTCTGATGTCCCGCTCCTTTTTAGTTCGCAGTTTGAAAGCCTTGCAAATGGAGCACTTGGCCGTTAAGTGCGATTCCCCGAGGCACTTTAAACAGGAGTCATGTGGGTCTCCTGTTGGCATCGGCCTCTGACAGGCTGAGCACGGTTTGAAACCCGGTGAGCCGGGCATGGGCTCCGGCACCGGGTGCAGGGAAGGGGCTACTCCCTGAACCCCACTAACTAATACAACACTAACTATACTATTAAGGTAAGAACTTACAACTAATCTATCTATATATATACACACAAGAATTATAACTATATACACGATGACAAACGAGAAACTACGAGTAGCTAGGGAGATGGAGGTCAGCTAAGCTGCACTCCACTGTTCCAACAACCGACATGGGCGGTAAGAAGGAACTGAAGGGTGGCCGGGTCAGTTGGGGTATATATCCGGTGCCATAGCGGCGCCACTCCAGAGGGTGCCCAGATGACCCGCCGAGTGTTGCTAGGGTAAAAAGCCTTCTGACGAACGTGCACGCGGCCCGTGCACACCTAACTGAAATGGATATGAGCAATCACTCGAAGAAGAACAGGCCTTTCAGGATTCACATTGGTGCTGGGAGCAGATTTCATCCCCAGTGCATGGACAAGCTCCTTCCAATCTACCCCTCTAACGTCCCTCCATAACCTGCTCCTACCATGCATGTTGCATTATTTATCATGTATTCACCACCAGGATTCCAGTGTGCAATGAATACATATTTACAATCCCCAGAGGAAAGCCTGATAGCAGTGAGCTAGTCAGACACATGCTGAGCAAGACCATCCCCCCCACCCCTCCCAGTTCTGCCGACGCCTGTCAATCCTGTCAGCATAGCTCCCCATGCTATTCCAGCCCTAGCCTCTCCACTCCATAGATCTGCTGATGCCTCTCAATCCTGAGCTAAGATCCTCTGCCCCTCTACACCTCATGCTACCCCAGGTCAGTCACACCTGAGCTGAGAGCCTCCCACGCGGGTAATGACACATCTGTTCTTGATAGGTTGCACAGGACAACTCTGGAGGAAGCCACGGAAAGGACGGGGCCACATACCTCCTGGGGCCAAATCCTCAGCTGGTGGGGTTCTTCTGCCAGGGTTCCCAAAGCACCAGGTGAGACTGAAAGTGGCCTTTTATTCTCGACTCTCTAAAGACCCTTCTACCTAGAGGCTGCCAGGCCAAGGCTGATCCCAGGAGAACTACCCCTCGTTTGCTGTGCACAAGGAAGGCTGGCCTCACATCTGCAAGGGTTTAACAGACCCACTAGGTTTGGGTAGCTCTGGAGCATGCGAGAAATGATATCCTCTCCCATCTGATGAGAACTCCTAGCTATTATTGGGCAGCCCTAATCCTGCCCAACTGAGCGTGGCATGGGCCACATGACACAGAGCAGACTGCAATGGCTCTGCAACCCACAGAGATTATCAAGCCCAGCAGTCAACAGGGCTGGGAAACTGCTCCAGATGGGATCTGCATTCTTCACAGACCATCATCCCTCCATATCATCCCCGAAGAGCAACCTACATGATGTGTGGTCAGTATGTGACAGCATAGACCCAGATGTCATACCCTGGCCCTCAGTGGGCTACGACAGCGCATTGCATTGCCTTGCCTTCTGCAGCAATCTGGCATGCACAAACTGCACCCACTGTACCTCAACCTGACCCATAGGCACATGAAGCGCAGCAGCCGTGGGCAGAGCAGCACACCACACGCAAACTGCACACAGGGCCTGGCCCCTGGGCAGTGTTCCTCACACTGCCTCATTCCTCTGTGCTGCATTTTCCAACAAAGGGACCTGTGGGAAGGAGGAGGGGTCCGGGGAAGCAGGGTGAGTGGGCGGATGATTCAGGCTCCATCCCCCAGTGACATGGAGGCGGATTGTACATGAAGCCAGGCTGGGGGAGGGGGGACACTTCTACGGCCGCAGGAGCCAGGGTTGGGTTTGCTGGGTATTTGTGAAACAGTTGTCTGCCGAGACACTCACACAAGTAGCACATCTGCTCCCATGCCGGTGGGGGAGGGGCAGAGGCAGCCTGTGAGGAGAGGGAGGCGAGGAAGACAGCTCAGGCCCTCATCAGACCCCTACCCTCTTGCAGCCTTCTCCCTCCTCCCCAACACCACCCTCCTGGCTGCACCCTCCACCAGCAGAGGTGACCAAGCAGGGAATTTCCTGCAGGCTAGTAGCTCTGGGGCAGAGAGGCTGGGATTTATCACTCCATTAATGAGAGGAGTGCAGAGTGTCCTCCAGAGAGATCCAATCCCAGGCTCATAAGCACAGGGGATTTCATATATTACAGCAGGATGGATGGGGGTGAGGGGAAGGTAGCAGGAATGGGGCAGGGGGAGAGGAGGCAGCTGAAATCAAACACATACTTGGAGACTTCTGGCCCGCGTCCCTGATGGAGCCCCTGGGCTCCAGAGCCACTTCCGGTTAGCCTTGAACGCAGTGGCTTGAGTCTTAACCTCTCCCATTTCCCTGAAGTGCCTCCCCCTGGCACAGCAGGGCTGGCTATGGGGGAACTATGGGAGTCACTCCAGCCCAGCGATCTCCTAGGCAGGGCCCACTGGCTACGGGGATGTGCAGGAAAGCTAATGCATCTGGCAACAGAGAGAGATTCAGTGGGAAGGAGAAACCCCAAAGCATTCGAGAAGCCTGGGGGTGAGAGTAGCAAGCTCTGGATTTTAGCAGTTTTGAGCTGCACATGCAGCAATATCCTGGGGCACAAAGGGGATAGACTCCCTCCAAAGCATCTCTGGGATGACCCCACCCAGAATCGGGTTCTCTTCTGAAGCCTCATTATCAGAAAGATAATGACAAACTGAAGGAAGTTCAGAGAAAAGCCATAGAAATTATCAAGAGCACACGGGGACTCACTTATTGGGGAAGAGATCAGAAATTCAAAATCCACATCGTTTAGGGGGTGGGGAAGAGGTTGAAAAGGGAAGACGGGGCAATAATTCGATCACCCAAGCATCTGAGGCACGTAAATACCAAGGATGGAAAGGAATTCCTCAGAGTAAGGCAGGGAGCTAGGAGATTCAATTCAGCAATGGCAGTTTCAGGCTGAAGATCAGGAAACACTTCAAAATAGTGAGATCAGAGGGGGTTTTTTGTTTTGTTTTGTTTTTAATGTAAGGAAATTCACAGGTAAAAAGCTTAATTTAGTTTAAGGAAAAACCCCTCACAGAACACTGGCATTTTTTCAAATATCAGATAGGCAAGAACTCAATGTTGAGCGCAACCTTACATTACAAAACCCCAAACATCAGAAAGCAAGGTGCACAGCTTAGATCCTCCACATAATATTAACTCTGCCCCAATATGCAAACTCACCGAACAACTAAAAACCAGGAGATGATCCTGTCCTTTAACACCACCACCACGTGCTTCAGTGACTAAAAAAACTGAAATGTGATTTCGCTCCCCACATCTATAACATAGGCTCTTTAGGGCATGAACCAGGTCTGGTCTCTCAAGCACCATGCAGGTTAATGGTGCTGAATAGCTAGAGTAACTGTGCATTAATACCAAAATATTGCAGCCCTTATCACTATAGATAAATCCTCCTCAGTTTCTTCTGCAAGGCCAAATGCTGTTGCCAAAAAGAAACAGGCTGTGACATCTCTTTACCAGAAGAGATCACCAAATGAGGACAATTATGTAGGGCAACTCCTGAAAAAAGATGGCATTTCAAACGTGAAATGTCCTCAGAGATCAAGCCCAGACATAAAATGCTGTTGTACGTGGGTTATCACTTTCTGAAAGACTGGATCCCAAATCAGGGGGCTTGCATGCCAGCGATCATACTTGTGTGTCAGATACAGAGGCCCTCATCTCCAGGGGCAAACTACATGCATCAGATAGGCTTAGGGAATTTGAGAAGTCTGCAGTCATAAACCAGGGGCTTCCCAGTGTCCATCATAAACTCCATCATCATGTCTTCAGCCCATGTGCATCTGCAGGTGTATGACGGTGTATGGGATGGAAGGGACTAGGACAGAGATAAGGCTGTTTTGTTGACTGACTGCATTTTCAGTTAATATTTGTATTCCTTGAAAGAGCAACATTCTCTCTGAAGGGTCTTCCGCTTAAGTAACTGAGACAACCTCCAACTAAACTACATTTTATGGCTGAGATACACACATGCACTAAGTCTGTAAGGCATGCTGGGGTGAGAAGGGCTCTAGGAGCACAAGATGAGATTGTCATCTTTCCTTCAAACTCCTTTCCCAAGCCCCCATGAGCAATATCTTCCTCGACATTCCAATTTCATCGCACAAGGAGCTTACAGACTCAGCTGCACTCCAGCTCCTTTGAGTCTTCCCTCTCAGAAGGCAGTATACTGTACCCCGGCTGCCCTCAAGTGTCTCCATCACCTGGTCCCAATGTGCTGCTGAGAATTTCACCACACAATTGGCTTCGTTTGAGGTTTTTGGGAAGCAAGGATTGTAAAGCAACTGATCTGCTAAACTGGGACCCTACAATAACACAGTGCCATAGTAGGGACTGGTCATCTGTTTTCCTGCATAAGTCATAAAGTGAATTGTACAAAGAGTCTTCAGAGAGCATGTTTTGTTTCACTGCTTGCTCACAGAGGCAGCAGGGAAAGCCACACCCGGGAAGTAAAGCACATCACTAGGCCCTGCCATTTTTGGCCTGCCAACTCAACAGTCTCACCACCTGGTGCTCCTATTACTAAGGCCACGTCTACACTACGGGATAATATCGAATTAGCTAAAATCAGTTTTATAAAACTGATATTATAAATTCGATTTCATGCGGCCACACTAGGCACAGTAATTCGGC
>NC_133776.1:7851140-7869818 GCF_003597395.2 Chelonoidis abingdonii | reverse complement strand
CTTAATGCAGTATTATTGTTTTGTATTTTCTTTCTTTTTATATAAAGTTTTCTTTTTAAAACTTGTGGAAGTTTCTTTTCCTAGTGAGGCAGAGGGGAGAGGAATCTCTGTACCCAGAGCTCTGTTATATCGGTGACAGGCTAGATGTTGAACTCTAAGTCCAGATTTGAGACAGATGTTTACCACACCAGCTCAGGCCCTATGTCCCAAAGCTGGAGCTGGCAGAGAAATTCAGCTCCTGCTGGATTCGTGCTCAGTGAAGAGGGCATACACTTCCATGCCATCCCACCCCACCCAGGACTGAGTGTTGATCCAGCCCAGGGATGCGGAAGGAACAGGATTTGGAAATGACCAACGGACCTCAGAGGCCTGTCTAGCACCAACTAAACTAAGCATGAGGCCCAGAAATCAAATTAAGCCAAAGATCCACAGCGGTCTCTCCCACCTGGATCTCTAAGAGCTGCCGAGTAACCATCTGGCTGTAGGTGCTGCCCTGCAAACAAGCACCACAGACCTGTCAGTCTAAACAGACACAGGAAGCTAGGGAGAAAACTGCAGGAGACACAGAGGCATTTCCACATTAATTAATTTTGCCCTGCCCAGCAGACACCTCTGGCATCCACCCCCACAACAATGTTTAGAGAAGCCATCAAAGGAGCCATTCTCCAGGCCTCTGAAGGTTCAAAGCCACTTTCATTCCCTCTGGCAGGGACAAAAGGAAACACCCCAGCTAAAAATAAACCCATCTCCCCACTCCTGTAATGCAAGCAGCTTCAACTCATTGGGGCAGAATGAGCTAGTCTACAGGGTGAGCCACAAGGATAGCAGATAAGCCTAAGGAACCACACTGGGGGAATGAATGAAGGGCCTCTGTGTAAAAAACTCCCTTCAGACAAATTCAGGAAACCTTGGACAAGCCAGCAGACATAGCAACACACTCAGGACTGAAAGCTGGGCTCCTGCTGAGGGAAAACTGGTTCAGAGAAGCTGCAACTGATAGCAGATGGATGTATTTCAGGGTGGGCTAAGCACTATCCAAAGGTGGCTTTTAAGATTCATCTTAAAGGTGGGAGTGGCAAGCAAAAACAAGGGGCCTGACCAACAGTGGGAGAGAGGGATAGCTCAGTGGTTTGAGCATTGGCCTGCTAAACCCAGGGTTGCGAGCTCAATCCTTGAGGGGGCCACTTAGGGATCTGGGGTAAAAATCAGTACTTGGTCCTGCTAGTGAAGGCAGAGGACTGGACTCAATGACCTGTCAAGGTCCCTTCCAGGTCTAGGAGATAGGTATATCTCCTATTATTATTAACAGTGCTGCTCAGCTCCATTTGAATCCAAGCAGCTGCGAGACACTACAGCAATACCAAAGATATGAACGTAGGGATTAAGCACACTGTACCGCACCCATCACTGTAATACCTGGGTGTCAACTCCCCCTGCAACATTTGCTGACAAACAAGAGAAGAAACTCACCAACGTACCAACTAACTATCCAACAGGAATTGCCAGCTTGATGATCTGATGGTGTCAGGCAGAACGGACCTCAGCTCCCACTGGAATGCTGAGGAAAAGGCAGGGACTAGCCAGTTAGATGGAAGGAAAGATCTACTGGGCCAATGGCAGAAGCTAACTCAGTGCTTACAATGAATCCGGTGTACTTCACATTCTTATTTAGTATCTCGTTAATGAGATTGTTAGTATCTCTATGGAAGCCCTGCAGTTCTACCAATACTCACTGTTTTCCAGGCTGCCTGAGAATGTAACACGCTCTCTGTTCTCACCTGCAGGGCCTGAGACCTTACAGGGGTTAAAATGAGAAACCAGGAAAACATTAAAGCAAGGAGGTGCAAAGAGCCCCTCAAAGATGTGGAGGGATACGGCACCAAAGGCATCGGAGACCCCCACCACTGCCAGCATGTGTAGTGTGGCAGACAGGGATGAGAAGAGCAAAGAGCCCGTGTGTGTGTGCAATGGAGCAGGCGGGATGAGGCCCTTCCTCCTTGGCCTTTGGAGGAGAGAAGCCCAGCCAGCCCTAGCTCTTTCTTAACAGCAGGCAAAGCTCCTGCAAAAAAAATGCTGATGCCGTGGAATGTGCTGGGTTAGCAGAACAGCTCATTCCTGGAAAAGCATCAAAACAGTGGGAGAGCAAGGAGGGAGAAGGGGAGATCTGAGCAACTCACCCTCCACACCTGGGGAACAAGGGAGTCACCACAAAACAATTTGCTCACCAGCACCCCCTCCTCCTGGCCTCTCTGCACAAAAGGCCCAGCACAGCCCCTTTGTTCTCAGCCCATATTCCTGGGCCTGTCAACAGTGCAGCCTCCTCGCAGAGCACAACTGGTAAGGCACAAAACCAGGCAGACACCTCCAATCATGTCTGAGTCCTGGGCAGACATTTGTTGAGAGGAGGATGAATATTCATTGGATTTATTCCCCCACACCATGTGAACAACTGGTTTGTGTTCAACAACAGGTCTGTCCAGGGCGGGGGGAAGACAATAAAATTGCCTGACTACATCCTGGCCTCATGTCACTGACCTAAGTTCCATCTAAGCTTCACAGCCACATAGCAGCCTATTTACCGCCACTCAGGCACTCAGGGCTGAGGCAGAGAGAGGTCCCTCTCCCCACTGGCCCCAGCCCAGCCACAGACCTGCTGTGGCCGGGAGAGAGGTACCCCTCCCCTGGCCCCAATCCTGTCCAGCCCTTGGAGAGGTGCCCCTTCTCGAGGTCCAATCCAGCCCAGCCCCAAGTCTGCTGCAGTCAGAGAAGAGGTGCCTATCCCGCAGCCCCAGCCGCGGAGCTGCCGAGGTGGAGAGAGGCACCTATTCCCGCCCCCACCCCACCCGAGCCCAGGTGTTGCTACAGGGAGAGGATTCCTGCCCAGCTCTCTATCTCCCCACCATAGCCTCAGGGGAGCCTGCATCCCAAACCCCTCATCCCTGGCCTCACTCCAGAGCCCACACCCCTTGTCAGAGCCCTCACCATCCGCACCCCAACCCTCTGCCCCAGCCCTGAGCCCCCTCCAACATTCTGAACCCATTGCCCCCCCCGCCACATGAATTTTGTTATGTGCACCAATACAGAGGTGGTGTGTGACACATCACCTCCATATTGGTGCACACAAAATTCTTTCCACACACGCATGGGAAAAATTAAAGGGAAAACTGTCACCGACCATCGCATACTGCCCTCTTAGTGCCCCAACAGTTGAAAGGAGGGGAGGGCGAAACCCAAACATATGACACTCAGGATGAAGGAGAAGGCACGAACTTTCAAATCAGACTCTAGGTCGGAAGATTCCAGTAGTGTCAGCTCCCACGGCCTCCCACAGTGCAGCTGCTCAGAGGGACTTGTAAAGCAAGGGCAGTGTGGGTGAGGTTAGTTCTCCCCATACGCCTCTGAGGCCAGGATGAGGATGACTCCATATGGGATGCTGGGCTGGATAATGGCAGGCAGTGCACCCCCTGATGGGGCACATCTGCTTCCTACAGTAAGGAAACAGCACTGGCTTCTGCTCATGTGGGACCAACTACAAAGCTACCTTCTTGGGCCTTGATGGCAATTTCATTTGAAGCAGCATCTAAAAGACAAAGTCATGTTTCTCAGCCCTACCACACGATTTCACACAGGCTCTTTCATAAACACATCACTTCAGATCAGTGGCTATGTTCCTTCTACACCCTGCTCCCATTTCCAGTAAAATGCCCTGTAAGGACAGAGAGGGGCAACTGAGGAGAGTCAGAATCCTGTGCCCTTTTCTCCACAGGCTCACAAAGTCTCCAGATGGCCTGTGGGACTATCAACAGCAACTCCTCTCCTGACCAGGGCACTCTGTGCCGACGCAGACAGCCTCTGCAAAGCCAAAGGGGAGTAAAAAACAAGTACCAAATCACCTCCTTTTACAGTATGACAAAACATTAGCCCCAATGACAGAAGGAACCTCACAAAGTGGATGTGTCCCTTTCCAAAAGTAGGGCCAGGGCAGCTGCAGATGGTGGCTTAAGAAACAACTGGATAGTCATGGATCCTGGACTCTACATCCCAGCATACCTTTTGGGGGAAGGGAGGGCGAGCAGTTACACCAATTCCCTGCAGAGCTCAGATGCAGGGGAGGAGAGCGAGAGCCAGCTTGAGAACTATTTCCAACCACAGCTGGAGCAATTACTGGACAACTCCTCTGCACCAGAGCCAAGCAGGGAAGGAGGAAATCACACGCCTAGCAGAGTGTGCCCACCAGACAAATGTCAGCAAACTGGAGAGAATTCAGAGAAAAGCAACAACAACAACACGGCTGGAATGATCAACCTACAAGGAGACAGTTACAGAAATGCACCTGCCTACCGTGGGAGGAGGCATGCAGAACAGGAACGTACAGACCAGAGCACTGGACCAGCTAGCCTGGTCTCCTATCTCCAACAGTGGCCAGTACAGACGTTTCAGAGGAAGTTGCAATAGATTCCCAGAACGAATACTGAATGGGACAGACCTTAAAGAGTATTTTTTACTGAATTCAGCCATTTCTCAGGCTCTTCCCCAGGTAGGGCCCAGCACTAGAGCAATGTACCTACTGTAGGACAGACACGGCCTCTCAGCAGGGCCACCGTAAAAAAAAGATTCTTTTCCAGACAAATCAATGGCTCTTGGTTTAGTCCTGCCCTCTCCACTACTCCCAGTGCCAAGCAAACACCAGACCTTGGGATCCAGGGAAGCGCAACAGAAAGGAAGGGGGCACTGGAATAAGAAAAGAAAAAGATGCTCTGATCCTACCCAGTAAGAAAGAGGATGCGCTGGTACTGAACCAGAGACCAAGCAAGTCACAGAACAAAACTCACACTGACCAGAGTCAAGTCAACCACTCCCGCAAGGAGACAGCATACTGCTTCAAGCACTAGCTTAGCCAAATGTGCAGGACAGGGAAAGTCCCAGCAGCCCCAGCCCTTCCCAGGCTGTTCTCAAAATTAAAGTAATTCTGCTTTGGCTCCTTTGCTTCTCTTGGATCACAACTGGCACTAATTGGTCCTCCTCTTGGCAGTCTTAGCAAATCTAGGTTGCCAGGGCCCAACCCTGTAGCTGTCTCTCCAGAGCAGGGTGAAGACACAGTGGAAGGTGGTAGGACTTGTCCTGCTGCTACCCAAGCTGCAGCTATTATGTGAGTAAACAACAGAATTCTGAGTTCCGTAGCAGTGTTGAAAAGTGGTTAGTTATACTAGCAGTTAGTAAAACCTTTTCCAACACCACTTCAGAGTGGCCCACTGCTGATAATTATGTTCAGCAACAGATCCACTTCCTGGCCCAGTGTATCTGCAGGTGGGCAGAGTTATGTGACCCAGGACTTTCACTTTCTCCACTCTTCGCCATATTGAAGCATTAATATAGCATCTCACAAAACTGGGTGACTGGGCAACAGAATGGCAGATGAAATTTAATGTTGATAAATGCAAAGTAATGCACATTGGAAAACATAATCCTAACTATACATATACAATGATGGGGTCTAAATTAGCTGTTACCACTCAAGAAAGAGATCTTGGAGTCACTGTGGATAGTTTTCAGAAAACATCCACTCAATGTGCAGTACGGCAATCAGAAGAGCGAACAGAATGTTGGGAATCATCAAGAAACGGATAGCTAATAAGACAGAAAATATGTTGCCTCTATATAAATCCATAGTATGCCCATACCTTGAATACTGCGTGCAGATGTGGTTGCCCCATCTCAAAAAAGATATATTAGAATTGGAAAAGGTTCAGAAAAGGGCAACAAAAAGATTAGGGGTATAGAACGGCTTCCATATAAGGCGAGATTAATAAGACTGGGACTTTTCAGCTTGGAAAAGAGATGACTAACGGGGGGATATGATAGATCATGATAAATGATAGATGATAAATCATGAGTGGTATAGAGAAAGTAAATAAGGAAGTGATATTGACTCCTCATAATACAAGAACAAGGGGCCACCAAATGAAATTAATAGGTAGCAGGTTTAAAACAAACACAAGGAAGTATTTTTTCACGCAACGCACTGTCAACCTCTGAAACTCCTTGCCAGAGGGTGTTATGAAGACCAATACTATAACGAGGTTCAAAAGGGAGCTAGACAGATTCATAGAAGATAGATCCATCAATGGCTATTAGGCAGGATGGGCAGGAATGGTGTCCCTAGCCTCTGTTTCTCAGAAGCTGAGAATGCGTGACAGGGCATGGATCACTTGACGATAACCCGTCTGTTCATTCCCTTTGGGGCAACTGCCATTCACCACTGTCAGAGAACAGGATACTGGGCTTAATGGAACTTTGGTCTGACCCACTATGGCTGTTCTTATTTGCATGGAATGTCTCTCCTTGCCCCGCAGTTAAGTCACGGGGAGTGTTTTATAACAACACATTTGTGAGACTGGGAGATCCATACGGGATCACATAGCAACATAGGTATGTGACTACTGCTGTGCACATCTCAGCTCAGATGCATGTGAACTCTACATCTCACTAAGAGCACACAAGCAGCAGGCAATTTCCCCATCCTTAGCACAGCCCAAGGCACTGGCCACATGGAGGGTTGTGTCAACTGGGGGGACCAGAAGATTCAAAAGGGCCCAGATTAAAGATATCTGTGCATAAAAAGGCAGCTGAATTCGCTGACACACACACACCTTGATTCTTGACTGCGGGTGGGTGGCTTAGGGTTAGGATTTTGTTTGTCTCGGGTGCCTTCTCCCACCCTATCAGAATTTCTCATGTTAGCTCCAGCTAACATGAGAAATATTATCTATGTGGGTCCCTTGGAGAAAAAGTTGTATGTATCTGAAAATGTATCTATAATGCAAGTCCCTCTACCATACTATAATGAAGGCATCTCCTGGCCTAGTCTGATTTCACTAGAGAGGTTGCATTAGGAAGGTCTAAGTAACACAAGGATGAGTCAGCTACCACAATGACTAGCACTCCAGTGACCTCTGCACTCTCAAAGCTTTGCCATCAAACTGGCAATCACATCAAGTACTAAAGTCACACTTACTGCAGTATTTTGCACATTACCCCCAGCTGTTTAATGACTCAGACACTGTGCAATGAAAACAAAAGGATACACCAGAAGCTGCCCTGCAGGACTCATTGTATGATGGCTGCATGAAATACTCTCCTCTCCAACAGCGAACAGTTTGGTTTGCCCACGTGTGGATTACGCACAGGACTCCTGAGTCACAGGTACAGTGACTTTCTATTAGCCTCCTAGACACTGAAAGCTATTCAGGAGAAGACAGTGGAGTATAGGTAGGAGACAGAGGATGTTATTAAGAAAAGAATAATACAGGCTATCAGCAAGAACTCTGTCAGCAGAGAAACCTGCCTGGGAAAATCATTTTCCTAGAAAAGAGGTGAGTGTCCAACTGCTTTAGACATTTAAAACTAGTGGGGCAAAACACTAGAAAAAGTGCATTAAAGAATAAAACTGCCCCAGTGTCTGCAAGCCAGACTGGGGGTCCATCCACATTAAGAAAAAAGTGGGCTTTGCTAACAGATAGTAACCAGGGATTAATTTGCACCTCTAGGCTTGGCAGTTCGTAGCCCCGGCACTGACGCTTGACACATCAGTTATGAAAGTAAAAATATTGCTTGAGACCCAGCACCTCTTTCATTACAAATTAAGCACAGATAGTAACTAACATGGTAAAGTTATAGACAAGGCAGCTGTAGTTTTAACATGTGTTAACAGGAAGAGGTAAACACTAATGGTAAAAATAAAACACTTTTTCCCCTAGAGAAGACAAGACCTAGATGAGCTCACACCCACAGCCCTTTATCATTGCTAGCTTCTGTGCTCTCTCTCCAGTCCCTGGTACTCACTACAGAGACTGACGTGGTTGGATTTACAGCTGACACATCACAAGGGGCCAGTTTAGGAAAGAATTCCATAAGAAATCCTAGCGAAGTCCTTAGGATACCCACATTAGTAACAACTCAGGAGGAACCCTGTCTGTACAATAAATCTCTGTGGAATTCACTCCATGAGGCTAGAATAAGATTTGACTCTCTCTCAGCACATCCCAGCCAAGGATCTTAAAGAACTTTCCAAACACTAATCTCTAGCCCAATAAAGTAGGTCAGTATTATCCCAGTGTTACAGAGGGGAACTCTAAGGCACACAAAAGGGAAGTGTCTTGGCCAAAGTTAGTAAATTGGTGGCAACACTGAGAACAAAATCCAGGGCACCCGACTCTTAGGCCTACGCTTTCAGTACAAACGTCCTCTCTATTGTAGTCCAAGCCTGTGACACAGCTCCCAGAATGCAACCCTGTTTGACTGGCCCTTAGACTCATCTCAGAGGCAGACTACTGCTGCGGCAGCAGCTGCTGGGCATCAGAGAACAGAGAAACCCAAACACAGCCTGCCTCATTCACACCCAGCACTCTCCATGAGCCACTGAGACAGCTGGCAACAAAGACAGAGGTCATTCAGCAGACGCTCTTCTCAGCACTGCAAGGGCAGATCCAGAAGTCAGCTGAGAGCAAAGACTTTCCCAGACAGGGCTGCTGCTAGTTCTCTCCTAGCAGCTGTTATCTACGGGAAAGCCAATGTCCCTACCCTGGGGGGCATGAGGAAGCCTGTTCCCTTCCAGGGATTTAAAGCTTATGTGCAGCTCAGAGCCTGTAACTCCAGGGCCAACAAGCCTGATTCTTTTCTGCCAGTTCAGTCATTATAACAGAAATTCACTGTAGTTTTACTTACATCTTGGCCACCAAGGCAGAGCAGAGAGGAGACAACCAACTCAAAGCCCAGCCGCTATGACACACTGACTGAATGCTGCTCCCACTGCCCTGGAGACATGACCCACGATGGGGCAGTCCTAGGGACTTTTTCCCCGCCCAATCTAAAAAGTAACTGATAAAAAAATCATAATTGTTCCAACTCCAAACAATACTGTCTGTACAACTGTGAGCCCAGGGGAGAAGAGCCTGGCTCCAACTTTGTGCCTGTCAAAGCTACCAGAGCAGCTTAGCTCCTAGCTGCGCTGGCCCACTGTAATTATCACAGTCACAACATCACAAGGCTGGAGAGAGAGAAAAGCCAGACCAAGAGCCTCAGAACAGCAGGAAGGAAGCTCAGGAAGATGCCATTATGTCTCGTCTGCGAGTCACCAAAGCTCGTCTGCTTAGCCCGAGAGTCCTTTGAAGCAGGGATGGAGCACACAGCACTGAGCACACTGGCACTCTCTATAAACAAGAATAATAATTGGGACCTCTTTTGTAGATGTGGTCAGAGGGAGTGGAAGGTTTTGCTATGGAGACAAAATAGCTGAGAGATTGGCCAACCCCCCCAAATCAGATCCAGCTCCAAGTGCCCCAAAAATATGTTGGGGAGAATTGATCTGAAAATTGTACTATGGTCAGTAGCTTCCAACAAAGTCTCGTCTAACACCTCTCCCTCCCCAGTGAAATGATGGGGTTCACGTGCTCCGGCTGAACAGCAAGCCATGAGGGCTGGGATCACATGATGTTGCAGCCAGACCCATCCCGCTACAAACACTCTAGAAAACCACCAGCCAGATAGCAAAGGTCCTGGAAGCAGCCTCCAACTAACAAAGAAGAGGGTGGGAGGGGAAAGAGGAGGGAATCAATCTGAAACACCAAACAGGGTTCTGGCTGTCATCCCATCAGATAAGCCTCCATGCAGTCCAAACAGCATCCAGTATACACAGAGGACATGTCCACATCAGCAGCTTGCACAGCATTCTACAAACCAAACCAACTCAAGCCCAGCTGTCCTGCAGGGGCTTTGACAAAGAGTCAGGTAAAAGCTATGCCCTGGCCAAGGACACTGCTGTGTTTTCTTGCATGTTTACACAGGATGCAGCCAAAGCTAGCTCAGGGACAGGGGAGGTGAAGGATCAGCAGGATCGAACCAATTCCCTCATTCCAGGAGCATCCCCAGCATAAACTGAAATATCCCATCAGCTGCATATCCCTTTCCCACCACCCCCAACACAGGAGGCTCCCGCTAACCTACATCACAAAAGTCTCAGAAAGGACACAAGGAGCTTTAACAATGTGCTCTGCATAGCTAAAGAGAAAGGCATATGGCCTGACTGTCTAGAAAAAGGGGCTGGTTTTTATGAGGTTTTTGGAAACCAAGCACGACTATGAAGAAAGAGCTACTGGGGAACTCACACTTCTGTCCACACAGAGACTCCTTTTCGTACTCCCATTCCCCCTGGTTGAGCAATATTAAGCCAAGCTCTGTACATCAGCTTCCATAGCACAAGAGGGCTCTGGGCCAGAATGCGGCAGCTCAAACACATTTGGTCCTGTCAGCCTCCTGGAGACTCGCAGGACTGGGCAGAAGCTTGTTTTAGAGTTTGCACAGCCATGCCCTAGTCTCTGGGGAGGAAGCGCGTGGCACCAGTTGAGCGACTGCTTAGGTCAGGACAAGCCTTCATCAGAGACAGAAATTAGCCAGTTCTCTGGGAGGCGCACAGCAACAGGACGACAATACAGCCATTACAACAATATATGACCAGTCACTGGACTGGACACTGCAACAGAGACGAATCACAGAGCTCCCAATGAGATGAGAGTAGGTGGGGAATCCAAGGGCAAACAGGTCATGTACACAGGAGCTAAGCCTGAGAACTAGCAGGGGCTCAGCATTCTGAGCCATGAGCATGAGGGACATGATCTACCACCATCTGCGGCCCCAACTCCAAGCCAGCCAACACCACTAATTCCCTGGCAATCCCACCCCCTTGCTGCTCCCGGCAAAGGGGACACTAACATTGTCCCCAAGCACTACCACCCAGACACATCGCTGAAAGGCAGCCAGCCTACAAAGGGCCCCGTGTGGAATGGAGCTCTGCCAACTTCAAAACGAGACTCTCAAACATTTATTTTAAATGGAAACCAGAAGACCGAACAATGCCTGCCTGTCATCATTAGCTCACTAATAGGACAAGAGGCAAAAATAAACCAGAAAACCAACAGTATCATATTCTTCCAGTAAGCACTGGGGGAGGGTACTCACTGTCCTGACCACAGAAGCCAGAGATACCCCCCACCAAAGCCTCACATGTTCCCTGGCAGGCCTCTATGTGCATGAGGCCTCTTTCCTTCATTCGGAGCACTAGACCCTGCTGTCACTGAAAGCCACTGGCAGACCACTGAGCTCAGAAAACGGAGTCAGAAACTGAAGCCAATTTAATGTTGAGTACAGAAAACACCCTTTCTGGCAGAACCATATGTTTCAGATCCACGGGATTGATGCTATGGCCTCAGCTTTGGAACAGTCTGTGGGAGGAATCCCTTCGATGTGCCAGACTCCCAAGGGGTATCACTCTTCCTTCAGGGTGAGCCATGAGGCCTCATCACCTCCTAGACTGAATGTCTGGGGCTCCAGCCCTCCTGCTTCAGTCTGCGAGCTCCGTCCAGAGAGTCCAGCTGAGACAGACCCTGGTAGGGACTTGTCTACCCTTCAGGGATTAATGCACCTCACCCAGCATTTGCAGTGACGCTTAGTGTCAAAAAAGGTCAGGTTTAGCAGTCAATTGGACACAATAGGAAGTCCTTAGGGGAGCCCAGAGACTGAAAGTTAAAGCATAGTCCAAGCCCATTCTGGTTAGCCAGAGCCCAGTCAAGCTGTAATTAACTCCATGTTCAGGCTCTCTCTCTCTCTCTCTCTCTCTGTCTGACTCCCTGGGCAGTTCCCAGGTGAGAGGTTTGACTCCTTCCAATAGCCAAATCTGATCCCTCCACCTCACTCCTTCCCAGTTGTTTGTTGTCAAGCTGGGGATTTTGCTCAGCTTCCATGCTGAGTGGTGGAGAAACCCCTTTCCCTCTGAGCATTAGTTGCCAGGTGTCAATGTCCTGGTGACTGGATTTGCTATGGTCTTCTCAGATTTTCCACTGATATGGGGTCAGCCTCAGCCTGCCCTTTTTAAGGACCCATTCATGCTCAGACAGGTGACATTCATACCTAAATCTCTTGCTCAGCCTTCCCTGAGAGCAAGTGGTTCCTTTTCCCCCCCACCACTGGGTACCCATGCGAAATACAGGAGAAACTGAGGCACATATAGGTTTCAAAAAAATTTACAGAAAATTCCCACTTCGCCACACCATAACCAAATAGGACCTTGTAATGGACAGCATACAGCAACTCAGGGAAACAAGAGTGCAGAGCCATGTTTACACAAGAGTTAAATCCAATGGAATACATTTCAGCAGATGGGCAGAGAACCATGCTCGAAACCATGACATTAACAGCCAAGAGCAGGCAGCTCAGGCAGAGAACAAGGCTATGTTTGGCCATGATCACAGATTAAACGTCAGATCAAACATGCTGGAACTCAGCTAAGCTGCACCTAGAGATGGCTAGAGGACAGCAATTCCATTTCATGACAAATTTGGGGTAACAAAACTTGGTTTTGGTTGTTTTCTGGTGTGCAACGTAAACTTCTGGACTTTTTCATGAATCAGAATTGTGTCAAGAAGTCCGTGTTCAGCTTTACAATTCATCATTAGCTGCAAACAAGTTCAGTAGGTGTTGTGAAAGGTTTGTTGTTTGTGTAGTGTAGACAGGGCCCAAATTGGCTAGCTTGTCTTACAGAACACCTCTCCCTGGCAAAGAAGCCAGGGTACGAACGCCTTCAAACATGGTGGTTGCTAACATGGTGTCAACCACAACACAGACAGGGCTGGACACTGACAGAGTCTAATAGCTGGGTTTGAGCAGAAGGGAGCAGCAATGCAGGCACATGCAATGCCATCCAGGGGTGAGTACAGCAACTAACCCTCCACACACACATCTGTTACACCACAGCCCTGGGGCTCTTGCTCTGCCTCCCCCCACAACTTGGGAACAGGCTCCTGCAATAGCCACGACTAGGATCAATTCCGGTGTCTATGTGGGAGAATGGTGTGGAAACTTGCCACCAGAAGAGCATGGAGAGGTTAGCAGTCCCTAGCCATGTGCTCAGCAGCCTACAAGGCAGGAAGTGCAGCCGGTCAGTGGGTGCTGCGCCCAGCATTCAGACACCCAAGAAACATTTCAAATAACATTTGCCCCCACTTAGGCAACTCCATCCCACCTGATCAGCAGGGAAACCTCTGTGCCCTCACAGCTAAGTAGGAGAAACTGCTATAGACAAGCGTACTGTGAACATGTCTCAGAGGTGAACATTGCCCTCCAAGGACCTCCAGCTTTCTGGTCAGCTTGACAAGGAATAACCTGGTTGGGGGAGGGCTAGTCAATATGCTGGGCATCAGCCAATCACCTCAATTTTGTCCTAGGAGGCAGGTACTTTTTCACAAGGATTTCTAGGCTGAGTCAGTCTAATTGTCCTAAGCAGAGTTACTCAGAGTACCCAGCACTGCAGGCATCTACAGTTCAACTAAACCCATTTGTCTTGTCCCTTTAGCCCTTCCCGTCTTTGCAGCAGCAGATTGGGGGACATCCAGGGAATGAACAACTCTTCTCCTCAGTTAGGGAATTTTACTGCTTAGGAAAAACACCACAACAGATTTGTGCTCAGCCCGTGAATGCCACAGGGACAGCATACACCCTATTCCTCAGTATGAGTAACGACACTGTTAGCAGGTCACTGGCTAGAGGAAGAGGAGAGGTGCAGGACAGGCATTGCCCCTTACTCAGACTTACCACAAGGGAAATAAGTAAGCAAACAAATCACATAAGGCTTCCAAGTCTTGTGAGCTCACTTACATTGTCAACGGATTTTCTCTCACCCTTTCTCCGCATGCAATCCAGTCTGAGTGACAGCAGCACCTATCACCAGGAACAGGGAAAAGCCAAGAGCCTTCTGCAAACAAGGAAGTTACGCATACAAGAAAATATCATCTCAGGCTCCAAAGGGCTGGCACACTATGAGGCAGCTCACCACTTCTTAAGGATTGACACTGCTTATTAAGTTTAGGATCCATTTCTTGTCTCCAAACACTCTCAGCCAGAAAGACAGAGGCTCCTGGCACTGATTTCAGAAAGATCCCACAATAAAAATAAATCAATCAGCCTCTCAGCAGACATCAACACATTTCCCCATGCACATGTGTGCGAGATGAGGTCGCCAAATACCAACAGCGTCAGGCCAACGAGCTGGGAATTCCAGCAGGGCCTGCTTTGTTCTGTCTCCAGAAAGTTCTCCTAACCTCAGCTTTGAACCCAGCTTTGGAAAGCTGAGTGATAATTAAATAGGCCTGAATTAGTTATCAGGCTGATGATTAGTTGGATACCAATTTTTGCTTGCCAGCTGAGACCTGGAAATCACTCACCACTGTTCAGAGGTTAAAGTTGGAATCAACTTCTGAACACAAGTAGGAGAAGCAGTAGAAGCACCCCATCATCCCAGCCCAAATCACTTGTGTCCCCTTAAGTGATGCAACACAAAAGGGCATGGGAGCTGGTTTGTCTTATCACTGCCCAAAAAAGGGGAGATCACATAGGTCCAGAGACCACAATGGAATAGAATAGAAGAGTTGGCAAGGCACAATGTAGACAAGCAAAACAATCAACTGCTCAGACCAACCACTCCCTTAAGCAAAACAGGAGTTGTGAGAAAAAAAGAAACAGAGTAAGGGGGGGAAATTAAAACTTTCAGGCAGCCAAGGATTTAGGGAGAGGAGAGAAGAGGGAAAACTTTGAGCCAGTTGCTAAGAGTTTGCCTATACACAGAAATTGCATGAGTTTAAAAGACTACTTAAATTAAACCAGAGCAAGGACTGCATGGACATCCTTCTATTGGTTTAAAACTGGTTATATTGGTTACAGGTAAAATCTAAACCAATAAAAACCTGGTTTAAATTGATTTAAGAGAGTAGCCACAGAGTTGCACCAGTTTAAATAAACTGGCTTTAAAATCACACCTTTAGTTTAACTGTTGCAACTGTGTGCATAGCACAGACTGCAGGGAAGACCTGCATTTGGGATGCACAAAGCAAGACACTATTTCACTATGACAACTTGGGGGAGCCTGTCACACATTACGGAGATCCAGAACCTTACTGAATAACCAGGTAAGCTACAATGGGACTTCAGGAGGTGTGGTGTTTGTCACGTCCTTGCATGGATACAGTAATAAAAAAAAAAACCTTTAAAAAAAATCAGAGTATCAACTGAGATCAGGGCCTGTTGTGTTAAGCACTGCACAGATACAGATATACACAAGAGTCCCTGCCCTGAGGATCTTACAATCTCAAGAGACAAGACAAACAAAGGGTGGGAGGCAAGTATGATAACTGCTGGTTTACAGATATATGGAGAAATACCTATCTCACAGAACTGGAAGGGACCCTGAAAGGTCATTGAGTGCAGCCCCCTGCCTTCCCTAGCAGGACCAGATGAAAAACTGAGGCACGGAAAGATTAACTGACTTACCCAAGGGGACTCTATTGCCATTTGTTGCTGTCACATCTCAGTCCAGTAACAGACTCCTGCTCTGTAGGTGGGTAATGAACACATTTCCCCATGAGGACTAGCTCAGGAAATGTTGCGACCTCTCTGTTTAACCCTCTCCTCTTCCAAATTTGCAAGATTAATTAATTTTGGGTTTCTTTCCTTCCCACAGAAGATACTGTTCCAAAATTCACTGATTCCAAGGCTGGGTACCCTGCACTTTGGCTAGCAATAGTTGCTGATCGGCCCTGCAACTCCACACTCAGTAAGGAGAATCCTGGTTCACATTTCCAAGGAGATGTAAACACTGAATCAGCCTCCCTGCAATCCTGATACTCAGAGCAAACAGATGTTAACAAGATAAATAAAATCTGGGAAAATCCCACACATTAAGGCCTGGTCTACAGTTAAATGTTAGGCTGGCATAGCTAAAAGTTCACACCCCTGAGCACTGTAGCTGTGCTGACCTAACCCCCAGTGTAGACATGAACAGATCAATGGAAGAATTCTTCTATCAACCCACCTACCGTTAAAGTGCCTTCCAGCGCAGTAGTAAGTGTCTACCCTACCACACAACCGTGCCATATCTGCAGTGCCGTAGCTCTGTTGCCCTAGTGCTCATAGCAAAGACATGGCCTAAGGCAGTGGCTGCACTGCTGCTTTGGGATGTGGAGAGCTGAAGGGAGCTCCCAAGGGAACATCATGCCAGAGCTGTCTTGCCTGGAGAAAGGCGGAAAAGATGGTTGACCAGGCCTGAGCTTAGGGCAGAGGAGGGAAGGGGAAATTGGCAGGTAAATCTGGCTGACTCTGGGGAGGGTGAAATGCATCCATCCCTGACAGACGGCTTGCAGAGAACTCACCCTCATTCCCTAGGAGTTTTGCCTCTTTAGAGCCGGGGCCAAGGCCCATCCCAGCTGGAGGCTTCCTCTTACTGCATTACCAGCTGCCACTGAACCTTGAGGCGCCAACATTCCCTCTGCCTCAAATAAGTAGTTTCTAGAAGTTCTCCCACTGTCAGAAGCAGGCTGGCTCAGGAGACTCACTCCACAGGAGTCACGTTCCTCCTTGCAGGTGCCGGGGGAAGGGGCAACCTGGGGAAAAGGGGCAGATTGTCTGGCAAAGAGTAGTAAGTGCACCTGAATACCACCCCTTTCTATCTCAAGCACACAGCAATTCTTTTCAGTCACTCACGTGGCACAGTAAGAATCCATGCCCTTCTACAATGATCTCTCCTCCCCATCCATCTTACTAAGATGGAAATACAAGATCCCAGTAGGTTCCTGCCAGCCACCTCCCCACGGGTCAGTTGAAGATTATTCCCTCCTGTATACTGGTTAGAAGTTACCAAAACATCTTAAGTGACAGGGCCCCCATCTCTTCCTTGGAGACAATTACACAGCTGGATCAGTCTTACTGTCTCCCTCCAGCCCTCAGATCATTCTCCTTGCACTTCTCTGAATGAGCAGGTACCCAGAACTAAAAGCAACATTCCAGATGGGTTCTCCCCAGAGTCAGACAGAGAGAGACTCTCCCCTCCCTGCTCCAGAACTTGAGGCCTCTGCGTCTGCAGCCTCAATTAGATGATTTATTCAGCAGCATAGAAGTACGTGGCACTAAAACAAAACCACAGTGACCAGTTTTTTACCCCATATCACACTGCAGACTCCAGTCTGATTTGCTGCCCACCCTCTCAGTCTCTCTCATCCACTTCTACACCCCCGATTTCTTCCACCCGAAGAGGATTCAGGTTTAGGGTTATTCCTCTCCCCCACTGAATGAGCTGCATTTGTCCAACCTGATCCTTGTTTTATTATTTTCAGCCCATTTCCAGTCTCACTGGGTCTCTCTGTATCATTTCCCTGTCCTCACTGGTATCTGCAGCTCCTCCCTGTTTTGCTTCATCTGCAAATTTCACTAATCTGCCATATGCCTCCTCTTCTGGATCATTAGTGAAATTATGAAATAAGACCAGGCCTAACACAGGTTCCTGCAGCTTCCACCAGACCCCCCTGGCCACAACTTGAGACATTGCTATTTACTACTACTCTTGGTTGACAAATGCAGACACTTTTCCACCTATATGGCAGTGTTGCACTCAAGGGTTTCAATTCATTTTGAGAGCAACATTTCAAAAGATCCCAAAGCATTTATTTACAAACAATATGGATGGAGAACTCATTTCACCCACCACTGAAATGCAGCCTCCTCTGAAGGGAAGGCGGCAGCAGTTTGGCAGTACCCAACAATGGAATACAACAATTTAGGCACAGAATATGTAGTGCAAACAACTGAAATTCCAGAGGGAAGGCAGGACAGGAAAATGTACTTAACTCATCTGGAATTTGGACAAAAGGTAATACCAACTCATTTGAGAAATGCCAGGAACCTTTCATGACCATGAATAGGTCTAAACTAAAAGCTGTCATCTCCAGACCTAACACCAGACTGGGGTATTTAGGTCAAAATGGACTCAGCAGAGAAAGTAATTATCTGAAAGACTCTCATCCAAGCAGTAACCAGGCCCAGTTTATGGGCTTGTCTCTAATTTATGAGATCTAACAAGGTCACAGCCTGGGGCAGTCTTTGGTTGTAGTAGAAAGGAGCTAGGAGGAGTATGAAACTATAGACCTCTTGCAAGCCCCAGTTGCCTGCCCCCTCATAAGTTCTAGAGTAAACTGTGAACCCTGTGAGGGGGAAAAAACAAGCAACCCCTTCCCAAGCAGGTGCTCTGCAAGAGAGGAGGAGCAGAGCTCCCCAGGCAGAAATGGGATCTTCAAGGGAGACTGGAAGAGTAGGATGCAGGAGGATGACAGAATGGAGTGAAGGGATGTGAATATCCTGGGGAGAGGAATGGATCAGTGGCTCCATAGGAAAATTAAGCGTGTGCCTATGTGGTGGTTCCTGAAAAAGATGTAGAGTTTGTTGGGGGGTGCCAGAAAAACTAGACTATGGGGCCCCAAAATGAGAGAGGATTGGGGAAGAAGGTACAAATCCCTCAACCTTCTTACTCAGATATAGACATTTGAGGGTCCAAGGATCCCTGGCATTGGGGGAGCCAGGGGTGCCCCCCAGCATACCCTAAAGGCGGGATTAGGGGTACCAGGTGTGCCCCCCAGCAAACCCCCGAAGTGGGAAAGGGGAGTCGGGGTGCCCCCCAGCACACCCCGACGGCGGGATAGGGAAGCCAGGGGTGCCCCCCAGCACACCCCAGAGGCGGGATTAGGGGTACCGGGGGTGCCCCCCAGCACACCCCAGAGGCGGGATTAGGGGGTACCGGGGGTGCCCCCA
>NC_133776.1:7813109-7851115 GCF_003597395.2 Chelonoidis abingdonii | reverse complement strand
GTCGGGGGGGGAGCAGGAAGTGGGGGCTCTGTGTTGGTCAGGGGCTGAAGGGAAGCAGTGGGGGCTCTATGTACTGTGGAGAATGTGAGACCTGGGGGCTTTGCAGTCGGGGGGGCTGCAGTGAAGTGGGCGATGTAGGGAAGTGAAGCGAGGTAAGGGGGCTCTGTCAGTCAGGGGTCTGTAGGGAAGCGGGGGCCTGTGTGCTCGTGGGGCTGGTGGGAAGCAGGGGCTGTGTGTGCTCGGGAGACTGTGCGGAAGGCTCTGTGTGCTCAGGGAATGTAGGAACCGGGGGCTGTGGGGAAGCGGGGGGGGGGGGGGACTCTGGCACTTGGGGAAGCAGGGAGGGGCCGGTGCGCTCAGGGCTGTGGGGAAGCGAGGAGGGCTCTGTGCGCTCGGGGGCCTGTAGTGAAGCGGGGGGGCTCTGTGCACTCGGGGGGCTGTGGGGAGCGGGAGGGGCTCTATACACCGGGGGGGCTGTGGGGAAGGGCGGGGCTATGTGCGCTCGGGGGGCTGTAGTGAAGCGGGGGAGCTCTGTGCGCTTGCGGGGCTGTGGGGAAGTGGCGGGTGGGGGCTCTGTACGCTTGGGGGGTGCAGTGAAGCAGGGGGGCTCTGTGAACTTGGGGGGCTGTGGTGAAGCAGGGGCTCTGTGCGCTCGGGAGGTGCAGTGAAGCAGGGGGCTCTGTGCGCTCGGGGGGGTGCAGTGAAGCAGGGGGGCTCTGTGCACTCAGGGGGCTGTGCTCGGGGGTGCAGTGAAGCGGGGGGTTCTGTGCGCTCGGGGGGTGCAGTGAAGCAGGGGGCTCTGTGCACTCGGGGGGGCTGAGGGCTCTGTGCACTTGGGGGGCTGTAGTGAAGCTGGGGGGCTCTGTGCGCTCGGTGGGGGTCAGTGAAGCAGGGGGGCTCGGTGCACTCGCGGGGGCTGTAGTGAGCGGGGGGCCTCTGTGTGCTCGGGGGGCTATGGGGAAGCGGGGGTGGGGCTCTATGCGCGTGGGGGGTGCAGTGAAAGCAGGGGGGCTTCTGTGCACTCGGCAGGGGCTGTAGTAAGCTGGGGGCTCTGTGTGCTGGGGGTGCAGTGAAGCGGGGGGGCTCTGTGTGCTGGGGGGTGCAGTGAAGCGGGTGGGGCTCTGTGCACTCAGGGGACTGAGGGCTCTTGTGCGCTCGGGGGGCTGTAGTGAAGGGGGGGGCTCTGCGCTCGGGGGGTGCAGTGAAGCGGGGGGCTTCTGTGCGCTCGGGGGGCTGTAGTGAAGCTGGGGGGCGCTGTGTGCTCGGGGGGGTGGCAGTGAAGCGGGGGGCTCTGTCCGCTCGGGGGGGTGCAGTGAAGCGGGGGGTGGGCTCTGTTGGGCTCGGGGGTGCAGTGAGCGGGGGCAGGGGCTCTGTGGCGTGGGGGCAGTGAAGCGGGGGGCCTGTGCGCTTGGGGGTGCAGTGAAGCGGGCGGGGGGGGGGCTCTGTGGGCTAGGGGTGCCAGTGAAGCGGGGGGCTCTGGCGACCGGGGGTGCAGTGAAGCGGGGGCTATGGCTCGGGGTGCAGTCAAGAGGGCGGGGGCTCTGTGGGCTTGGGGTGCAGTAAAGAGGGGCGGGGACTCTGTGGGCAGGGGGTGCAGTGAACGGGGGCTCTGTGCGCTCGGGGTGGTGCAGTAAAGAGGGGGCGGGGACTCTCGGCTTGGGGGTGCAGTAAAGGGGGCGGGGGCTCTGTGGGCTCGGGGTGCAGTGAGCGGGGGCTCTTGTGCCTCGGGGGTGCAGTGAAGCGGGGGCGGGGGCTCTGTGGGCTTGGGGCAGTGAAGCGGGCGGCTCTGTGCGCTCGGGGGTGCAGTAAAAGAGGGGGCGGGGACTGCTGGGCTGGGGGTGCAGTAAAGGGGGGCGGGGCTCTGTGGGCTAGGGGTGCGTGAAGCGGGCGGCTCTGTGGGCTCGGGGGGTGCAGTAAAAGGGGGCGGGGACTCTGGCTTGGGGTTGCAGTAAAGAGGGGGGCTCTGTGGGCTCGGGGGGTGCAGTGAAGCGGGGGGCTCTGTGCGCAGCCCCGTGTGCGTTGCTGAGGGGAGGCCGCCGGGAGGGGGAGCAGGGCGCGCCGGGCCGCACGCTCGCTGCCCAGCGAAGCCCTGGGCCTGGGGCCGCGGGGCGGAGCCGGACGCCGGATTTGCGCTGTAGCCGGCGGCGCTGGGACCCGGGAACACAAGGGCGAGGGGACGCACCCCGTGAGAGCCGGCCGGCCGCTGCGCTTGAAGGGGCGCCGCGCCGCGGGCCGAGGGCGCCGTGATGGGCCGGGCGGGGGCAGCCATGGCGGCCGCCGAGACGAAGATCATCTACCACCTGGACGAGCAGGAGACGCACCTACCTGGTGAAGCTGCCGATCCGGCCGAGCGGGTCACCTGGCGACTTCAAGGGTTCCTCAACCGGCCCAACTACAAGTTCTACTGCAAGTCTATGGCGATGATACTCGGGTGAGGGGGCACCCCGGTACCTCCCTAAATCCCGCCTCTGGGTGTGCTGGGGGGCACCCCGCGGTACCCCTAAATCCCGCCTCTGGTGTGCTGGGGGCCTACCCCGGTACCCCCTAATCCCGCTCTGCGGGTGCTGGGGGCACCCCGGTACCCCTAATCCCGCCTCTGGGGTGTGCTGGGGGGCACCCCGGCTTTCCCTATCCCCGCCGTCGGGTGTGCTGGGGCACCACCGACTCCCTTTCCCACTTCGGGGTTTGCTGGGGCACACCTGGTACCCCTATCCCGCCATTTAGGTATGCTGGGGGCACCCCTAGCTCCCCAATGCCAGGATCCTTGACCCTCAAATGTCTATATCTGAGTAAGAAGTTGAGGGATTTGTGCACTTCTTCCCCAATCCTCTCTCATTTTGGGGCCCATAGTCCTAGTTTTTCTGGCACCCCAACAAACTCTACATCTTTTCAGGACCACACACATAGGCACACGCTTACATTTTCCTATGGAGCCACTGATCATTCCTCTCCCAGGATATTCACATCCCTTCACTCCTTCTGTCATCCTCCTGCATCCTCTCTCCAGTCTCCCTTGAAGATCCATTCTGCCTGGGAGCTCTGCTCTTCCCTCTCTCAGAGCACCTGCTTGGCGAAGGGGGTTGCTTGTTTTTTTTTTTGTTTTTTCTTTTTTTTTTTCCCCCTCACAGGGTTCATCAGTTTACTCTAGAACTTATTGAGGGGCAGGCAACACCAAAAAATGGGGCTTGCAAGGGTCTTAATAGATTTCATACTCCTCCTAGCTCCTTTCTACTACAACAAAGACTGCCCAGGCTTTGACCTTGTTAGACTCTCATTAAATTAGAGACAAGCCCATAAACTGGGCCTGGTTACTAGCTTGGATGAGAGGCTTTCTCAGATAATTACTTTCTCTGCTGAGTCCATTTTGACTTAAATACCCCAGTGCTGGTGTTAGGTCTGGAGATGACAGCTTTAGTTTAGACCTATTCATGGTCATGAAAGGTTCTCCTGCATTTCTCAATGAGTTGGTATTACTTTGTCCAAATCCAGATGAGTTAAGTACATTTTCCCTGTCCTGCTTCCCTCTGGAATTTCATTTGTTTGCACTACATATTCTGTGCCTAATTGTTGTATTCCATTGTTGGTATGCAAACTGCTGCCGCCTTCCCTTCAGAGGAGGACTGCAATTCAGTGGTGGGTGAAATGATTCTTCCATCCATATTGTTTGTAAATTAAATGCTTTGGGATCTTTGAATGTGCTCTCATAAATGATTTGAAACCCTTGAGTGCAACACTGCAATTAGTGGAAAAGTGTCTGCATTTGTCAACCAAGTAGTAGTAGTAAATAGCAATGTCCAATTGTGGCCAGGGGGGTCTTGGTGGAAGCTGCAGAACCTGTGTTAGCCTGGTCTTATTTCATAATTTCACTAATGATCAGAAGAGGAGGCATATGGCAGATAGTGAAATTTGCAGATGTAAGCAAAACAGGAGGAGATGCAGATACCAGTGGAGGACAGGGAAATGATACAGAGAGACCCAGGTGAGACTGGAAATGGGCTGAAAATAATAAAACAAGGATCAGGTTGGACAAATTGCAAGCTCATTCAGTGGGGGAGAATAACCCTAAACCTGAATCCCTCGGGTGGAAGAAATCGGGGGTGAAAGTGGACTGAGAAGAGACTGAGAGGGTGGGCAGGCAAATCAGACTGGAGTCTGCAGTGTGATATGGGGTAAAAAACTGGTCACTGTGTTTTGTTTTAGTGCACGTACTGCTATTCTGCTGAATAAATCATCTAATTGAGGCTGCCAGACGCAGAGGCCTCAAGTTCCTGGAGGCAGGGAGGGATGCACAGATCCCCCAGGTTCTCCACATTCCCCAAGCACACAGAGCCCCCCCTGCTTCCCTATAGCCCCCCTGACCACACAGAGCCCCCCCACTTCCCCACAGCCCCCCACTTCCCTGCAGCCCCCCCGACTGCACAGAGCCCCTGTGTTCCCCACATTCCCCAAGCACACAGAGCTCTCCCGCTTCCCCACAGCCCCCCGAGTGCAGAGACCTGTCACTTCCCCACAGCACCCTGAGCGCACAGAGCCCCCCTGCTTCACTATAGCCCCCCTGCTTCACTATAGCACCCTTGAGCACACAGTGCCTGCCCCGCTTCCCCACAGCCCCCCGAGCACACAGAGCCCCCCACCACAGTCCCTGAGCACACAGAGCCCCCCTGCTTCCCTACAGCCCGCAATACAGAGCCTCCTGCTTCCTTACAGCCCCCCAGTATACAGAGCCTCCCCCAGCCCATTTCCCTACAGCCCCCAATATACAGAGGCCCCCTGGCCCATTTCCCTACAGTCCCCCAACACACAGCCCACAGCCCCACTTCCCTACAGACCTTCCTGAGCACAGAGTCCACCTGGCTGGTTCCCTGTATTCCTGAGCATACAGAGCCCCCTCCCCATCCCAGCTTCCCTAGAGACCCACAGCAGGGAGAGGACACCCCCCCCCCCAAGTCCTGGCTTCCCTAGAGCCCTGCAGCACACAGAGCTCCCAGCTTCTCTACTGACCCCCCAGAACAGAGTCCCCCAACACACAGAGCTCCCTTGAACATACAGCCCTAATTTCCCTACAGACCACCCTACACCCCTTAGCTCCCCCTCAGGGGTCCAGCACAGTCCCTACCACTGACTACACACAGCTTTCCCCCAGCCCTGGCTTCTCTACAGCACCCTTCTATACCCACCAGCTCCTCTGTGATGCTGGCAGACCAGGTGCCAACTCCTGCTGAGGCCCCTGGGCCCCGCTGAACATTGACAAATGCATAGCTGGATACCAGTCTGGCTCGTCTGTGCGTGATCACTGTTAAAAGAGATATAAGAATGTGTTTAATGTTCAGACTTTATGAAATGCTTGTAGGCTGCTTTCTTAATCTTACTAGAAACATCTTCACCCCCTGTTATAAGGTAATACACCTCTACATCGATATAATGTGACCCAATCTAACACGAATTTGGATATAGTGTGGTAAAGCGGTGCTCCGGGGGGGTGAGGCTGCGTACTCTGGTGGATCAAAGCAAGGTCGATATAACGTGGTTTCACCTATAACACAGTAAGATTTTTTGCCTCCCAAGGGCAGCGTTCTCTCTAGGTAGAAGTGTATTTAAGTGTTTGCTAAAACTGTCAAACCCACAGTCAGGGGAGAAGCATTAAGTGTTAAATACTATTTATCTTACCTCCTCCTCCCCAATAAAAGAAGGCCTGTAGATGCCAGACAAACCATTGTGGAACACCGGTGGACAAAAGGCTTTGTTCTTTGCTTCCTTCACACCCATGAAGAGGGTATGGTGCCCAAGCCCTCATCCTTTCACAGCTTGAACGCTAGGGGAAGGGAATCAAAATCCCTGTTAAAGAGAAATTATCATCCCTATGCTGCTTGGCATTCAGAAAGGGTATTATTTGTAAGTATAAGCAAGGGATCCCCAAGCTATTTAGTTTGGGTTAGCCCTAAAGAAGAACACAGAGAACTTGCATAGATAGCAGTTAATATAGACTGTGTGTTACATTCACCTGCTTTAATCTCATAAATAACCCGTTTATTTTCTTAATCTAACTAAAGATTTATTAACTATTACAGGATTGACTGCCAGTGTTGTCTTTGGTGAGATGAGAGATCTGGGGTGCAACTGATTTAGGGTGATTTATGCTCCAAAACGTCTGTTAGTCTATAAGGTGCCACAGGATTCTCTGCTGCTTTTACTGATTTAGGGTAAGTGACTGATCCTTTGGGATTGGAAAGTAACACTATAGCAGACCTTAAGGTGGCCATCCTGCAGCAAGAAAACTTCAGGACCAGACTTCAAAGAGAAACTGCTGAGCTTCAATTCATCTGCAAATTTGACACCGTCAGCTCAGGGTTGAACAAAGACTGTGAATGGCTTGCCAACTACAGTACCAGTTTCTCCTCCCTTGGTTTTCACACCTCAACTGCTAGAACAGGGCCTCATCCTCCCCGATTGAACTAACCTCGTTATCTCTAGCTTGCTTGCTAGCATACATTATCTGCCCCTGGAAAACTTCACTACATTCATCTGACGATTGGGTATTACCCAGAAAGCCTCATGACCAAACATCTGTTAGTCTATAAGGTGCCACAGGATTCTCTGCTGCTTTTACTGAATATTACTGAGAGTTTTGGTAAAAGGGACCATCTGTTAACAAAGGCGGCATTGCCTGGTGGCAAGATACACCAGAGTTTCCTGCCAAGGGGACTGTGTATGATCCAATGGGAAGGTGTTTTAGTGCTTGCAGAGTTTATAACGTGTTAATTGGTGGGTGCAATCTTAGAGCAGACAACCAATTAGGGATTGTGTCGCTTCTTGACACTCTGCCTTGAGTTGGCACCCATGTTCGGTGAGCTCTTCAGATATCTTGACCCCCACCCCCGGGAGCTCGTGGGAAGTCCCACTCCTGATACACACAGCTCCCCAACCCAGTCTTCCCACAGCCCCCTACTACATCCACCAGCCCCGCACCCCCAATATACCAGAGCTCCATCCAGCTCCCTACAGCCCCCTTCTAATAACCCCAGGCTCCTGGAAGCTTCCCAACACCCCTCAGCCATTCTTTCCATATCAAGCCCCTCCTTACAACCCAGCTGCCCCCAGAGGGTTCCAGACAGCCCCACATCTGAACACACACTATTTCCCTCCAGTCCCGGCTATCCTGACACCCACCAGCGCCCCCAACTCTCAACAGGGCTCATAGGACAAAGCCTGACCCCCACACAGTTCATCTAACCTTGGCTCTCAGGACCCCCTGTAGCGCCAACCCTCTCCACATAGGTGTCAAGTAATCAGAGGGGTAGCCGTGTTAGGTCTGGATCTGTAAAGCAGCAGATAATCCTGTGGCCTTATGCACTAACAGACGCTTTGGAGCATGAGCTTTCGTGGTGAATACCCAATTCGTCAGATGCATGTAGTAGGAAATTTCAGGGGCAGGTATATATATGCTAGCAAGCAAGCTAGAGATAACGAGGTTAGTTCAATCAGGGAGGATGAGGCCCTGTTCTAGCAGCTGAGGTGTGAAAACCAAGAGAGGAGAAACTGGTTCTGTAGTTGGCAATCCATTCACAGCCTTTGTTCAGTGCTGAGCTGATGGTGTCAAATTTGCAGATGAACTGAAGCTCAGCAGTTTCTCTTTGAAGTCTGGTCCTGAAGTTTTTTTGCTGCCCCTACTCTTCTGCACTCCCAACTCCTTGCACTCTTTTCTGCTAGTAAGGCTGCAGCACAACACAACGGAGCTTCCACTGCATTAGTGGGGGGCTTCTCTTGCTTAAAGAGCAGCTTTTCACAGTATTCTGTAGTGGTAGGCTCCTCAAGGATAAAGTAGGTGCTGACAGGCCACGTAAGGTTGAATGGAGAAATTAGGCTGTATGCACTCTGTACTTGTAATGCTGTTCCAGCTCCATAGCTCAAATCCTACAACTCATATCATTAACAGACTCATTACTGCAGCAGCTTTTTAAAAATTAGATAAGTGATTAAATACTCAGTTGATAAACACCGATGTAATTGCTTGCAAAAGTCTTGTTAAACATGATTCACTCAATGCATGGGAGTAAAGACCACAGAGCCAAGGAAATTAGGAGTAAGGGACTAGGCTAAGCAAGCCAGTTCCAAAAGGAATCATTGCTGAAGACTGTAGGCTTAAATCTACATGAACTATAGGTCCAGGAGTGCTGAGAGGCACTGAACCAAACTGTAAACCCTGCATATGATGGCAACCCCTTCAAGCCAGCTGCGGCAGCACCTCTAGTTCCAGCATCTATGCATAGGTGTACACTTAAAAAGCTGAACTGGCACAGCTGCACCACTGTAGTGCATCATAAGAATGGCAAAACTGGGTCAGACCAAAGGTCCATCTAGCCCAGTATCCTGTCTTCCGACAGTGGCCAATGCCAGGTGCCCCAGAGGGAATGAACAGAACAGGCAATCAGTGATCCATCCCATTGCCCATTCTCAGCTTCTGGCAAAGAGGCTAGGAACACCCAGCCCATCCTGGGTAACAGCCATTGATGGACCTAGCCTCCATGAATGTATCTAGTTCTTTTTTGAACCCTGTTATAGTTTTAAAAATTGGCATCACATTAGCTATCCTCCAGTCATTTGGTACAGAAGCTGATTTAAATGATAGGTTACAGATGAGAGTTAGTAGTCCGGAAGATGATGCCACTACGCTGATGGGAGAGCTTCTCCTGTTGGCATGGTTAATCCACCTCCACAAGAGGTGGTAGCTGTCAATGGGAGAAGCCCTGACATTGATATAGCACGGTCTACATTGGGCCTTAGGTCAGTATAATTGTGTCACTCAGGGGTGTGGATTTTTCACCCCCTCTAGTGATGTAGTTAAACTGATCTAAATTTATACTGTCGATCTGTCTAAGCTATTTTGTAGCAGCTAGTGAGCACCACTGTTTCCCATGGTGTAAACACCTCTATAGTCGCTACAGGTATTTTTAGCATGTCATGAAAACCTGTTCAGCCCAGTCTCTGATGACATGGTGGTAAAAATGGTTGGTCTTGAAGTCTTTAAATCAAGACTGGATGCATCTCTAAAGATATACCCTTGTTCACCCAGAAGTTAAAGGCTTGCTTCAGGAACCAGTGGGTGAAATTCTCTGACCTGTTTTATGCAGGATGTCAGGTTAGATGATCATAATGGCCCCTCCTGGCTTTAAAAAACACATGAATCCAGCACTTCCATCACTCCTAAAAATGGGTAGCTAATTTTACAGCACAGTCAAGCCCTCTAAGAAATGTTTTTGTATTCCACCTCACTAACTTCTGATAGTAGACCAGAGAAAGCATTAAGCCTGATCTGCTCTCCAGCATTGTAATTAACGCTTTCATAAAATATATAATTATTTGCCCTTTAGAAGTAAGTGTGTCTGTATTGATTGCACTATGGCTGTTCCTTGGAGGAGGGGATCAAGTATGTTATTTTGAGAAGCTTCCTTTTTGTAAAGCACAGACCTGGAGACAAGAGTACCAAAAAAAAATCCACTCAGAAGAGCCCTGAAGGATTAGGACAAAGTCTGGCAACATAGGAACATTCTACCTAAATCTCTATTGTATGTGCCTATAACCCCTGGGTGAGAGAGAGGCTCACAACAATAAGAAATTGGCCACTTCAGTGCAGAGAATTCAGGCTGTGGAATGCAGAACACAGAAAGCAGAATTTTTTGTTCCTTGGCATAAAGAATGCTGATCCTCTGCTCAAAACAAGTTAATTATGCAATTACAAGCGAAACCCATTTTTTTAACCATCTTTATACTATTAAAAAAAATACTCAAGACATCCAGGGAGATTTTAAGCTGCCTGGATCTTGCAGCTGGCTTGCAAACACTTTTGAAAAAGGGCTTTGTTGCCACCCTCTGCCCTTAAAAATCACACAATATCAGGAGGGGACAGTGTTATACACACTTCGTAACTCTCAGCATTGTTTCATTGAGGTTTAAGATGCATCTTTGTAAGTTAATTCTGAACAAAAGGGAGCCTCTGCTGGATAGCAGAAATCTGAAGTGCAAGAGTTTCACTCAGGTAAACTGTTCTCTAGCTCTTATCTTAGATGGTGGTATTGCTGGACATGGTTGAAGAGTTATCCCAATTCCATAGTGGGCTGATTTCCTATCTGCATATTATATACATGGATCTTGTTGAGAAATAACGCTAGCTATGTGAGCTATTACATAAGTCTCTTCGTGAGACTATGTATGAGCCCTGCTCAGGCTTGTGCCATGATCAAAGACATTTATCCAAAGTCAAACAGAGGCGAGAGGTCATTCTTTACACCAGGATGTTTTTAATCACTCCCTGAATTAAATATTGGCAGATATAGGAAGTTCAAATATCAGCTATTTTCCCCAAAATTTACAAGACTGGCTTCTGTCATGCCAGAAGCTGAGGGCCCCCATCTACAGTCCTGGCAACCGACACTGTGAGAGCTCAAATCTGCTCCCTTCCCAACATCCATCTTTAAGAGGCAGCGTTTTCTGACCCCCTCCCCCACAGATCAATGTCCCCTAGTTTAGAATACGTGGCATCATCCAATGGCCAAAAAAATCCTGACTGGGCAGCTTCAATGTATCCTCCCATAGAATTTATTCCGCATCTCCCCTAGGACAGTGGCAAGGTCCATTCTTGGGGGAGAACAGGGGCAGGAAGTGGCACAATGACATTTACAAGAATGTTGCTCCTGAGGGCTCTATTACCAGCACGGAGGAGGGTGCAGGAGAGGGATAGATGGAAAGGACACACATTCATTCCTGCTGCACACCCATGCATTACCCTGCAGTTGCTGATCCATAGTTTTCCCCACAAAGGAGAAAAGCAAAGCTAACATTTTAAGAAATAAATAAATAAATAAAACACCTGGCTTGACCTAGTATGTCTAACTGTCGCTAGCATGGGAAGCAGAATGAGAGAACGTCTAGTGTTGCAGCTTGCGCGCTCAGAACCATGCAAATCCCTGAACCAGGGGCCTTAACAAGTGACAGGCATCTGTTCCCTTTTCTAAGTTAAAATAAAAACTTACCCAAAGAACCAGCAACTAGGGGGACAGAGAAGGTCGGTCATATCTGGGGCATAATCCTCTATACAGTACTTTATTCCCTAAGTATGTTTCTGTTATTAGCTAGCCCTCCGTGAGGTAGGAGAGTGAGTATTAGCCCCACTTTACAGAAAGGGAGACAGACACAGAAAGGTTACATGGTTTTGCTACGATCACAGTGCAAGTCCATGTCAGACCCAAGATTTTAACTAGCCAGGTGTGCCTGATGGTAAGAGGTTCTCTCTCCTTGAGAGAAAGCACAAGTGCCTCTTCTCATTCCAGGCTGCCAAATGCCTTGGGCTTCCCCTGCCAAAGGAGGTCCTGAGGCCCAGTCCTGTGCTTAGATGACTAAGCCATGTCTGTCCACCAGCCTTGCCCGTGTCCCTTCAGAAAGGGCTCTCCACAAGCGAGTGGGAATGAATTGTCCATTGGCCTCTTTACAGCTCCATGAACATCAGTAACTCCAAATAACCAGGTCATATGACCACATTTACATAAACCAGAAATGGTTTAAACCCCAAGAGTTAGATTTACATGGAATTTGTATGTATTTGCCTGTCACCGCTACATTAGCAGTGAATGGATCCCAATGGATAGCTTATAATAGATCATACACAGGCCACAGAGGGATCTTGGACATTAGTGTCTCCTGCTTTTCCCTTGTGGTTCTCACGCTGTGCTGTGACTATCCCACGTAAGATGCCATCTGGGGGGCTGGGAATACACAACAATTAACGACAGGATTGTCAGTCACTTCGATTTCAGGTCCCACACCTATGCACCCTGCACTGGCATTGCTCTTGCTCTGCCCACCTTGCCAGGCAAAGCCTGGCCAGTAAGAGATCCCTCCCTCCTCCTCTAAGGGCAGCAGGAGTGCCTCTTCTCATGTCAGGCTGCCAGGTCAGTCTTGGTCGCCCTCAGACGACTCTTCTTCCGCTTCCTTCAGCCACTGGATAAACTTCTGAAGCTGCAAGGACAATGAAATATGAGGAGGAAAAATAAACCCCGGAAAACAGCTACTTTAATGAGACAACTGCAGTTCCTCAGCATTTGACCACTTCCACGTCAGCTAGGAGAGGCCAAGGAACAGGGAAAATAGACATAAAAATGGACACAAATCCAGGTGGTATGGGCAGTACAGACTCTTTGGAACCCACAAAGGAGGCCTCCTCATGGTCAAGGTACCCCCAAACCCTAATAAAAAGAGGCAAAGTCTGCTAGGAGAAGGGAAGTTTAGACCCAGAGTTGTTCCATCAAGGGCTCATGAGAAGGAGGCATGACAGTTCCACCTAATTTTCAACAAGCACATAAGGTGGGCGGTGCAAGGAAAGCAGCTGCTAGAAGAAGACTGCTCTGAGAGTATGTACTTTGCTCATTTTGCCTTTTGAACCCTGTTTAAATAAGCAGCTCTAGGCACTAACAGGTTTTTAAAAAGGGAGTTCACTTCACCTGGGCTCTTCCTCAAAGACAGTTTTCTTTCTGTACCGTTTGTGGGAAAGGCTTCGGAACTGGGCTTGGCCACATCCGGATACAGAGTTCCTACCCATGGAGAAGTTTATGCTTGTTACAGTACAAGCCAGTTATAAAAGGGCTATTCTGATACCAAGCCGCTCAGTAGTGCCAGTGCTCAGTGAACTATGCAATGGATGAGAAGAGAGAGCTAGGTACAGTAGCTTCAAAGGAAACATGTAAGGAGTGATAGTTCATTTCTCTGAAGCCTATTTCAAGTAGTTGCCTAGCTTAGAGAGGCTTCTCCATTACTCAGAGCATAGGGTGATCCCAGCAGTTTCTCAAGCAGCTGTCAGTAAATCTCTCTCTCTCCCACTGCCTCATCCTTCACCCCAACCAGAACACTCTGGTTATGACAGAACACAGCAGAAAGCCAAGCTGGGCTGCCGTAAGCCAATGCATTGTGTTTCATTACCTGCCCTGCTGAGAACCCAGCTTTACCAGAACCACCTCCGCCCCAAGGCTGACTGCAGCTGCTAGTGAATCCCTCCAGGACTTCGACTTACCTGCTGGTTTTTACGAAGCTGCCTGCCCTTATCAGATGTGTCCCGCTGAGAAAACCAGAAGAGAATCATCTCCTCTGCGAGGATTTCCAGCTGGTAAAAGGTCATCAGCACCTGGACCAATCAGAAAATCATAAATGGGGCAACAGAACAGTAAAAGGCTGTGTATGACAATCTGGGACTTCCACCACAAGCCTCAGTGGGAGAGAACGGGGTGTATATCATTGTGCTTTTATTGTCCTGCTGACACTGAGCCCCTGAGGTGAGGTAGCTCTGATGCACACAAGGTCCAAGTCACAGCTCCCCTCATGGCTTTCAACTCCAAGGATGCCGGGAGGGGTATTTAGGAGTTGAAAGCAATGAAGGACCCCAAGGGGACTCCACAAAGTCATCTCCCTCTCCTTGGTAAAGCACACTAATAACAAGCACCGAAATGGATCTTTCAGGAACTTCTCGTGTCCACAGACCCAGATGGGCGTAATTCTGGCAGCAGCAGCAGGAAAGAGTACTAACGCGGTTCAGCCAGTCCTAACTGGTCGTCACATCTGCAACACAACCCCGCATGCCCTTTGCTAAAAGGTGCCTTATAGTGAGTGTCAAATGCAGTTGAACATTTACAGAATCAAGCTTTTGCCTGACGTCATGATGAAGGGAGGACGCTTATGCACTCTTGCTTGGGGGGGCCTCATCACCCCTCTGTGCTCAGCCTGATGAGAGACTTTGCAGTCAGTCTCCTCACGGCAGAGGACTGAGAAGCTGGGCTACACGCGACAGCTCCAGTAATGAAGTTTTACTTCAACTCCTGGCCACCAGGGAAAGCCAGGCTAGAATGATGGATAGAAGTCAAACAATCTCTGCCATTCAGGGACATTTTGGCTTACTGAGCTGAAAGCTTTTGGCGTCAGTCCAGGCTAAGTGCTCGTGCCGTTAGCCAGAGGCACTGGTACCATGAGATAAGATTCCTCCTTATTGGGGACCAAGGTTTAGGCAGATTTGCAGGACAGCTCTTTTCTGAAAGTGACGGGCATAATGTTGTGCAGGCACTTGTAGAGGAATTATTCATGGAAAGATTTCTAACTGGGGAGTTTAGCTGCAATTTTAGATGGCAGAAATAATCCATTAACACAGAGGGAGTGTGTGTATATGAAACGTGTGTTTAACGCTTTCTAGGACTGAAACCTACAGTGGAAATGCAGATCAGCCACACACTACCTTCATTTTGTTCACTGCTTTCCACCCAGTTCAGCCTGAATACGAAATCCCACCCTCTTTCCAGCCTTGCCTATCTCCCATCTTTAAGTGTGACAAAAGCTATTTTATACCCCCTCGCTTTTGGGTCCAAGATGGTGGGTTTGGGTGCCTTCAGAGTGTGAAACTGGCCTCTCCTCCACTCCCCTCCACTACAGCACCATGGAAGGGGTCCCTCTGGGTTAGATACTGCTAGATAACAGCTCCAGATTGCATGTCAACCAGTATTCCTCCATAGCAGGGCTCAGTCAGAGGCCTGGGCAGACACAGAGGAGAGATTTTAATCACGTTCACAGCTGTTTTTTCACCCACCTTTCCCAACAGACACGTAAGCCTTCCTTTTCTGATAGAAAACAAGCTGATGGCACCTACAAACCAGAATTTACTACTGTGCAGGTGGAAGCAGAAGTCCTTGCCACTGTGAGGAACTTACTTTGGCTATGGATGTGTGGAGGCCATCATGTTCGAGGAAGAACTCTTCAATGGCAGATAAGGCGTCCAAGTGATCTGATGCCCGCTTTATGTAGTTCTTAAACACTGGGGACCACTTCTTCAACAGCTGCAGGAGGAATCAGAGTAAAGGACAAAGATTCTTGGATTATGAGACCTTTAAATACAGATATGTGCATGTTCAGTGCAGTTTCTCAGTGGGAACAGACTGGTCTGGAAAAGCCACTCTCCCATCATTCAGATTGTCTAATTACATACACAACGCCGTCCCCAAGAGCTGAGTGAAGTTAAGGGGGCAGCCGGGGTTACAGCACAAGTCTACGAGGTGACAAGTCCACTTCTGTGTCTGTGTTTTCCTGTCTGTAGCACGCAGAGGATGTGTAACTATCTTGCTTAAGTACTTTAGGAGCTATGGATAGAGTGGTAGGTATTCTCACAAATAAGTTCAGGGGAGCAGGGAACTCAAAGGACGTCACTTCACAGCAGACAATGGCAAACAAAGGTACATCCCTGAGACTGGGACTTGATCACTCTGCAGAGCAACTAGAGAAGGTGCAACTGAAAAGGAGCAACTGCTATAAATAGAGCAAAGACTAAGGCCATGTCTACACTAGAGATGTTACAGCAGCAAGGCTGTACAGGCTCCTGTGTAGCTACTCTGTGCTGATGGGAGAGCACTCTCTCGTCGGCATCATTAAACCACATCCAGCGAGCGGCAGTAGCTATGTCGGCAAGAGACGCAGCACTGTTCACACTGGCACATCTGTCGGTGTAACTTATGTTGGTTGGGGGGAGGGGGTCTTTTCACACCCCTAAGCCACAAAAATTTTACCAGCAGAAGTGCTAGAGTAGACATAGCCTTAGTCACTGTACCGCTGTCTGTCCATCCTCTCTAGCTGAGCCCAGGCAGACACAGCAAAATGGGCTGCCTCCAAAACAAAAGCACAATAAGAGAAGTTCCCAAAGGCTGTGTCTCCATTTGCTTGTGTGTTTGTCTGGAAGCTTCTTAGGACACTGCAGCACCTACTAGAATGTTACAGGTAAAGGGGGAAGAGAGAGGAGAAGCAGGAAGCTGTCACATTACTGGCTGATCCCGCTCCAAGGTTTATTTTTCATTAAACCTTTTGCTTAGTGATTTTGTGCTGTGTTTCTAGCTGAGAAATGCGGGACTGGGCTTGGGGAGGAAAACTTGAGGGCAATGCAGGCGGTGCGCATCCTGATCCCAAACCACAAGATCTTTTACAGCAGGGGTTCTCAACCTTTTTCCTTCTCAGGTCCCCCCAACATGCTATAAAAACTCCAGGGACCAGTGGCAGGCAGGGGAGCTGGGGGGCTCCAGACTTCAGCCATCAGGTGGAGGGGAGGGGCCTCCGGGCTTCAGCCCCATAGGAGTGCCCCAGCTTTGGGCTCCAGCCACACAGTGGGAGCTGGGGCTCCCTATGGCTCTGCTCCCAGTTTCAGCCCCACAGGGGTGCCAGGGATCAGCGGGCAGGCTTCAACTGCGCGGCCCCGCAGCCCCCTGAAACCAGCTCACAGAGCCTTTCTTGAGAACCTGTTTTATATAACTAGAATACGAGAACAACTGAACACAAAGTTGCCCTCGGCCACATACTTGGCTAGTTTCTATCATGGACATTTCTCCCACCAACTCCTGGGTGGAAGCACCTTTGCCAGTTGGAAAGCTCTGACCTCTTCAGTGCCACTGTGACACTGGTAGACCAGGTGCCAGCTCACGCCAAGGCCCTTTAGGCTTCACTGGACACTGACAAATGCATAGCAGGAGACCAGGCTGGCTCACCTGGGTGCAGGATTGTTAAGATATGTATTGGACTTATAGCAATGTGTAGAGTGTTGGGATGTTATGAAATGCTTGTATGTTGCCATATGCATTAATCTCACTTATAACCTCAAGTATTACCTTGTAGCATGGGATATAAAGTGTTTGTTTTATAACTGTAAAATGTTTGTTCTGAAACGACATGACTTACCAAACAGGAAAAAAAAATTAAAAAAATCACCTAATGCAAAATGCTGGATTCCTACAGATGGCGTTGTCTCCTGCCTATCAGGATGCACTACTGAATCCCAATGGCCATTGTGGAACAACGACTTTCCCCCACAGCCCTGAAGAGGGTAAGTGCCCAATCCCTCATCCCATCACAGCTTGAACGCTGGAGGAAGGGAATAAAAATACCCATTGAGCCAAATGTATTATTCCTTTGCTGCTTGAACTCTGAGGGGCAAGGATTTCTAAGCATATGCAAGAAATCCCCAGCTGTTGTGCCTGGGTTAGCCCTAAAGCAATGGTTCTCAACCAGGGGCCTGGGGCCCCCTAGGGGTCTGCAAGCAGGTTTCAAGGGGTCCGCCAAGCATGGCCAGCATTAGACTTGCTAGAGCCCAGGGCAGAAAGCCGAAGCCCCATCACACAGGTCTGCTATGGTACAGCCGGCCCATGGAGTTTTTATAGCATGTTGGGGTGGAGGGAGAGCTCAGAAAGAAAAAGGTGAAGAACCCCTGCCCTAAAGGACATAGAGTGTCTGCTCACTATAGAAGTTGCTATTACCTTTTGAAAAGTGACTAACTCATGTGTGGATGATTACCTGCTTTCACCTTGTAAATACGAGTCATTTATTTTTCCTAGTTAATAAACCTTTAGTTAGTTTATTACAGGATTGGCTACAAGTGTCTTTGATGGGAAATCTAAAGTGCAAATAGACCTGGAGTAGTGACTGGTCCTTAGGATTGGGAGTAACCTGAATATTTTGTAATTTTTGGTGTAAAGTGACTGTCTATCACAGAGTCAATTTTGCCTGGATCGGAATGCCCAAGGGGACTGTCTGAGACTCCATGTTAAGGCTGTATAATGCCTGAGGCGTTTACACTTGTTACTTGGTTGGTGAAATCAAAGTATGTAGAACTCACAACCTGTTTGAGGTTTGTGCCCTGCTTCTTAGCAGTCTGCCCTGAAGGTTGGATTCTCGCTCATGAGCCCCTCCAGGCAGCATGACAGCCACACAGGGGACCCTGAGCAAGTTTCCAAGCCTGCAAAGGCTGTGAATGCAGAGCACCCACAGCGACTCCCAAGGCAGAAAACAACAATGAATGGCTCTGGAGTGCCACATTCCACATCCTCTGCTCGTGGCAAAGGTACTATTAGGAATATGTTGGGGTCTTTATGACTTCCAGCATCCAGCAGAGGAGAGAAGAGGCAATAATGTGGGAAATACAAGATGATTTGTATATTATATCAGTGACGATTGGCTCACAGGACAATATCTATAATAGGGCACAAGGGTAGAGTGGTCTTGATGTTACAGCAAGCACAATTCCAGGAACTACTTTAACCCATGGGCAATATGTTTAATGCTGATGCTTACTTCTCCCTCCCCATCAACCATCATTTTTTATTCCTCTTTGGAATTTTTTCCTCTCAAATGCATGTCAGCAGTCAGTTAGTATGACCAGGCAAAGATGTGTTTTGTGATCCCTTCCATTATCACCTTTAACAATAAGGCGGCAGCATTTTGGAACACACCAGAAATGATTACAGAGTTTCAAAAAGCAAACTTTGATTACAAAGGAAGCACAAAGTTCTAAATACACCTGCCATCCTATGTGATGAATGAAGTTAGCCTGGAGATGAAAGATTTTCAACACACAGCGTTATTTTAGAATGACCAGGATTGTGATACTTTGGGTTTGCCACCACCGGAGAGAGACAATTTGCAGAGATATAAGGCTGAAATAGGAATTTTCACGACTTCTGCATCTATGTCTGGTAGTTACCGAGCTTCAGCCAAAAATCTAACACGTTCTTGACTGGAGTTAATTTCAGGTTCTTGTCAAAGGAGAGGCCTATCAGATTATCCTGCACTAGGTTTAGTCAGTGCTCCTGCGTTGACAGCATCTTGAATGAAGATGTTTGAGATCCAAAGATATTCCTTCGGCTGCATCTCCACTTCCCCAGGACCCTAGTATGAAAGTGCTGTCATGAGGTGTGATCTGCACAAGTGCAACCAGGCTGTGGTTCTTACCTGCCATCATCTTGGCACCATCCATGCAGATTATCTTGTTAAGCTCCCACTGACTGTGACCTTTAGCTGAAAGGTCTCCGATGAGCACTCATCGGTGCTGTTCCCCAGCACAGCTTTATAAAAGAGTAAAGTTTGCTTCATAGAACCAGTGAAGACACACCTCAAACACTAGCAGCTGGGCGGCAGCAGCAGACACACCGGCTGATTCATTATGGTGAACTGCGAAGCAGTAACTTTTCCCGAAAGTAATTGCTCTTGGACAGCCTCACCCAAGTCACTAATACTGCATCAAACAGGGTTACGTGACAAAAGCACTGTCTTCAACTTGGCAGCTGCTTCAGGCCCTATAACTTTTCAAACCATGTCTAACGTCCAGGGAAGGATGACATTTTCTGCAACATTACATGCCTTATGCAATTTGTAGAGATACCAAATAAGGTGCCTGCTGTGTGTCTGGGTTGACACTGCCAGTGTGAGCAATACAGTCTTACTGATTTTTCAAGGCTTCCTGTTTTCCCTGAAAAATAACCTTGTGCTTATTTCTTCACTGATGGGTATTTGGCTTCTGAGCATTATACCAACATTGAAGGCTTCACACTCATGGAAAACAGCACTCCCTAACATGTTACACGCTATGATTTCAAGTCAACGTAAACCTATATGTCTTAACTATCACTGGTTTCAGAGGGGTAGCCGTGTTAGTCTGTATCAGTAAAAACAATGAGGAGTCCTTGTGGCACCTTAGTGACTAACATTTATTTGGGCTTAAGCTTTTGTGGGCTATAACCCACTTCATCAGATGTATGGAGAGAAAAATACTGTAAGCAGGTATAAATATACAGCACGTGAAAAAATGGGAGTTGCCTTACCAAGTGTGTGTGGGGAGGGTCAGTGCAAGTGGCTGGAGGACCTAGACCCACTCTTAAGCACCAGGAGAGAAGTCCCAAGAAAGAACAGGTAAGAAGTCGTCTTAATTTTCCATGCCCTTGAGTTTTAGCTGCTGCTGAGGCCTCCTGCTCTCTGGCTTTCTTAACTCTCATGTTCCTCCAGCCTGACCAAAATGTACTTTCTTCTCAGGCTCTTTGTCTTCACGTTCAAGATTATACCATTCTGAACCTATCTGTATTTTGCCTGCTGGCACAAACTGAAGCCCTGTGTGCTACTGAGTCCTTCTCCCACAAGTGCCTTCCCCACTTACTGCCATGCTGTTGCGTACACCTGGAATGTTCGCCCTGCTTCCGCAGGCCATGCAGCCTCCCAACTCCTTCAGATCCCACTTCTGAACCCCACACTCCAATGCCAATTTCCTAGAAGGGTGTGTCTAGTGCAAAAACCCAAGAGACTGCCAAGTGCATAACTCTCCATCCCATCCCCAGCCCTCTTCTAAGGTTCATGTTCACGTATGGTGCTCAGCACAAAGGTGAACACTCAGCTGTTGTTCCTGTAATAGTGCCTGAGACTAGTCTAATTTAACTCAGGAGGACCAGGGCTCCTCTCTCTAAAACACCATGTCATGGTAGAGTAACAGAAAATATATGCAGACTGAAAGGAGTGAGGAAGTGTACTCACAGGAATCAGCATTACACAGTAGTGTTGGGGGTTTAACTCTGTGTCCAGCTGCTGCAATGGGAACTCCATGACCACCTTACTGAGCACCTGCATCACCTCCTTCAGGCCAATGTTATAGGCATATCTGTAAGCGAAAGGGGAGAGGATGTCAGACCGACACACCTTCTAGGACCATAAGCCTGTGCAATCTGGCATCCTGCCTCCAGCCATGGCAAATCACTGAAGTCTATTCTTCTATTGCAGGACATCCACTAAATGTTAACTTCCCAGCCCTGGGCCCAAGTCTTTTTTTAAGCATCATGTTTAGTGTATTCATGCAGTCAGAAACATGCCTGCATTGCAATGGGTCTCATGAAAGATCACATTCCTGAAGACCCAGTTTCAGAATGTAACATGCTATCTGGACAGGGACAGCACACACACATTTACTGGTATGATGCAGGAATATGATGGGGGAAACAAGAGAAAGACTTGTACTTGAGAAGTGGTAGGTAGAACACACTGAATTAGACACTGAGCTCCAACCCTCATCAATTTGATAGCTTTCAAAGTGAGATAAGCATTACTGTTCACCTTTCATCACCTCTACACAGACCTGGGAGACAAACCAGGTCCACTGCCATCTGTGCTCAGGAAAAAGTCAATTGGTTTGTCTGGGTCTCTAGTTTATAGTCTGCTCCCAATAGAGAGAGGACTTTAATGAGGCTCAATGGATTTGTTCTGCTTAATTATTCTCAGTGACAGCGGAGGCTGAAAGGCAAATTCTAAAGCATGTACAAGTTGAGGTTACCCTAAGCATGTTAGCATCTCCACTGCTAACGAGCTAATGACAGATCAGAATATCATGAAGGCTAAAACCCATGAGCTGCTGTGTAAATAGGGTGGAAATGCCACACCACACACAGCTTCTTGGCTCTGGACTTGCTGGTTGAACGTTGCAATGTATGGAGAGCGGCAACTCCCTGGCTAAACTAATGTTTGGCTTTGCTCTAAAAGGACTGGTGTTCTCCCGTTCCCTTCATAGGCACCCAATGGATATTCAGTCCCTAGCCCGAGAGCTCATGGAACAACAGCTAAAGCTAGCTGGGGAGGTTATGGAGCAAGAGCACTCTCTGCATCGCCTCAGGTCACTATCTTCAGTTATCGCTATCTCTTAAGCCCGACTGCTGAAGAAACTAACTGGATACTGATCGCGACATGGACTAGTCACATGGTTTCCCTTTTCCCTCCTTTCAAGCCTCCTAGCATCATGCTCATTAGACAAAAGACACTTCAGAGTCAGGGACTGCAGTTCCAGGGGGAGCACTTACTTGAGAGAGTTGATTTCCAAGACCAGATTAGCACAGGAGATGTTCTCCTCTTCACCTCTCTGCAAGGTACCCAGAACCTCATTCTGGAAAACTGTCATCAACGCAAGAATAGGCCATTAGATAGGAGAGGGAGAAGTCCAGCAAACAGCATCTCTCACTACAGAGAAACCAGCCCCATGACAGAAGCAGGGACAAGCCAACTAAAGAGCTCCACATTTTCACTCCATAACCCAACACATGCCCACAGTTATTCCACCTGCAAGTGACTGTAGAGCATGTATAAAAGTAAAGACCTGCCAGATCCCACCAATTTCATTCCTAGGCACCAGTGCAGGACTGTCTCCTACTGCACCATGTGTACTCCAGGGTTGTATGCAGACCTGTTTTAAACAACTCAGGCAACAGGGCTTCTACAACTCCCTTGACAGGCTATTCCATGACCTAAGGGCTCATCTACATGGAAAGTTATATTGGTATAAGCCAAGGGGGAATTTAAACTCATATGACAAGACTGGTGGATGCACTTAAACTGAAAAATAGCAACTTATATCAGAACAACAAACTCTTTCCAAGTCACATAGGCTAAACTGAAAAAGTCACTCATATATGAGTGCCACATGGGGCATAATGCCAGTGTAACGACATTGTCTTAACTATACCTGTAAAATTTTCCCATGAAGACAAGCCCAAACACATCTTGTGGCTTCCTGGATGTGCAGCAGGGGGAGAATTACCACAATAAGCTGCTATGGAAAGGGAACACAATCTCTGGCAAAGACAGCTTCAAACAGCCTTTGGTCAGGAAGAGGGAAAATCCTTCTCAACCTTCCCACCTGGGCCCCTATGCATGTATTAACCAGGCAACAGCATGGAAGAGAATATCAAAGAATTGTAACAGGAACAAGAGAAATGCTGGCCAGGAAGATTGGGGGCCTCTGATGAGGGAGGCGTGAGCTGGAGCAAGGCAGGAACTTTCAGTGCACACAGTCACAGCAGCACAGGGCTCACCCCACTACTCACAAGCTCTGGGCCCTTCCCTGGCTCTTCCAGCATTCCCTCTAGGCCCAGGCTTCTCACCTTTGATGTCATCCAGCTGAGGAGAAGCAGTCCGACTGTCTGGCTGCTCGGAGCCCAGACTCAGATCACTCTCTGTTTCACTCTCTTCCTCTGGATTCAAGGTGGGACCTGACAAACAGGAAAATGTAACCTTTTGAGGGGCAACCCTGAAAGCAGAAGTGCTGCAGTCATTTCCCAGCTGATGAAGCTGGAATCCAGTCAGGTTTGAACAAGCTATCCTTGTACAGGGTTTGCTACTTACAGACCCAGACATCCATAACCACTGAGTGGGGCCTGCCACTAACTTGAAGGGGCTTTGCCAGATCCTTAGGAACAGGCAGCACGGGTCAGTGATTAAAGCAAAAGCATCCCTCCCAGCCAAACTGCTCACTCGTTGCAAGCAGCGTGGGACTCTCACTTGAGCTGGAACCTTGCAGAAAAACAGATGTAGCCTCTGAGCTGAGACAGTTCTGGTGGAAAATGATGATCCACATACATGCCCCCCATCCCCAAGAGGCGAAAGCAGCAACTCTGTGCCTGGAATGTAATGGGCTCCCTTCATCATTCAGACACAGGTTTGAAGTTTGTTATTGTGAGACGAAAGGCTGAAGCAGAAGAGGCAAGATCTGGGACCATCATTCAAAGAGCACAAGAAAAGTGTTTGGTCAATGCAATGCATCCATATCCACTGTACTCTACACGGAACTCAATGGGAGACTTCATGCCACCCAATCCCACAATTATGGACTTCACTGTTTGGCAGCGATGAAATTTGCCAAATCCCTAACTGTGCTCCAGAATCTCAGCTGCCTTTTTTTCCTCTTCAGTAAAATGTATCTAGCCTTTATGGCTGGGCAGGAAGTTTTCCAAACATGTCCTTAGCAGAACTGGGGCAGTGACATCTGCCTGCATCTGAAACAAGGGCTCCAAGAGGGATGAGATTTCCCCATTCAGCTGGAGTGTCAGATTTCTAACCCAAGGTTGTTCCCCCCACTCTCTTTTCTCCAGGGCTTTGTCTAATCTGAGTTTTGACATCTCAGTAATGGACTATACACCACTTTGCTTGAGGAGACTTCCTCAGCCTGGTTCAAGACACTACCTTCGATGACCTTAGATACGAATTATTATTTGCATTACTGCAGCATCTGGGAGCCGTAGTGATGGACCAGGACACCCCCTCCCACCCCCCCGTGCTAGGCACTGCACAAACACAAAACAAAAAGATGATCCCTGCCTGTTACTAATGTCCCACTCAGCAACTCACTGAAATAGGGTACATGCGTTTCCATTCCCAGCAGTCTATATCAAACCTTTCCTCACCCCAAAGGCTCTGTCTCTGCTCTTCCTCATCTGCTTCATTCTCATCATCTGCTTTCCAGAGGTAACCTCTGCCCTCTGACCCCACCTCTGCTTTGTTATAACCTGAAAGAAGAAGATGGCATTTAGAAGGAAGGAAGATACTGGGACAGCCAACCAACCTGAAATTGATTGGCCTCTAGTGGGGGAGTGAGGGGAGGGTCAGAATGACCTGCACCAAGCTGTGTCCCAAATATTTAACCCACAGTGGGAGGATTGGGTCTCCCATCCGTGCACACAGGGTGCTGCTCTCATTAACCTAGGCCAGTAGAAGATGACCAGGCTGTTCTTGCATCTTGCCCTACAGCAGCATGGCCTGGCTGGCTTGACACACTGACTCACACTCTGAATCCTACACAAGGGACCTGACAGAACCAATATCCAATGCAGGAGGAGCGTTAAGATCAAGTACTCCCTGGGGTGCAGTGGGAGAGAATTGAGGGCCAGATGTCTTGGCATCTGTCCTGAATTGAGTGACTGTTCAAGCTATAGCCTGTCATCTGTAGAGAGCTCCCACCCCAAGACAAGTGTCCACAGATCTTTATGATGAAACAGGAGGTTGGGTTCTGTAGAGGGCAGGTAGTCACCAGTTATTTGACTTGACTATTAGCTTGGTATACTGGATATCCCTCTTTCCCCACTAAAGGGGCACAGATGCCAAGCTTAATATAAGACTTTTGCTACCAGCTTTGCATTTCAGCAAGTTTGGAACACAGGCTGGTCCCAGAGGGTGAAACCCCACAAAGGACAGGGCCAAAGGGCTGAACAAAAGCTCATGCACCTTTCAGCTTCACTTTGTTCTCCTCCTTGTTCACTCCAGAATCATCACTGAACTCATCGTCGTCCTCCTCTTCCTCATCTGGTGAGTGCAGCGAGATCACTGTGCCCTCAGGGAGGGTGATGTTAGGACCTACCACCACCTAAAAATAAAGGACTTACTTATCTATATAAGGAACAGAAGCACAGCTCCCTACATTGCTACCTCTCTTTTCCCCCCCAGGAGCCAAGGGCTGCCTCAAAGAGTTTCTCCTGGAACTGCGTAACATTGAAACATATTTGGAAATATTAGCGGTGCCTGGGCCATGTACCCTGCTAAATAACTCCTTGCAGAAGGGATAAGGTGAGGGCAGTAGCCTATGCCCCAACCAGAAGAAAGGGCCTGGAACACGCCTCATTCTAGCTACTGGCTAGGTCCTTTCATTTAGTATATTCAATGAGCAAGTCCAGTAAGACTCCAAGGAGTGTGGAGAATCTTGCAGACACTGAAGCAGCTCACCTGGGAAGTAAGGACGCAGTGAGGATTTAATTTGACCTTCTCCTTCACTTCAGCCTCATCGCAGACAATAGACTGGCGGATCTCTACGTGGTCTGCTGCGTGGACACCGTTCCAGAGGAATGCTCCATCCAGGATAACTTCATCCCCTATTAAACACCACCACAAAGATGCTGAGCAGGGCAGATCACAGCTCTCACTCCGTGCTTCACTAGCACTTTTCCAATGCTGAATGTACCAGAGAGTATCCAACCCATTAGCTCCAGAACTAGAGGGTACCCTTGTGTCTCAGTGGAGGTTTAGATGTTGTGGCAAAGCCAGCCTCAGATTTCAGCAGCCACTCCTTAGGCTAAGCCAGGGAAGACAAACTGAGTTAAGGTTTCTGTAGAGATTCAGCAAATGCTGCAGTACTAACAGGCCTCCCACTTACAGTAATTCAGCAAAATGGGGAAAAATCAGAACAATGGAGGTGTATTCGAGGCTGTGAAGTTGGGGCACTAGGAGGTTCATGGGGATGAGCATGGGATACAGAGATTTTGACCTCTAGAATACTGGTCTGAGAGCAGCCCAGTAAGTTATTGTCTTAACATATATACACATCACTTCTCTTTCTTTTTCCTGTGTTCCACGTGCCCCCTCACTCAGCCTGCACTATGATCCCTGCTGTGGCATTAGCTCCCACCCCAAAGGCCTGGACGTCTTTAAAAATTAAGCTAGTATATATTGTACAGTCTTGAATGCTTAACTACTTGTAACTCCCCTCCTTCCACTTTGGTTTCCCTAATAACCCCATTTCACCCACTGCCTCCACTCCTCTCTTCCCACAAAAAGTACCTTCAATCAGAACTGAATTCACTATAATTCCAAACAATGTCAGGCTTCCCCTCCCCATGCCTCCCATATATGGCACTCACCTATTTTGCAGTTTTGACCGATGACACTGTTGGTAATGGAGCAGTTGCTGCCAATGACCGTCCCCTGCCCAATGAGGACGTTCTCATCCAGCACGCTGCCGTGGCCCAGGCTCACCTCTGCCCCTCGGTAGATGTTGTGCTTGGAATGGGTATAGCTCTGTGTCTCATCATCGGTGAAGTTTATCTCTGGAGTCATAGGATAAACCCAGCGCCGGATGATGTCAGAACACACGGCCTCATACATCAGCAGGTTGGACACACGGGCACCATACTCCTCTGCTGTCACATGCATATGGATCTGGTTCCCCAGGACCTGGGAAACAGACAGAAGCATGTTAAGGGACTCTTTGCAGAGGAAGGCTCTCTGCACCTGAGCAGAGTTCTACGCCATGTTAAATGTCACCTACACACTTTGCCGCCACAACCCACCCCTCTTCTTTGCACTCGTTTCCATACAGATACTTCTGCTACCATATTCACTAACCAGCCTTCTCAGACACTAAGGGCACTGAGGTCTGAGAGTGTCATGGAAGCAATCACCTGAATCACATCTCAAATATTCTCAAACTCCAGCCTCCCAAATGCATTACAAGCCAGAGTCACTATCACCCCAGTGGCTTTAGGAAGGCATCTCATTTGCACAAGCCTGCTCATTTGTTTCCAAAGACACCCACTACAGAACCAACATGATTAGCCAGGACAGGTATACAAGGGGATACTTCAGGCTGGGGTGAGGGACATTGGCAGAGCTATATGGGAGGCAGTGGAATCGGAATACAAGGATGGTCTTCAAGTCAAGACCCAGGGGCATCAGCAGAGCTCCGTGGAGGCAGCTGGCACACATCTGCTGACATGATTTCAGATTCCCTATAATTGCTGAAATTCAACCAAACAATAAGTCTGGAAAGATGAAAGGGCAAGTGCAATAAAGCTATGTTATCGCTATTTGTATTATGGCAGTGTCCAAAGGCCCCAAACAGGATCACAGCCCCACTGTGATGGGTGCTGTCAAACTCAGATGACAGTCCTTGCTCTGAAAGCATAATGTAAAGCATGATACCATGATGGTGAAGCAGTAACGGCTGTGTCAGTTTGTAATTTAACGAGACACAGCTTTCATATTTCGTATTCTTCTGCATATAAGCTAAACCAGGAGCTGAAAGCAGGTGCTTTTGTGAACTGCAGGAGATCTAGTTGCTAGTCTAACGGAGAACTGTTCCCAGCCACCCGAGAACCTCCAGTGCCTATCACAACTTAGAACATGTTACAGCCCAGCACACACAACCACCTGTGCTGACATGGAAACACCTCATCCCAGACAGCACACAAAAAGGTCCCAGCCACCCAATGAAGAGATGAGGTGAAAAGCCAAAGGCTCCTCTTGGGTCAGACAGAAGTGGGTCTCCCACAATACCCCTCTCCTTACCTCCTCATTCACCAGCAGGCCACGCACAAAGTCATCCCGAGTCTGATAATCAAAGTTATCTGTGAACAACTCAGCAACCTGGAGACAATGAGAGGGCAAAATTCAGAGGACATTGCCAGGAGAGCCCAGGACAGTTATTAACCCCAACCAGCCACTGCCAGGGAGCTCAGCAAAGTACAACACAGGAAGACTGCTCTTGTCCTTCTCCTATTGGCATGAGAAAGGCTCAATCTCTTCCATGGAAGGTGCTGGGGCTTCCCATCTCCCCTTCCATAGTGAACATTAGTAGAGTCTGGCTTTGGGGGTGGGGGTTGGGTTACTTCCAGCTGGTTGGCCCCGTCTAACTTTGTAATTTTGCTGAGCATGGAAGACTGAAGACCAGTTCTCCTCCTGACAGTGGAAGAACAGTTACTGAGTCTAGGGCATGGCAGGGAACGCCCTGGACATTATTACCAACAAGGTACCAGCCATCAAGAACTGACACTTCACTTGGTCCTCCAAAAGTGCCATCTCCACTGTCTTGGACTAGTTCCTCCATTCAGCTCAGACAAGGACACACACACAGGTGCTTCTTGTTGGACCTGTTTTCTCAGCAACAGACACCAGAAGCTGAGAGTGCTGCGGCAGCCCAAGAAAGTATTGTACTCCTGTGTCCGTGACAAGCTCCATGGAAAGTAGCAAGGAATGGGACTGGGGCTCTGGAATCCACTCTACGCTGTAACAGTGTGTTTCTACCATGTTAGCAGCAACTACTCAGAACACTTCAGCCCTCCAGAACTACAGCAACTCACCTGTGGGGAGCAGATGCTGATATGGCAGTCCAGCAAGTCATGCCGCACCTCAACCGTCTCAATATTGCTCTGGAACAAGCTCTGGAAAGAGAAGAGAAGAGAACACAGTTCAGATTGAATGTTTCTCATGTGGGAGTCAATCCAGAACAACACTGCAGCAGCCGAGGATAACATACTACGAATACACTTTGATTGGTTGGAAATCTGGAGGACATACCACAAGTCACGAGATTCGGGCAAAGTACACAACAGACAGAGCAACTGTGCCTAACGTGTGCAAAATGGTCTCACACAATACTGTATGCCAACCAGGAAAGATTTCAACCCAGCAGTATTCCCACATGAAAAAAATCTTACAAAAAATCTCCTATGACAGAAGCAGTATCACACCTTTCCAAACGCCAGCATCGATAGTCACTTCATTGGCTGCCAGAGAACAGCCTGAATCATCTGTCTCATCCTTTGTTACACATACAGAATCCCAAGTACAGAAGTTACATGAACTAATTTACACCAGTAAAACTGAATTTAGAGAAAAAGAAGCCTACTTAGTCTGTTTTAACCCTGTTAGGGATGGTGGGAACTTATCCCCCATTCTCAAAAACTTGAGGGAACTTCAGAGCACATGCCTGCATGGCTGTACCATGCCACAGGCTTCCATAGAAGGGGCCAGCTCAAAAGCTACTTCCCGTCATCACTTCTTCAGAGGGAGCTGTAAGCGCCACTCTCCCTACCCTAGACTCAAGAGAGAGTTTTACTTTGGAGTGGGTTGCTTGACCGCATTAGCAACTTTCCACCTGCCACACACTCTGCACGCACCATGGGAAAGCGAAAGCGCTTCAGCTCCTGGGTTCTTTGGTAGTGCAGGACACGGTTCGTAGTGCTGTCCATAGCAAGGATGATGTCATCCTCCTGGCACCTAGCACGGTGACCTGGTGAAGACTCTTTGAAAATCATCGTCATCACAGACACGTTCTTGTCCAGCTTACGGCGCAACCTAAACAGGAAAGGAAGAGTTTTGAACAATTCTTCTGAAAAAGCGACACCAATGAGCCTGAACAAGCCAGGCCGGTGCGTCTTCTCGACAGTCACCCACCTGTGCTCCTCCAGAGCTGCAGAAACATTGATGTTGGACACCACATCTCCAGAGACGAGGAGGAAGTCAGAGCGGACTAGGGACTTGGCATCGACATCCCTTAGCACATCACCAAGTGAGCGGTACAGGTCTGAGGTCACAATGCGCACCTTGTTGGGAGAGGTGTGACGGCACCACTTGGACTTACTGGAGGGGAAGAAAACAGGTCAGAAGGAATGAAAAGGGTGATCGTCTAGTTTAGGCTAGAACATGGTGCTCCAGTGTGGGGGGTTGTCTGCCCCCACATGTAAAAAGCAACCATGTTATGATGGCTGGCCCACTGTCACATTTAAGCATAGCTATTCCCATAGCAGAGACAAAAGGAAGTAATGCTCCAAGACGATAGCTTAGAGGACACTGACTTCCTCGTGGGCAAAATCTTGTGTGGAGATTCGTGAAAGAAGGGGAAAGATACCAAGTGTTTATGCAAAACCAAAGAGAAGAGTTTTAACCTGTAGGCAACAGCTGAAGGAGGGAAGAGATGAAGCTGTATACTCCTCTTTAGCACATGAGCCTAAAGATTAGAGAAGCTAAGAATATGTAGCAGAGAGCTGACCCCAGCCTGCCAAGTGCACTTAAAAGTGTTACAGAGCAAGGCCCAGGACTCCTCAGTGAAAGCCAGTAGTTTAAGGGATATCAGGTACACAATGTTATTAAATATTTAACCAGGAAAGCTCTGCCTTTAAATATGAAAAGAAAAAAAAAAAAAGACAGTCAAGACCATCATATATGAAATCCTCAGACAGCCATAGCCCACTTACAGTGCTACCCACGTCCTGCTTTCCAAAGGAAGAAATGTTCTCTCTTCACGTGTTATTTACCTTGCTGTATTCTCAGCTATTAGCAACAGCTGGTAAATAAGGATATGCAGCAAGTATGCTCCCAGGGCCAGCAGAAGCTGGTAGAGACATTGCTCAAATGATCCCCTTGGGACACCCAGCTTTCATTAGCCAAAGGGGTCACTGTGATATAAGACCTTGGAAAACATTTCTTTACAGTCAGCCTCAAAGGAAGATGAGTATCAGGGAGTAGCCGTGTTAGTCTGTATCCACAAAAACAGCTTCTAGTGTCTGGTGGCACCTTAAAGACTAACAGATTTATTTGGGCATAAGCTTTTGTGGGTAAAAAATCTCACTTCTTCAGATGCATGCCACCAGAATCGTTGTTTTTAAAGTAAGATGATGTTCCTTACTGTAAATGCTCCTTTATCTCAGACGACTTCCAGCAGCAGAAGACAAAGGTTTCTTCCACTCCAGTTGCAGTTAGGAACTCCAGGGTGTAGTCAATCATGGCCACGTTTGCCAGAGGAAGGAGAACCTAGGGAAACCCGGACAGAGTTAGCTGAACCAACACTATACATCAATCAAGGTCAGCGATAGGCCAGCTGCAGGAAAGAAGACTCAGAGGTGTTGGAATAATACAATCTTGACTCCTTGTCTCATGCTCTAACTGTTAGAAAAAAAAATGCCAGACATGAGGGATGAAGCCACAGGAATAAAATAAAAAAAAAAAAGTTTTGTGTTTGTTTTTTTTTTAAATCACAGAACACTTATGCAAGTAATGTCAATACATTCCATCAACTGGAGATTCAAGTGTCTTCTTGAAGGTAATTTATAACTGAAGGATCACTTATGAATTTTTTTGTATCCATCATTTTCAAAAAGCATTTTTTTCTGACAGTGAGATTAAAAATTATTCCCTTCTCAGCCAGTGGACAAATATGAATCTTGTAATCATGATTGCTATGAATATTTAATCAGCCAATGAAAGAGGATAATTGTTCAACCTAACTCCAGAGGTAGTGCTATCTCTTATAGCACCAGAGCCTTAAGATTTTGGCAATTCAAGTACACCTCTACCTCGATATGATACAACCCGATATAACACCAATTCAGATGTAACGCAGTAAAGCAGTGCCGGGGGGGGAGGGGGACTGCATGCTCCGGTGGATCAAAGCAAGTTCAATACAACACGGTTTCACCTATAACACGTAAGATTCTTTGGCTCCCGAGAACAGTGTTATATCAGGGTAGAGGTGTACTCTCTTCTCTCATTTGCTGGTGATTTCATGGGAAACATTGTTGCCGCTCTGGGCAGTGGCTTAGCCTCTTCCCCATCTACCACAAAGGCATTTGTCCCTCCCCTGAGAGAGGCAACTGCAGTTCCTGTATCAGCACTGGCAAATGAAAAGCAAACAGTACTATAATGTTCTTTAGTCCTCACTGTTATAACTGTGGTAGTTTGGATTTCTGGTTTATTTTTCCTCATTGTGGGGATGAAAAAAACCCAAAACATTCCCACAGGAATAGCTGGTATGTATACGCTATTTAGAGTCAAAATCTTTTCCCACACTCCCCCTATTTATGACTTACTGTAATTCCCCAGTGTCTAGTCTGCAAGAGGACTACAGGAACATTTATGGGCAACGTAGTTCCCTTAAATGAAGCACTCTCGTTCATTCACACCCAAGAGAGGGAGCACAAGATAAGAAACCAAACAGCTACTGTTATTGCATTTGAAAATATTCCCTCTAAATTGTGCACTTAGAACGTGTTGTATGTATTAGCTATCACTGTCACCCTTGTCTTCTCCCTGTCCACTCTGTGTTCTACCAGCTTGTCATGTCTTGTCCCTAGTTAGACTATAAGCGCTTTGGGGCAGGGGATATTTTGTTTTATATTTGTACAGTACCCAGCACAATGGGAACTGTGCCATAACTGAGGCCTCAGCATGTTACTGTAATACAAATAAGACTATTCAAAATAGTTTCAGAGCTCAGTTTTCCATTCTTCATCCACTCCCCTTTCAACAATTCAGAAATTAATGTAGTGAAATCCTTCACCCCCATCACTCTCCTTTCTCTTTCAGAGTTAAGAGGCGTGCTTATTGATCTGGAAAAAGGCAGTGCACGGTGGCTTCAGTCTCATTACCCACTGGACTCCCCTTAGATTGCCTCATTTGAAAGCCCCCTCCATTCATCATAAACTGATCTTACAAGATATTAAACATCTGTGCGTGATTTACAGGATCTTTCCTCTCAATCAGTTTCTTGCTGAATTTGGGTACTTTGCTTCTCAATACACTAAAATCCCTAGGTAAGGATTTAAAAAGAAATTCAGATTCACCAAATATAAAGCAAGAAATTTCATCCAGTAACCCCTGTATTGAGCCCAATAACTTGTGTATGGCTAAAGCATGTCTTCCAAAAAGGGATCTAGTCTTGATTTTAAGACCTCAAAAAATGGAGAAGCTACCAGTTCCCTTGGCAGTTTGTTCCAGTAGTTTATCCCCTTCACTGTTAATATGTGCCTTATTTCTCATTTTTATTTCTCTAGCTTCAACTTCCAGCCATAGGTTCTTGTTCTGCGTCTCAACTCTACATGAAAGAGACCTATGAACGTGCTTACATGCTGTCATCAAGACACCTCTGTCTTCTTTTTGATAAATTAAAGTTCAGTAAACTAAAATTGTCTCCTATAGGTTTCAATGGGACTGAACTCTGTATGAGCCTGGACACTTTCAGCACATGATGCAAAATCTCTTTATTCAGCTAATTTATTAACTCACAGTGGCAATTAGTCCTTTGCTGGTAAATTACCAATTTCTTGTTCTTCTATAAAAGCCAGTTAGATTGCTATCAGAGATGCAGAATGAGTGTTCCCTGTTTTGGAAACATATTCTCTTGAACTAAGGTATGTAAGGGCTAGGCTACACTGGCAGTGCTAAAGCACTGCCGCAGCAGTGCTTTAATGTGGCTTGTGTGGTTGCGGCACAGCGCAGGGAGAGCTCTAAAACAACCCACCTCCATGGGTATTACTGTACAGACTGAAGCTTGCTGCACTCAGGGGACTTTTTTTCCACACCCCTGAGTGAGAAAGTTGCAGCGCTGCAGTGCCAGTATAGACAAACTGTAAGAAATAACCATATTGGAGAATTGTGGGCGCTTTATACTTGCATGTAACAAATCAGCATCTCCCTGCCCATCACATGCTGTTCCCAGACACTACCACAAACAAGTATCTGTCAAATTGTTCTCAAAGAGCTTTAGCAATACTCCCTATCCTCCCCCTGGGTCTATCAGTACAATTATTCCCCCCATTTTACAGACAGGGAAGTTGAGGCTTGGATTGCAGAAGGGACCTGGCCCAGGTTCCCCAGTGAAGCGAGGAAAGCGCCAGGAACAGAACCCATGAGTCCTGCCCGCTGATCCCCTGCACTTCCCTGGGGCTCACAGCTCTCCAGGGCTGTCTCCTTCCTCCGCAGCTTTTAGGGGGTTCAGGATGGTGTTTCCCACAGGGTCGAACTGGCTGAGGTAGCAGAGCCGGGAGAGAAACCAGAGGTGAAATGTGGGCTAGATCCCGGGAGGGGTGGGAGATCCCGCCTTCTCTCTGTTCTGAGAGGGGGCAACAGCCGAGCTGCCCTTCCACCGGGGCGGGGCCCGGTCTCCCCAGCTGGGGGGAGGTCCCAGTCGGTCTCTCTGGCGGGGTTGGGGGCGGGGGGAGTCCCGGTTTCTCTCGCGGGGAGGTCGCTCTGGCGTCTCCGGCCGGGGGAGGGGAAGGGCCCCAGTCTCTCCGGCAGGGGGAGGGGTCCCGGCCGGCCCCAGGTCTCCCCGGCTAGGCGGGAAGGGGTCCTGGACGGTCTCGCTCACCCGGGGCCGGTCCTTGGAGACGGGGAAGAAGCGGCGATTGAAGCTGTCCGCGACCAGCACGGCCTGCAGCGGGGGTGGCGGCTCCTCCTGCGGGTCCGGCCCCCGGGCCCCTCCAGACCCGGCTCCCCGCCTCCCAGAGCCCCGAGCCGCCATCATCCGTCTCCTCACGGACGCACGCGGCCCCTCCGCCGCGTCCGCTTCCGGGCCGCCCCGGGTTCGGATTCCGGAAGGAGACGGCACCTCGGCGAGGACATACCGCCCCGCTCAGAATGCGAAGTGTATGGGGGGGGGGGGAAATCCCTGACACGCATGCGCGCGCCGCGACCCGCCAATAAGGAATCTGACCTGATACCTACGTTCTGTCTTGCTGCCCCGCAGGCCGGCTGCTCCCTGCGCAGGGCGCATGTGCACTATGGGCACCACGTGGGCAGGCTTCCTAGGGCGCAGGAGAGCTGCTGGGGTGGGTGGGGCTTGGTACTCCTCGTGGCTGTGTGGGAGCCTCCAGCACAGCCTAGCTGGGGTGTGCAGACAGCAAGTGTGAAAAATCGGGAGCAGGGTGGCGGGTAGTAGGAGCCTATACAAGAAAAAAACCCAAAAACTGGAACTATCTGTACATAATAGGGACATTTGGTCACCCTAAGCCCAGCTGGGGCTGCCTTGGCCATGGTCCTGCTGGCTGCTTGCAATGCATGTGCCCCAGGGCAAGGCCAGGCTGCCTTGGTGCAACCTCCAGCTCAGCAGGACCCTGTTTGATTTTCCTTGGTTTCCTCTCAATCTCTTTTGGGGACCCTTCCATTTAACTCTCCTGATTTTTGTTATGCGTCTCCTGATCATTACTGTTTTCCTTAACGCTCCAACTTCCAGAGTCCAGGGGGTCTGTGAGGATTTCAGCCTCCATTCTTCAAGAAAAAGTAAGTTTCTAGCCTTGGTGACTGTGGAGAAAGCTTCGAAATGTGGCTCCAGGGCACCCTAAAGGGTCAAAAGGCAAATAAAAAGAACACTACAGTCATTATTTTTGCATAATTTCATGATTTTAAAGCCGATCTCTTGCTTTTTGGTGAGCCTGACTCATGATTTTTGAACATAAAGGGTTGGCAATACTGTAACCACCAAATAGGAGGAGGCTGCGCTTTAGGTGCTGGGCTGTGAAATGCAAACCATATTGTCAGTGTGTGATGGAAAAGGGAGTGCCCCAAAATAAAGGTGTGTGTCTACACACATGCACATAGACACACTTGTGCATACATGCACTGACACAGGCACGTGGGCACACTATTGTACAGTAAGTGCTACCTTATGGCTCATTCCTAAAACTGAAGGTTTGTGTGTGCAGTGGAGGGTTTGTTTTTTTTTAAATAGTCTAGCTATCTATGTCAGGCCTGCACAACATACAGCCTCTGGGCCACATGTAGCCCTCATGGGTTCACTGTGCGGCCTGCGGGGGTTGAGTAGGTAAGCAACGGGGTGGGGCAAGCCAATGGCTGGGCGGGTGTGGATTATGGGTTATAGTGGAGTGTAGCGGTGCAGTGCCTTGCAGTGCCAGTGAGACTGGAGGGGGGGTGAGTGATGAGTCAGTGGTTGGGAAGGAGGCAAGTGGGGCGGTATGAGGAGGGCAAGCAACAGGATGGGAGCAAGCCAACGGGGGGGGGCAAGCCAATGGCTGGGTAGGGTGGTGAAGAGGCCAGTTTGGGGGGTGGGGCAGAGGTGAACTGGCGGTGGAGAAGGCGGGGGTGAAGAGGCAAGCCGGAGGGGATGGGGGGATGATGAGCTGAGTGGGCGGGCAGTGGCAGCGAGACTTTATACTTGGGGGTGGGGGTGAGGAGGTGAGCAGCGAGTCGGTGGCTGGAGGGGGGCATCCATTTTCAGTATTTTAATTTTTGGTACTGCATTGATTGACTGCTGTGTGCAGTAATATAGTGACCCCCTGGGTCTTTGAATGAGGCTTTTTACTGAGGGGGGTGAGGAGGCGAATCAGTGGCTGGAGGGGGGGCAGACATTTTCAACATCTTAATTTTTGTTACTGTGTGGTACTTAAAGTACTGGATCTTTTCAGGGGGGATAAGGCAAAACTCCACACTTATTAGTACAACATGTAATAATCAACACTGTCATACGCATATGATATATCACACTCATGCACTCACATACAAACACACTCCATCTTGCTGTTGTTACCAGTGAGTTGCTCTGCTTAAGGTCACTGGCCAGGTGAGTTAGACGGGGGAGGGTTGAAGCCAAGCTTCTGCCGATCCAGATTGATGCTCTGATGTTGACAAGATGAAACCCAGGGTTCTCTGCAAGACACCTCACCTTTATAGCAGCTTCCCTTTTATGCAAATCTCCCAGGGCAATTGATTATAAAGTGGAGGGAAGATCTTATTCTACTTCTAGCAAAAAGACATTTTTCTTTTACCTTAATTATACTACCCTAAGGGCTAACTACAACATATTACCAAAATTCAGTACAAAGTTCTGTAAAAGTTATACAAAAATGCATAATGCAGAGGTTTATCTACAACTACATTGATTGCCTGCTGTGTGCAGTAATATAGTGACCCTTGAGTCTTTGAATGAGGCTTTATACTGGGAGAGGGGGAGGGGTGGAATGTGAGTGGCGAGTCAGGGGCAAGCGGTGAGTTGGGGGCGAGCTGGTGGGCAAAGAGACAAGCAGTGAGCCAGCAGGGGTTCTAGGGGTGGGCATGGGGGTTTCTGGTAGGGGAGGGAGGAGGTGAAAGGTGAGTGGTGGGTGGGGGACTGACTAGGAGGGATGCAGTAAGCCAGTGGGGGGGGGTTAGGGGTAAAGAGGAGTGTGACTGTGGAGCTGAGCGGTGAGGGGGCAGGTCCTATTTTACTGCTGTGATCTGGTCACCCTATGTGCACCATTTCTTTCCCCTTTACAGGCTTCCACACACTGTCATTACCTTGCTAGTGTGCCATACGCTGTGAGATATCTTTTCTCTTTGTGTGTGACTGTGAGTGTTTCCCTTGTGTGTGAATTTATTCAACAAAATCTTGAGCTTCATAGTGGATACCATGAGTGAAAAGAAAAAGAGAAAAATAGAATCAGAGCATGGAGTTTTCAACACTGAATCGATAGATAAATACATATGTACTGAGAATGATAAGCTTACTAAAGTAATCTTTCAAATTTCTAAGGAAATTGTTGCTGTTGGGAAATGCTTCACAGATGTCGAGTTTTTAAAAAAGTGTATGTTGATTGCTGTATCTCAGTTATGTCCAGAAAAGAGGGGAATATTTGAGAGTCTCAGTCTATCACACATGACTGTACAGAAAAGAATAACTGATATGTTCTACCAATCTAAGTGTTAAAGCAGAGAGTCAGTGAATTCTGTTATTACTCCCTACCTATGGAGGAAAGCACCGATTTAAAAGATACCGCCCAACTTCTTATTTTTATTAGAGGTATTGATAAAAACTTTGAAATTACTGAAGAACTTGCTGGCATGTGCTCCATGACAGGTCACACAACCGGAAAAGAAATCTCCAATGAAGTGATAAAGTGCATGAATGATAAGTCGGGTTTAGATTTTACAAACTTGGTGGCCATTTGTACTGATGGCACTCCAGCTATGTGCGGAAAAAATGTTGAAGCAGTTACTCTTCTTGAAGAATTTATCGGGAGACAAATAGCACTGCTCTACAGCCAAAATGCTTCTGAGATAAATGTAGTCAAACTTTACTAATTCTGGGTCACTGAGAACGAAAATGATGCTTAAAATTG
>NC_133776.1:7667208-7811680 GCF_003597395.2 Chelonoidis abingdonii | reverse complement strand
AGCCAATCAGTTGTTTTAATTGTCATATTTGAATTCAGCACATCAAAATACATAATAAATACCACATTTTATCTCTGAAGCAGACGACTTCTCAAAAATTGTAGACCAGTGTAATCAAACATCACTGCATTATACATCAGCAGGTTTTGTGTAGCAAAGTCTTAAAACTTGAGCATGTGATGTCAGTGGTGGTTTCCATTGTAAATTACATCCGTTTTAGAGGACTAAAACATAGGACATTTCAAGCCTTTCTTGAAGGGGTAGATGCTGAGTGCAGCGACTTAATCTACCATACAGAAGTGAGGTGGTTGAGTTGAGGGAGAGTGCTCCAGCGTTTTGTTGCTTTGAAAGAGGAGATAACAAAATTCCTAGAAAATGGGCCAATAAAATTCCCAGAACTTGAAAATGAGTCCTGGAAGCAAGATCTCTCTTTCTTTTGTGATATTACACCACACCTCAATGATCTCAACATTAAACTTCAGGACAAAAATCAACTTCTATTTCAAATGTGAGCAGCAGTGAAAGCTTTCAAAATGAAATTGAAACATTTCAGAAGTCAGCTGTCAAAAGGTGAAATGTATCACTTTCCCACTTGTGCTGAGGGATATGCTGTGCACAAACATGCCGAGTTAGGAGAAAAATACGCAAAGCAGATCAATCTTTTGATTGAAGAATTTGACAGAAGACTTACTTTGTCTAAAGATGAAGATGTCCAGTTGAAGCTGATTGAAGATCCCTTTTCTGTGTATCCAGAGGACATGCCACTAGATTTGCAGTTGGAGGTTACTGAACTTCAATGTTTGGCAGTTTACCGAAATAAGCACAGAGCAAGCAGCCTGTGGGACTTCTACAAAAATCTGGACAATGAAAAATACAAGAATCTTATTGAAGTTGCATTGAAAATGTTCAGCATTTTTGGAAGCACTTACATATGTGAACAAACATTTTCCATCATGAACAAAATCAAGCAACATTCTTCTCTGACTGACAACCATTTGGAAGATATTATGAAAATATCTGCTTCAGATGTGACCCTCGAATACAACAAGCTTGTTGCAGAAAAGAGATGTACTATCTCTTGTTAAATTTGCAAGGTAATTATGAAAAGTATAAATGTTTTCTTTCAATGGAACAGCAGGTGTTTTTCATTTTTCCATGATTCATAAAACAAAATAAAATGTAAAAAAATTGTTTGCTTTAATTGAAAAATTCTTAATAAAGTATCACCCCCACACACACCTTTCTTTTCAGCCCACAGCTCTTTCGGCAGGGCAGTGCTGGGGAAGAAGTATTTGTTTCTGCAGAGCCGGTAGCCCTGGGGAGTCAGCCCTCAGCTGTTTTCTTTGGAGTAATATGGCCCTTGCTGGTTTGAGAGTTGTGCAGACCTGATCTATGTTTTTGTTAGAGAAGGCAGGTCAAAGAAGTGCACCTTGTACTTGGAACAGAAGATGGTGAGATTTGTCCTTAGTTCCTCAGGAAGTTCATTCCACCATCTTGCCAGACCTAAGAAAGTTCTGAACCCTGCACAGACAAGCTTTATCCTTGTGGTAAGAAGGTTCATTGTGCCAGAAGAATGAGGTTGTGGGAGCGAGGAGGATGAATACTGCCTCAAATACTGTGTTCATTTCTAATCACTCCATCTCAGAAATGATATTGCAGAAATAAAAGGGGGAGTCAGAGACCATTGACAAGAAGGTTAGGTACCTGGAATGACTCACAGTGAAGAGAGACAGAGAAGAGCGGGTTTGTTTACCTGAGACAGGAGACTTGATACAAAATGGGGGCATGATATATAAAATAATCCTAAATGGTTTAGAGAGGGTAGATCAGGAACTTACACCCACTTTGGCTCATAAAACAAGAACTAAGTGACATTCAGTAGAATGAAGTGGTGGCAAATTCAAAACTGATAAAAAGAAAATACTTTTAAAGATAATGGATAATGAGTGACAGGAGATGGATGATTTGATGATTACCTGCTCTATTCATTCCCTCTGGGGCACCTGGCATTGGCCACTGTCAGAAGACAGGATAGTGGGCTAGATAGACCTTTGGTCTGACCCAGTATGGCCACTCTTATGTTCTTATAATCAGCCTGTGGAACTCTCTGCCACCAAATACGATTGTGGCCAAGAGTTTAGCAGGATTAAAATAGGGACTGGACATATAGCTAACAGAGACATCCACGGTTAAAATAGCAAACTCTAAAGAAACAAAAGTTTGAGAAGGGGCATAAACCATTCTGCTTTGGGGCATGAGCTTGCCGCTAACTTGGGGGTTTGGAGGAAATTTCCCCCAGGAGCAGGTTATCCCATGCCATCAGCAGGGTTTCTTATACCTTCCTCTGGAGCACCTGCTACTGACCACTGGATGGACCATTGTTGTGATCTAGTCTGGCAATTCCTGCATTGCTATGTGGAGGCCTGACATCGTCTCCCAGTGATTCTGACTGAACACAAGGGGCAATGAGGGGTATTGAAGGAAGTTGTGATCTCCTTTGTCAAACTTGTGTCTGGGACATGGGCCTGGGGGATCCTGAAGCTCCACCAGAGACATGAAAGTCTTAATCCCCCTACTCCTCACGCCGCTCTTCACCATCCTGTCACCTGAGAAAACCGAGGGGACCATGACCTCTCTCCATGGAGCAGCAGGTGGCAAAGGGATCTCCTAAGTGCTCTCACATACTTACACCAGTGGCTGGCATAACCCACACTTATCCTGTGCTCATCACCAGACCTGGGTTTGGCAGCCAGTCTGACACGAGCCCCAGGTAGGAAGCGGTCCTAACCTAGGAAGGGGAGAGGGAGATGCTGAGCAAGAGGGCTTTGGCCTTATTGGAATCCTTTGCTCTGTTGGATGGCATTGTCTCTTTGGTCACGGTGGACATCCTGCAGCCTTGCAGGCCTTTAACAGGCAGGAGGTGTTGGCACAGACCAATGTGAGGACTTCTGGGTCCTGTGCCAGCAGGTGGTTCAGGGCCTTGAGGGATATCACTGGGTTGGAACTTTGCTGGGTGAGTTCTCAATGGAATTAGCATATTTTTTACAGCTATGAAGCAAGTAGCAGCAGGTTTTCCTTTGCTGGTGAGAGAAGCTTCATCCAACAACCTGGTGCTGGAGTATATGAGAAGCACATCAGGCTCAGAGCCCTGATGCCAATAGCCCACGGCTGCTGATGGCCTTACCTCACCTGCATTAGCTGAAATGCCTGTGGGCTCAGATCAATACCATCTCACAGGCGTTGGGAGTGAGGGCTTTGTGATGAACCCAAAGTGCTGAAGCACCCACCCCTGAAGAATAGAGACCCAAAACCTACACTTCAGCCACCACTGTAGAGCAGCCGTTTCTGGGGTGAAACACAACAGCTGTTAATAGCTCACAGTAACACTACACAGCAGCTGAGGGCAAGAAGTAAAGAAGAGTATTCTATCCAGTTGAATTTGCAGGAGGAATTTAGGGAAGCAGAATACAATAATCAGAGCTGGAATTTGGCTGTGGCCCTGTGGATACCATCACAACCGTTGAGAAAGTGTTATGGGAGCTTTGATAGCTATGGATGGACCAGAGACTTGGGTTTATGTCCTATCTGCCAGACTCCGTAGCATCACAGTGTCCCCTGACACCATTGTGGAGAGCACTCCCTTCCGAGTCCTCAGCAGTACTTCCTGCAGCACCGGGCATTCCTTGGCTTTCCAGTACTGATTAACACTTACAACTAGAGCAATGAGTAGAAAGATTATTTATTTGTTGTCATCCATCGTTGTTAACCCTTTTAGGATTGCAGCCCGGGGCTCCACTGTACAACCTTGGGCATGTTGCTTGACCTCAGGGTCTGTCTACACTAATTAAAAACCTATGGCTGGCCCATGCCAGGTGACCCTGGTTTGCAGGGCTTGGGCTAAGGGGCTGTTTAACTGTGGTGTAGACATTCGGGCAGGGTCCCAGAGCCTGGACTCCAGCCTGAGCCTGAACATCTACATGTCACTTAAACAGCCCCTGAGTGTGAGCTCGAGACAGCTGGCATGGGCTAGCCCTAGGTTTAATTGCAGCATAGATATACTCTTAGTGCTTCAAGTAAGGATGCTAGCAGGTAGAAATAAACCTGTGAGGAATATCGTAGCTAAGAAATGAACTGCTCTGGAGAAATAAATCACCTCCATCCTGCTAAAAATAGAGGGCAGGCAACACAACGTCGGCAAAGAAACTCCGGATGGAACAAAGGGTCCAGGCTAATGTTAGCACCAAGGTTCAGCCTCGGGGAGTGATCTAGAAAGGAAAAGGCAGATTTATTGGGACAGCCTTAGGGCAGAGACATTTTATTCCGTTTTGTGTGTACACTACCAAGTCTACAGACGGCAGAAGAAATCAGGTCTATCCCAGCTCCCATTGATATGAGTGTTGCAATTAACAAGCTTTCCCCAGATCTGCATGGAACAGTGTCTCCTCCACCAAGCCCTCTCCCCTTCCTTCCTTCCTCAGCCCTCCCCCTGGGCTGCTTACTCTCCTCACCCCTGGTGTCTCCACACGCTGAGTGGCTGAACTCCTGTCCTGTCAGGTCTATGTTCTTTTATGAGCTCTGCAGGAAAAGGACCTTGGGTTGGATTCTCTGGTCTAAGTCCACTCGCATAAGCAGCCCAATATGGATTTAAAGTGGACAGAGATGGCCAGTGGCGACTTCCCCTTGTGCAGAGACACTCTGCCAGCATAGCCACTTCCTGGACCAGATGCCCCTAGAACCTCTGGCGTAGAGATGAAAAGCCTGTTGGGGGCATTCCAGGTGGGCGGCAAGGGTGAGGTGAAGCAGAAATCTGCTATGGCCAATTCTCCACTGGCACAAGTTCCCCGATTCTTCACTTGCTTAGCTGACAGTGTAATTGCTCAGTTCTCTATTCATTTAGGCCTTGCTCCACTTGGAATAGCTTCCTGGCAGCTCTAACTTCCCCTGGGACCAAAACAGGTGGGGACCAAGAAGCTGCAGCCTGCTTTCTGATAACCCCCATCTCCATTGTACCAGAGCAGAGCTCAGGCAGCAGGGTGGATCATCTGCCCCATAAACCACCACATGCACTTACTGTGGCCTGGCTGTAGGCAGCAAGCTGGAGTAAAATATTGCTCTTTTGGGTCCACGTAATGTTTGCTTAGAGACAGCAGGAAGGGGATCGATAGCGCACGAAGTGTCAGAGCCTCAGCTTGGCTACGTCATTGTGGTTCCACTGTGATAAATGGAGTCATGTCAATATACATCAGCTGGAGAGATGACCCCAGAAACACCGCCTGTTGGGTGCTCTCTGTTTGTATGACAGTAGCACCTAGACACCCCACCCAAGCTCAGGGCCTTGTTACATTAGGCAGTGTATGAACAATTGAGGGGGACAGTGTGCCCCCAAGAACTTACACTCTAAACAAGTCAACAAATAGGTGTGGAAAGAGGCACCTAGAGAAGAGGTGACTTACCCAAGGTCACATAGCCAGTCAATAGCAGAGCCAGGACTAGAACCTGAGACTCTTGACTCCTAGCCCAGTATCCTTGCTAACTAGCCCATACCACCTAGCCACAATGACCTGAAATCCCCCTTCCCCAACTTTACCTTGTACAGAAGGCCAACCCAGAGGCAAAGGAAATGCTCACAGGTTTGGAGTCCCCCTCCCAATTCTGTATTAATCCAGCTGTTCTTCGTCCTCTCCCTTCCTTGCTGCCCTCCCCTTCTGAACCCTGGAAATCCTGGGCTAACGGTTTGCCAGCTCCTGCCAACCTCAGTGCCCTGGCTTTGATATTGAAGGTGTCAGCTGCCCTGATCTGCCTGCCTCTAGTGCAGGGAAAGTCAGTGCGGTGCAGGAGGAAATCACACATCCTGCTTGGAGCCAGATGTTCTGTTGATTCTGGGTGACTGGCAGGAAGAGGTACCCTGCGAATCTGCCCAGGGCTCCAGCCAGGATCTGCCTGCAGAAAATGGTCTCGACACCCGTGAAAGCAACTTGGTGCAACGGAAAGGGTGATTTCACTGTTACTCCCTGTAGACTTTATTTCACAGCTCTGCTGATTCTTCACCTGCTGAACTGAGAGTTTATTGCTGAAGCATCGTTTACTGAGACCGTGTCTCCACTCAGATGGCCAGCCCTGCTTTAGCAATCAGCGTAGCTGCTCCTGCGTGCTGACCCACACAAGGGCAAGTGTGGTCAAGGACACGTTCCTCTTCCATTGACCCGCTTGCTGATCCTCTCCACTATGCTCCCATGGATTCAGCTACCCATCAAGTCACCTCTCCGCTCCTGACCTATGTCTCCAGACCTGCATCTCACCAGAGCTAGCTGCCCCTGCTGCATTCCCAGGAAAAGGGAACCTAGAGTGGTGTGAAGGGTCCCTCCTCTCACGCTGTCTGGCCTTGCCAGCCTATGCACTTGGCTCTGCACTGAACCTTGACAAACCAGGCTTCAGCCTGAAAGCCCATTTGTTTGCTTTGTTAGAACAATGCTGAATTAGCTGAAAGCTTCTGTCTGTCTCTGACCCTTGAGAATTACAGATCTTGGATGTGTCTCCCAGTCCAACGAAGCGTGAGGGGGAAAGAAGGGGACAAACGTCCCTCTATATCACCAGCTCAGCCTTCTTTATCTTAACTGGATAGGATCCGGGAGCATGAGCGGTGGGTATCATAGGCCAGAGCAGGCTGTGTGCCCACGCGTGTTGTGTCCTGAGGCCCTGCCCTTCCTCTCTACCTGAAGCTGGTGCTGCTGGGGAGGGGAGTTGGGCCATCAACTCAGCCTGGCTCTGGAGCCAGCCTGGCACTCCAGGGGCGGGGTTGGCTGGGGCTCCTCTGGCTGCAGGGGTGCTTGGGACTCACCACCCATGCTGGGGATAAATCATGCCAGCAGGGAGTCCCAGAGTGGGGAAAAGGCCTCACTGGTATGCTTGGAAGAGTGCTCTCTAAGCAGGTTTGGAGAAAGCACCGGGGAAGTTTGGATTTCAATAATACACAATGGCCAAGGGGAGAGGATCTGAGGTTGGGGCAAGAGGGGGAGGAGACATCATTAGGAGAGCCTGAAAAGACAGTGTCAGATTCCAGAGGTGGAGGACAGGGTGCTGGTGCCCACAGTTGTATATCCTGGGAGAGGACAGGGGAGGCCAATAATATTTGGAGCTATACCTATCTCCTAGGACTGGAAGGGACCCTGAAAGGTTATTGAGTCCAGCTCCCTGCCTTCACTAGCAGGACTAAGTACTGATTTTGCCCCAGGTGGTTCTCTCAGGGATTGAGCTCACAAACCTGGGTTTAGCAGGCTAATGTGCAAACCACTGAGCTATCCCTCCCCCCAAATACTAGATGATCTGCCTGTGTTCAGCTGCCACAGGTCTGCAAGGGTTAGCGAAACAGGAAGGGCAAGTCTGGGCTGTCTTTCCCATTCAGCGTCACCAGAGCCAGCCAAGCGGGGAGCCAGAGGAGTTGTTTGAAGACAGGCTTGTCTGGGATAATGACAGAATAATTCCCTTGTTCCCTAGAGTCTGTGAAACAGTGGCAGCTCTCTCCCAGGAGAGCCGACTCAGTGCCTCTGCTCTCCAGCCCTAGCGCCCCTCTTGTAATCAGCTTGGACTTGGGGACTTGCCTCTTACTGCCTTTTGTCCAAACCTGACTATCCCCCATGGCCCATCTTTATTGCACCCGACCGCAGCACTCACCCTTCGCCTGTCAGCCACTAGTTGGGGCTATTGCTCTGCCTCTGCTGCCCTGTCTCCAAGGCAGGGCTGTTTCACTTCCCCTGCAGGAAGAAGCAGCCCCACTAAGTCCCTTGTTTTGGGGAGCAGAGGTCCTCCCTGGCTCTGCCTGCCCTTTAGCCCAAGGCATGAGGCCCTGAAAACAGACTCCAGGTCTCTGAGCTGTCGAGGAGGCTGAGGGAGAGAGCAAGACTTCCCCATTGACTCTGTTCTAACAGCCGCTGGCACCTGATTTGTCAGTTCAGGATGCAGGCAGCACTGCTGCTGTCCATCCAGCTTTTGTCACCTGTGGAGCAGACACCGGGTGGCAGGGCTTGGCCAAGCCAAAGCTGTCTGTGTGTTTCTGAGCCCTGCAATGTCTTGAATGCCGCCTCTGCTGCAGGGCACCTTGTTCAAAGGAGAGGGCTACTTGGCACCAATATCAACCCCGCCGCCCTCACCCCACCAGTAATCTCCAATATTGTGCATCCAGGGCTCAGAGATCTCATTCCAAGGGTCCCAGAACTTAACTTCAGAGGAAGGCCTGAAATCGCATGATTTTTCAGTAGCCAGGTTGAGCAGACGCTTTTATTGTTTTGGGGCCCATTGAGTTGTGCCCGTTATTTGCCTGTGTAACCACTGACCGTGTCACGGTTACCCTTGGCCTCTCTGGCACACTCCACCTATTGTTCATCGCACTCGCTCATGCCTCATTTCAAAAGAGATTGTTGCCCCATGGGGCAGGGACTGTGTGTTCCTGTGCGTTTGTGCAGCACCCGGGACCTGGGGAGCCTCGACCTGAACAGGGAGGGCCTCTAGATGCTACGGTAACACAAGTACAATAAATAACGATAAACTTCGATCCTTCAGGCTTGCGAATAGCCGTGGCTGGAAACCTACCAAGTCTGATTCTCCCTGCAGCAGGTATTGCTACTGGCACCTGCACCTGTGCACAGTGGATGTAACGACACCCCCATCTGCGGGAGGGAGTGGGGAATTCTGAGTCAGTGTCATCTGACACCCACTTTGCACAGGGTCAGTGACAACATGAGGTGCAAGGAAGGGCAGAATCTGACCCACAGGCATCAAAGCATCTTAGGTGACATCCAGAATAGAACTCAGGGCCTGCAGCTGTAAAAAAAACACAGGCAGCTCCTGCTTTGTACAGAGAACTTCCTCCCCCACAGGTAGGGCCAGTGCTTCCATTTAGGAGGCCGAGGCAATCGCTTAGGGTGTCAGGATTATTGGGGGGTGGCATTTTGCGGGGAGGGGGGCGCAGCAGGCGGCTCCAGTGGACCTGCCGCAGGCATGCCTGCAGAGGGTCTCCTGGTCCCGCGCTCTGGTGGAGCTGCCGCAGCCATTCCTGCAGACGGTCCGCTGCTCCAGCAGCTCCGGTGGACCTCCCGCAGACACGCCTGCAGCAGCTCCACCGGAGCTGTGGGACCAGCGCGCAGGCAGCGAAATGGGTGTGTGCCTAGGGCGCTAAAAACACTGGCGCCGGTCCTGCCCACAGGCACGGGCTAAATCGCCTCCATCCTGCGGGCAGAAGTGGTGCACACACAGAGAGGCCCAGCTAGGAGGATGGCCTAATTTTTTCACCCATGAAAGGAACAGGGGGTGGGGGTGGTTCAAAGCAGAACAGTCTGTGGCTGCAGCGATATAAAGATCTCTTGACAGAACTGGATTAAAACCCAGCACTTTTTGCTGCTCCTGTAGCTCAGGTACGGATTCCTAGTCTGTGCAAGGCTGAGTCAGTCCTTCGTCTACATGAGGAAGCCTGAGGTGCTGAGGCCCATACTGCTTGGTGTATTGGGGGGGAATTTCTTTGAAAAGGTCATGCAGAGATTTGGGACCATAAGACACTTTTTGTAGAACAAAACTAGATCTCTTGCCCCTCTTACCCAAGACGTCTCCAAGCATGAATGAACTGGGCTTCTCAACCTCCCTGCCCGGCAAAGCAGCATCACTATCTTTACTTTGCAGATGGGGAAACTGAGTCATGGAGAGGCGACGTGACTTGTTCATGATCAGAAAGCAAGGCAGAGCCAGAGCCAGGAGCTGAACTAATCTCCTGGCCCTGTGCTTTAACCACACAAGATTAGCCTTGTCATGCCTTTATTACCTTGGTTTTAATGTCCTCCCTGCCCCCAGTCCATAGGGCTATGGGTGCTGGCTGCCCCCTGCCCAGTGCAATGGTACTGGGTATAGCTAGCCTAGTAACCCTTGGGGAGGAGGTGATGCAGGAAGAGACAATCAAATGTTTTGATTTTTTTGACACTATAAACACTGCAGGGGCTATCGCTTATTTTAATCTGTCTGGATGCTTCTAGGATTCTTCCCCCCCTGCAAAGGATGAGTAGCAGGCCTAACCTTTGCTGCTCCCAGTGCAATGACTCCTAGCACGTTATAGGTGAGTTGAGAGGGAGATGGGGATAAGAATGGGTAGCCAAAGAACTTTGCTACTAGCTGACCTGGCCTATCCCAGATTACAAACAGGGCTTTTTGTATTAGTGACTGAGAAATGCCCAGAGGGCTTTTTTCCCAGCAGTAGAGCATGGGATGAGCATGTGACAGGACTGCTCTGCTCAGGGACATACAGATCATCCAGATCTATGTTTTTCCCATTAAGCTGTTCCCATAGACTTAACGAACAGTCTCAAGGTCTTGGCCTATTTGTAATCTCTCTTTGGGGTCTCTGTTCTCTGGAGAGATACCTTGGCTCTTATCCAGGTGTTATTCCTAACCCACCTCCTGTCCACACACAGAACCTTCGCTCTGGGCTAGCTGGTGTGGCTAGGGGGTGGGTTAGAGCCAGGGTTTTGCATGCACTCTGGTAATGCACCCAGGTTGCAGCATGTGCACAGGTTAAGCCATCTGTGTGCTCTGGTCCTCTCATGCCTTGCCACAGTTCCCTGCCTTGTGCCCAGACGGGCAGACAAACTCCCCTACAAGTCACTGGATGCCCTCCCTTCCCCAGCTCCTCACTAGGTGCGCATTGCTGGGAAAGAACCATGGAGCAGCTCAGCTCACTGCAGCGTTAAGGACAATGGGTTGTGCTCTCAGAAGTCCTAGCAACACACACTAGTGAGTCAGGACACAGTAGCTCAGGTTTAGCTTTGCAGCCACTCACACCTGGGCTGAGCTGGCCAACCCTGGTCCCACCCCAGGCTATTGGTGCAGTGAAGTTATATCCTTATTCTCTCCCACACCTCCTTCTGAGGCCAGGAGAGCAGAGAGCTGGGGACTAAAAAGCTCCCCTATCTCTGACTCAGACTAGACTTTGGTCAGGTGTGGAGCTGAGAACAGGTGCTGCTAGTTAGCCCTGCTCCAGCACCCAGACACACATGCTTTAGAAGGCCAGTGCGCAGAGTAGCTTAGGGAGACTATAGGTGGAGAGTGGCTGTTATATATCTTTACAGAACATGATATGTGTTCTCTGGAGCCCAGCAGTTCAGAGGTCTGCAGTGGGGGAAGGCAGATACTTCCCTTTGGCAGCCAAACAAAGTTTCCCATGGATGGTCCTGTGATTCCTTGCTGCTCCCTGAAGTGGCTACCCTGTAGCTTGTGGAGGCAGCAGGACAGCCCTGGCCACGCAGCAGTGTGGAGAGTGTTGCATCTCTTAAAGGCCCAGGTGTGATCCCAGAGACAGAGGTGTACTTGGGTTGTACCTGTAATTACAGAAACAGGCATGGGACTGCTCCTTTGTCTTTCTTCTCCCCCTACCCCTTGCATCCCCCAAGCTATGTGAGGCACTGTTTTCCTCAGGACTATCTTGCTGCCCTTCTGCTTTTTGTCCTGTTTCTCTTTCCTCCCCCCAATCTTAAATTAAAACCCCAGCTATGTCCTGGGCTGAGAGACACCAGCTGGGACTTAATTGGTCTCTTCCATCTCTTGCTCTCCTGGTCCTGTGAGTCACACAAGGCAGTCACCTTATTCTGCAGCACCTTGGCTGCCTGGCTTTCTGGTCTGTTAGTCAGTGGTAGTCATACAAGAGGCCCCCATGTGGACTGGGGTGCTGTTGGGCTAGGGGCTGTACAAACACATAGCAAGGTAGGGTTCCAGCTCCAAAGAGCTTTCAGTGTAAATAGATGGAAAATGAATGGTATTATTCCGACTGAAGGGCCTTGTAATGAGAGACTAAAGAGGCTTCAACTAATAAATTTATCCCAGGGATAGACTTGCTCAGGCAACAAGCACCTAGGTGGGGAGAAGATTTCTGATTGCAGAATGTTCTTTAACCTAGCTGAAAAAGGCATTCTGAGATCCAGTGGCTGCAAGCTGAGGCTAGGCAGCGGCTAGCACTAGGGTATGTATTTTTAACAGTGAGGGTAATTCACCATTAGAACCACTTACCTAGGGAGGTGTTGGATTCTCCAGCATTGGCAGTATTTAAATCAAGACTGGACCTCTCTGAAAGAGATGCAGTAGCTCAGCCAGAAGCTATGGGCTGGATGGAGGCATTACTGATGAAACTGGCCTGTTTTACGCAGGAGGTCAGACTAGATGATTGTAAAAGTTCTGTACAATCTCTGAATCTCTTCTGATCCCCCATTCCTCAGGTGTGGCATAGTAGGCCAGCACTTTCCCTGGGCTGGACACTGGGAGTGGGCTTGGGCTCTGGTCCACCCTAAGGGGTGGGGGGTTTGCCAAAGGGAAGAGTTCCTGGCTCCAGTTCAAGAGTGGGGCAGAGCCTCCTTTGCTCGTGGAGAAATGGCAGTGCCTGCTGTCCGTCCTACCTCAACGGCTTTGTCCTTGTTCTTCAGCTGTGGCCAATCCCATGCGAGCCAGGCTCCCGGATAATGGTACCTGCTGGTCTCCCAGGACCACTTCTGTAAAGTTTTTTGCTTCATTTAAAGTTTAATGTTGCTAATGCAGCCCTGGTTTCTCCCTGTCCCTGCCCTGAGCAGAGTTACTGTAATGCTGCTGGAGGTTAGCAGCAGTGGAGGCAGTGCTCTGGGAGCAGCTACTGTGCTGAACGAAGAAACCCCCTTGCTCTGTCTGGAGGTACCTTCCAGTTGTCCAGAAGCTTCCTCTAGGGGGTCCCACAATGCCATGCTGGAGTGTTATTCTTGTGTCACAGCTGGGGAAACTGCAGTAGAGGGAGACAGTGAGTTGCCCAAGCTCACATAATCTTGGCCAAGTTGTGAATAGAACTCAGATCTCCTGATTCCCAGCCCTGTGCTCTACCCACTAGACCATGCAGTAGCAGGATTAGAATGCTGTGCCACCTGCCAGTTTGAGGGTAGGGGGAGAGTGTTCCATGCACCACATAGACTATTCCATTCCAAGTCCTTATGGCCCACCATTTGACCTGCTCCCCTTGTCAAAGAGGGTGGATGGACAGGTCCTCCACCTGCTACATCTATTCTCCAATCTATTGGATCCTGTAGCCATGGTTCTATGTATATTTTAAGGTCACTGTTTCTGACCATCTCACTGCTTTTCTGCTGCACAGGGAGGATGAGGCAATCCAGACACCCCATCCCCAGAGCCACATCGCTGCTTGCACCATCACGGCTGTTAACTTTACTGCTGTCAAGTGTGCCTGCCTGGAGAGAGGGTGACCTGTGTCTGGCTGCAGCACAGAGGAACGCGGCTGCTGAGTGGTTAACCAATTGCAATGGGAGCACGTTAATTTACGCTCTACTGTGAGGAGGAACCCTGTTTATTTAATGGCATGTCACCAGGCCAGAGGGGAAATGTCCCTGTACAGCCTTGAAGAGGGCGTGCTGATGAGTAATAAACACATGCTGACTTGCTAATGTCCCTCTGAATCCCAGATGGGTGGCTGGTCTGAAGCCTTCTGGCTGCTCTGGGTAACTGCACGGGCCAGAGCTTTTAATGCTACCCTGACCGAATACAAGGCAACTGTCTAGCTGCAGAAACCTCTGCTGAGATGAGTCTTGTCTGAGTCACTTACACCAGTGGTTTTCAGTCAGGGATATGCCAAGGTCTTCCAGGGGGTACATCAGCTCATCTAAATAGTTTTACATAGTTTTAAATAGTTTGGCTAGTTTTACACGTAAGCAGAGTCAGGATGAGCTGACATCCCTGACATCTGGTGGTGAATTGTAGAGAGTGTGGAAAGAACTTTAAGAATGCATTGGCATCCTCTCCCCCACTTAGCATAAACCCACAGCAGCTTGGGATAGTGATTTTAACAGCTCTGGAATCCCCAGTTTCTTTGTTATTGAGGTAGGAGGAAAGAAAAAAAGTTGTCACCCTGATTGTGTGAATGGGGAGCTGTGGGACTGCTTTGTGACAGAAATGACTCAACCTCAGTTGGGTGGTACTTGCTAAACATGGGACATGGGTTCCAAAACCCTATGAATTGAGAGAGGCTGTGAACTGGTGTGTGTATTTGATGCCATGGGCCCCTTTTAAGGGCCTGGAACAGCAATTGCACAGCCTCCTCTCTCCACTGTTAAAGAGTGGAGCTAATTTTGATTCCATTAGGAGTCTATCTAGAGACTGCTGAGTTGAAGTCATGTTGGACCAATGGTGCACTAGCACCAGGGCTCCCCTACTAAGAGCTGACATCACTGAGTGCTGTGTTAACTAGTGGGGGAGTCTGAAGACCTATCATTAAGTGGCTGGCAGAGCGGAGCAGTTGCAGCATGTTGGAGCAGCCCATGGAACAGTGAGCAGAGTGAAGTGGTTTGCAGGGGTGGCTGGAGGAGCAGCACAGCTGGTTGGTAGAGCTGGTCCGCGTAGTGAAGCTGCAGCAAGAACTTCATGGAGAGGTGGTAGCAGATTGGCCCTGGCCCATGTAAGTGCCCCTTACACTCCTGTGTGGACTTCCCCCCTGATTTTCCACCCAGGCTGTGGTGAGGGGTAAAACTCTACAGAATAAATCTTGAATCATCTGGGTGTGCAGACCAGAACTTTGGTTGTTGGGAACATTTGGGGATTTTGGACTTAAACCCTAAAGGGAAAGAACATGGCCAAATGGTACCTGACGGTGGTTTTTGTTCATGGTATTGTGTTATATACCTGTTGTGGTGTTTCTCCAATGGGATGCCGCATTGATTCCTTCCTTTATTAAAAAGATTTTGTTACACTCAGACTCCGTGCTTGCGAGAGGGGAAGTATTGCCTCCTAGAGGCACCCAGGGGGGTGTGGTATGTAAGTGTCCCAGGTCACTGGGTGGGGGCTCGAGCCGGTTATGCATTGTGTTGCTGAAATGGAACCCCTGGATACTGAACCCGGCCCTTGTTGCTGCCAACTCAGAGGGGCAGAAGGGTTACATACAAGAGGCTCCGTTAAAAGCATTAGTGAAGTCTGAACAAACTAAAGTTTCATACAGACAGTGACTTGTTTATACTGCTCTCTAGACTCTATACTGAAATGGAAGTATAATATTTATATTCCAATTGATTTATTTTATAATTGTATGGTAAAAATGAGAAAGTCAGCAGTTTCTTTCAGTAACAGTGTGCTGTGACACTTATATTTTTATGTCTGAGTTTGTAAGTAGATAGTTGTGAAATTTGGGGGTCCGCAAGACAAATCAGGCTCCTGAAAGAGGCATAGTAGTCTGGATAGGTTGAGAGCCACTGACTTACATAGCTGATGGCTGAAGCAGTGACTTCCAGACTGTGCAGCCCTCCGATAGCTCCGGATGCTGCAGAACAAACCCACGTTCACCCAATCTGAGTTCAGGGTTACACCTCCCAAACAGCCATTATTGGGGATGGGGGAGTGAAGGTGCGAAGTGCAGGGAGCCCTAGCTGGCACATGTAATCTTTCGGTGTAACCTTCTATGAATTCATATATTGCCTCTTAGCCAACGCCACTGACTGACGTGCCTGACAATGTTTGTGATCCTCCTATACAACCCCATCAGGTTCTCCTCTCAGTTACTGGGATTGCTCCATGGGACACTTCTGTTACTCTGCACGGTATGATGGGGCTCCTAAGTCTGTCTGTCATGCCAAACAGGGATACCTGGGATGACCTGTTCCTGGAGCTGAGTTACCAGACTGGTGAAACGGAAGCCCCTGGATCCCTAGGAGGTACAAGAGCTCAGTTAAGCTGCTGGGCCAGCCTGGCTAGGCTGTAATAACTTTCATCCTCTGGAGCAGAAGCATTGCTTTCAGGGCTGGTTCTAGGATTTTGAGGTGTCTCTACAAGCACCCACCCCGCTCCATTGTGTGACGTTTGTAGTGAGGCAGTGGTGCAAGGAGAGCCCAAACATGCTCGGGACTCCCAGTGAGTGGGTCAGCACAAGAGACTGGCAGAAGGGGCTGTTTAGTTTCACTGTTGTCCCCGTGAACTGGCAGCCTTGGTAAATTTTGAGTAGGGCCCCACCAAATTCACAGTCCATTTTGGTCAATGTCATGGTCATAGGATTTTAAAAATCGTAAATCTCATGGTTTCAGTGAGTTAAATCTACAATTTAACGGAGTTGTCATTATAGGAATCCTGACCCAAAAAGGAGTGGGGTGTGTGTGTGTATGTGTGTGTGTAAGGTTATTGTGGGTGGGGGGAGGGGTTGCGGTACTGGTGCTCTTACTTCAAAACTGCTGCTGGGGTGGCGCTGCCTTCAGAGCTGGGCACCCAGCCAGCAGCCGGTGCTCTCTGGCTGCCCATCTCTGAAGGCAGCGCACAAGGAAGGGTGGCGGCAATACTGTGACCCCTTTCCCTAAAATAACCTTTTGACCACCACCCGCCTCCCCCAGGATTCTGTGCAGTGGGAGGGTCCCAGAGCTCAAGCTGCAGCTTGAGCCTGAACGTCTAAACTGCAATTAAACAGCCCCTTAGCTGGCATCAGCTGGCATGGGCCCACTGCAGGTTTTTAATTGCAGTGTAGACGTACCAGCTGAACCAGCCACTAAGGGTAACACACCAGTGCTATCTGATAGGGATTTTTGGGCTCTGCCACTCCTCTACTCAGAACTCAGGTGCTGGTCAGTAGGAGGCCCAGGAAAATGTTCTTGTGGTCTCCAAAGTGAATCAGGCCAGTCTAAAAATCATGCTGCACTTCAGGCGTTGCCAGTGAAGAGTGCAAGGCAGGTGTAGGGTTGTCCTGGTTGCTCAGCCTGGGAAGGAGGCAGCTGCTGCTGCTGCATCCTGCACTAGCGAGAGGTTTTTCCTGGTGGTTGCTGTAAAAACAGGCCTGAGTTTTCAGAAGGGCTCAGCATCACAATTGGGATTTGAGTTTCAAAAGAGCCTGTGTTTTTTTCATTTTGTGTTGGTTGGTTGGTTGGTTGGTTTTTCTCTCTACCTAAAGAAGTGTCTGGATTTTTTCCAAAGACTCAGCATATTGGGTACACTTGGGGTGCTGCGCTATCTTGAAAAATCTGCCCTTAAGTGTCACAGTGGGAGCTGCCAGATGCTGAGCACTTCCCCATGAAACTCAGGCAGGGCTTAATTTGTGCCAGGACTGAGCCCTGGCACCTCTAGGCTTGGCAGTTCGTATCCCTGGCAGCTCCAGGGCCTGACACCTCTGGGCTTGATGCATCAGTTTTGAAAGTAAAAAATGCTTGAGCCTTGGCACCTCTTTCATTACAAATTAAGCACTCAGGGCCAGATTTTCATGAGATATGTTGCTGTGCCGGTGAGCACGGAGGCATAAAAATTAATGCAGAAGTTCGACCGGCAGATCAAATGGGCCCACCCTATTGCATCCACTGAATCTGCCTCCTGCAAGGCCCATATCCTGGTCCCTGCTTCCCACAGAAGATGGGATAGGGCACATTTTGTGATGTGTGGGGCAGGAAGCCCCTTTCTCCCCTCCCCATGGGATGGGCTCTGAGCAGGCACACAGTGACATCATAGCCCTGCTGCAACCAAAAGCCTTGGAGGTGGGAATGGTGAAAGGTACCTGTGGTGAGAGCTGAGAGGAGAAGCTAGTTCGAAGGCCTTAACCCTCAATGTGCTTCGAGGGGTTGGTGAAGTAGGGTTGCCAACTCTCCCAGATTGGCTGGAAGTCTACCGGAATCAGCATTGATCTCCCAGTGACAACTGAAAGCAATCTGGGAGATTTTAATAGGCTACTAAAAGTCTGGTCAGCAGCACAGCGGGACTAAGGCAGGCTCTCTACCTGCCCTGGCTCCGTGCGGCTCCTGGAAGCAGCCAGCATGTCTCCACGCGCTGCCCCTACCTCGAGTGCCGACTCCGCAGCTCCCATTGACTGGGAACCACGGCCAATGGGAGCTGTGGGAGTGGTGCCTGCAGGCAGGAGCAGCACACAGAGCCACCTGGCTGCCCTCTGAGCCTAGGAGCTGGAAGGACATGCCAGTCGTTTCTAGGAGCCACCCAAGGTAAGTGCTGCCTGGCCAGAGCCTGCACCCCAACCTCCAGCCTGGAGCCCTCTCCTGCACTCTGAATCCCTCAGTCCCAGCCCAGAGCCCCATCCTGCACCCTAAACCCCTCATCTTCTGCACCACCGCAGAGCCCGCACCCCCAGATGGAGTCCTCACCCCCTCCCACACCCCAACCTCCTTCCCCAGCCCAGAGCCCACTCCCATACCCTGAACCCATCATTTCTGGCCCCACGCTGGAGCCAGCACCCTCTGCCAGAGTCCTCACCCCCTGCTGCAACCCATCCACCTGCCCCAGCTGAGTGAGCGTGGGGGAGAGAGCGACGGAGGGAGGGGAATGGAGTGAGCAGGGGTGAGGCCTTGAAGAAGGGGTGGAGCAGAGGCATGGCCTCAGGAAAGGAGTGAGACTGGGGGTGGCACAAGAGTGTTTGGTTTTGTGCGATTAGAAAGTTGGCAACCCTAAGGTGAAAAGGGGCTGGAGGGTTCATCTTCCTAGGAAAGCAAAAAAGGGTTAAAATGGCAGCAAAGTGGAACAATGAAATAAACTCCATATGCACTGAAGTATCTAGAGTAACTTTAAAAATAATGCAAAAAATGGCTGATTTCATACCAAATCTAGGATATGAGGTTTAGGCCTTGATCCTGCAGTTGGCTAATATAGATGGGGCTGTTTTTTTCCTCACCGATGGTCACTTTAATTCTTGACTATTTTTATTTGTCCTTTATCTTTCTAAATTTGAAAATAACCCTGCCAGGGTGGTGTAGAAATTTTTGTTGTCAGAAGGGGGTTGTACTACAATGATGTTTGGGAACCCCTGCTCCATCACTTTGATGGGTCCTGGTGAAGTGATTCTGCTGATTTGAGGAAAGCAGCTGTCGGTTACAAAACCACATGCTGACATTACCTAGCTAAGTAAACTAGCTGCTGCTTCAACTGTCCCTGTGCACCTCCAGAAGCATGAACATCCCCGACTTGCCTAACCAGGGACTCTTGTCTTCTGGCCCTGCTGGAACAAGAGTATGAGGAGCACCCTGGTACAGGCAGCAGGACTAAGATTACAGGCACCTCAGGAGTGGGTGGAAAGGAAGAGTCTTTTGTAGCATTATCTCTGGCCAAAGATTCCAACCGCTCCTCCATCTAGAGACTAGTTCTCAACTAACAGCAGCCAGCCAGGGCTTGTATTTGGCAATAGTGAGGGAGTCACCTAGGCTGGAATTGTTTTTTGGACCCTGGCTGGTTCCAGTGCAAATACAACCTGACAGAATACAGAGTTGTAAACAAATCCAGGAACATCGTCTCTTGGGACTTGTCCCTTGACATAACCTTTGTCCTTGTAATGTAAATTTGCCAAGTGAAAAAAACAGGTAGATCTAGGAGGGAGGTGCGCCCTATGTTTTCTGAGTGCTAGATATGTGTCCCAAACAAAAAAAATCCCACTCCACATCCCAGAACCATTGGGGGTGGGGGGGAAGGGGGTAGGGTTTCAATCTGAAGTGTCCAATCCAATTTCAAGACCAGCATATCTGTCCCTTTTTGCTTTAGCCTTGTTAGACTGTAATTCTGTTAATTTACTAACCAACAGCTAGAGGTGGCTAAACCTTAACTCTTGTCCATTCCTTGCTTGCAAGAACGTGCAGACATCAAACTCTAGCTGTGGAACAGACTTCTAATTTAGCAGTCACCCTGGATCTGGATGAGCACTATTAAATACAGCGTCAGCTATTGTTAAGAGGCTGCTCCACTGCTGCTGTTTAACATATGTTTTGTCCTTGAAGTTATCAAGTTTTCTAAAGAGATCAAACAGTCCCACACTTCGTACAGATTAACTGCTCGGGGCTTGTTCCATATATTTAATTTTACTCTTGACTTTGCAATAGTTGACCTTCTGATTCCATTAAATCTGATCCCAGTCAAAAATAGTTTCAGACTCGTGGCTGCTGGATTTAACCAGTGCATTATCTCTTCCACAGTAAGGAAAGGGCTTTTGACGCAAGGTAAAGTTAGATGGAAAACACCGCCATGTTCCTTACTGCCTGACCTAAACAATAGAACAGGGTGGACTGTAATAGTGAGGTTCCCTTTATATATTCACTTTGAACTGGAAATCTCACAATACCAAAGCTTTCTAACACTGACCTGATTGATACAGGGAGTATAGCCTCTTGCAAGGCTTCTGCGCTTGGCTAAAACCAAAAGGCACAGAGAAATGAATAAGCATAGAGAAATATCCCAGTAACATGAGGTAAGCAGAGCCTTGTGCATAATGTGATTATGACTTACATTGCTGCAAAATTGTGGATTATTTTTAAATTGCCACATAACTTTGCTTCAGAAGCTTAGCTTTCATTTAAGCAAAAGTGGTGATCTTGGATTTTATGGTTGGGAAGATACTAAACTAATGCTGTGAAGTTTGCCTGAGTCTGCAGCTCTGAAAAAGTGTGAGCTGCCCAGTTCATTCCAGTGGGGGGTTTAATTCAGAAACATGACGACAGTTTGAGTGCCAGCATGAACTATTTTACATGGCTGATCACTTTTGCATAAACATCCAGCTAACGTACGTATGTGTCAAATTTTCATGTAAGGGTGCTGGGCTGCGGAACAAGGAATTCAAACTCCCTCTTTCAAGTTTTAGTTCCTCTGCTACTGCTCAAAAGAGCAAGAGAAAGAGGGGATAGATCCTTGCCCCAGTTCCAAAAGCATCAGACCGCTCTTGGACACCAAAACCAGCTTCCATATCTTCATGAGTGTCAAAAACCCCAACTGCTGCATGTCCAAACAGTTCCCAGCCCACACTTTACTGTTATATTGATCTGCTGCATAAGGAACGTTGAACATCGGGAGAAGCGTAAAAAAAAATAATATTGGAATACATCAGTTACACACAGAGCCCTGATTGGATTAGATGCGTGGTGGTGATGAAGGAGAAAGGGCTTGGAGGAAGCAGCGATGCACTATTTGGGGTCTCTGCTGGATAATTTAGATCTCATGTGTCCTCATAGGACCTAGGGCCTTGGAAATCAGTGGAATTAGCCCCCCCCCCTTTTATTTGTTTAAAGAGTTCTGGGTTTGTTTCCATTTGCAAGCTGAGGGGCAGATTGCTTCGATCTGACCCTGTCCCCTTGCCTCCTCCTGACACTTGGCTTAACAAGGGCTTGGGGAAAATCCCAGTTAGTATAGCCCACCAGCTTGCACGGTGGCTAGCGTTGTAGTCATTAATACTTCCCATCGAAGGGGTGCAAGTTGCAGGGACCATCAGGTCCCTCATGGAAAAAGCTGAGCTCCTAAAAGATCTTAACCCTGGCATGAAATTGGAAACTAGCTTGCTGTGAAAATTCCACTGTTTGATAGTGTGTGTGTAACTTTGCTTTTCTGCCTGCCCACTGGGACTTTGCATCTGCCCTGCACTCATCCCCCTTGGTACTGGAGTGGCTTATGTGAAAGTTGATTGTTGGCCCTGCTGGGGAGAGTGGTGCATAATCATGTTTTATGTTTACATATTCTTACTGTGAGAAGGTTATGTGGAAGGGCAGTCTCTTGCACTCTGTTCTGAAAGCAATGAGATCCATGGTCACCCTAATCTCTTACAGAAGATTTTCTGCATCCGGTGGGCCCTCTGCAGAGAGAGCTCAGATCCCAGTTTTGAGCCTCTGAGACGGCCAGTGTAGCAGAATCTGGATTTTCAAGAATGTGGCATGGTTAATTAAATGTTAATAGCATAAAACACTTGTCAAGTGTGTTGGGAACTCTTCTCATTTCCCATTGCAAATGGCTCATGAGTACAGGTCATGCCACAGTTTCTCTTAAATTAAAATTGTGACTTTCCCACTTCTTGCCATGACAAAACTGTCACCTTTGTAATGACTTCTTGTCACAAGGTTGTCCCTAGCTGTTAACCTCCCTGGCTTATAGGAAAGCAGAAGTGACTTCTCTGTCACTTGACAAATCCAGCCCAGCCTACACAGCACACACAGATTCTTTCCAGTGCTGTGCTTCAATTACAGGACCTGTTGTTATCTGTGTAAATCAGGCTGGTGTTCTGGCATTGGCACATCTGACATGGGTGAGAGTCCAAAAGAACATCAAGTCCCTAGTGTGCTGTTACAATTTACTGAGTGTTGTTCCTGAAACAAATTGCATGATAGCCAGGACTGGTTCTTGAGGGCTGAGAGATTGGTCGGGCACCCCTCTATCAGTGAGCAGAATCTAACTTGTAGCAGAAGCTCTGAGGAATCTTCTGTGGAATCAGAAGGGTCAGAAACTGAATGTTCAGTTCTAATAAAAGATCAGCCACCATAAAGTGGATTTAAAAATACCGGGAACAAGCTGATGATTGCAGTCCCTTCAGCTCTCCCCAGGGCTTGTGCTTTGTATTGGAGCTGGTGGGAACTAGGGTGCCTCAGGCCAGACAGATAGTCATAGGACTCCTGTTTGACTCAAGGAAAAATAAATTAATTTCTCAATCCTGTCACTTGTGTTGACTGAACGCACCACAGTGAGGAAGTGAAAGCACAAGCCGTGTTACCGGCCATGAACCTGGGGCCTCCAGAACTGTACACGAGCCTCTGGAGCTTGAACTGAATTCCCTATATGGGAGCTGCTGTGGCAGAGTAATATCCTCTGTGGACTGTGCTCATGGAGGGGACAAGTAACTCACTGAACAGTGAGTTGCACAAGAACAAAAAACTAAGCAGAGTGCAGCCGGCCTCCAGCTTTTGAAGTTTTCAAGCAAGATGAGTTCTCATGCATTGTCCTACCTGAAGGAAATCTGGGGATTGAGCATCCTACTGGCTAGTCTTACAGGATGTGGAGAGATGGGGTGAGGCTGAGACTGGTGGCAACCCTTATAGACTAGGTAAGCACTAGAAGTGCTTCATTATACTTTTCTACTATCCGGCAGCATCTCCTGCTATTCCAAAACTAGGTCTTTGATGGACCCTGTCAATCAGCCCACACTGAGTTAAATTACATTGTTTCTCCTTTGTGGACAAATTTCCTTGGTCTAGGAGCAGGCCTCCGACTCATGTCCATTTAGGGCCTTGTGCAGAATTTGCAGCTAGTCATGCAGCAGAGGGAAATTACTGAACTAACCCACTGTCACATCTCCTCCTCTTTGTGTAGCTGATATTGCTTGGCTCTGGACAACATTAAAACTCCAGCCCAATTTTATTTTTTGTGCAGTTGTTTTACAAGGCTTTCCCCTGATGGGCTGTGGTGCGCTTCTAAAAGGAGATACTATAGTGGTGACCCAAGCCACGTTTGCAGTAATGCTTAAACTAGCATATGAGTCTTAACTGGGAAGAACTTCTGAAGCACTGAGCGTCTGCTTGTTTCTACCCAAGAGACTGAAGTTCTGGTAAGTTCAGGTAATGTAACTAAGTAATTCTCTGCAACATGTGCTTCAGTGGGTGGATGCAGGTGCTTAGATATTATAGTGATGGATGTGGTGTAAGCAGCTGGATAAAGACCATCACTTCCATACACTGAATTTGGATTTCCTGGATAACCTGGCGACACTCCATTTATCAAATCCAAATGGCTTAGATCAGATGGTAACTTGGTTTGTTTTAAGCTTCATTTCCCTCCCTTCTGCAGCTCTCCATCTCTAGCACACTTCTGCTCCTGACTCTTTCTGAATCTTTGGAGGCCAGCTGTTCCAAGCTGACTTTGCTCCTTCTCTGCACAAATTCTCAGCTTTCAGCTTGCTTATAGGGTGGGTTTCTTGTTAGTGGTTCTCAAGACACTAAAATAATGTTCACCTTCAAGTGACCAAAACAAAACAAAAAAACAGGTTGGTAATCAGAATGAGGTGATTGCTGAGGTTCAGTATCCTCTCAGTTGCCAGAGCTATAAGCAGACACTTTATATGCTCTGAATCCCAGCTCTCAGATGGTATCCAACTTGTCAGATGATATCAAACATTTTCTGGGGTTGGTCATTCGCCAGACACTAGTCTCAAAAGCTCTCACTGGTCCCTTGGTTTGTCTATGTCACTTTTTAAAATCCCTGGTCTGGGATTGAATATAGTGAATCCCAGATCCTGAATCAGTGACACTTTTAATTCCCTACAGGCCTTGTGTAGGTGAAGTCTATCATTGGGCATTATGGGGGAATGAACCCAGCACTAAAAGCATGGGGCATCTGTAGTTGTAGGAATGCAAGTGTGAATAGGCTGCCAGTGCTTCAACCACTACATTGCCTAGATCTGAGCAAAGTTAGGTGATACTAACTAACTTAAAATGTCAGCACCCATTCTTCCACTGCTCCTACTATTCCTCCCAGCAGTGGTGCTGCCTCTGTGCTAGTGGAAAGGTGACAGACATAAAGGAAAATGCCAGTGTAGTCACAGCCACAGCGCACTTTACTTCTGCTTCATTTATTGGAATGACTTCCTCTCCTCCACTTGTCTTGTCACCATCTCGTTTTCAATGGTTTTGGTGTTTTTACTGAATGTTCAGCCCTTCCCCATGTCTCCAACCAGATGCCACAGAACCTTGGAGCTCTCATTTCTTCAACTTGAAAGGAATTTCATTTTTTTTTTCTGTTTCTTCCACAATTCAGGCTCCAAAGACTCACTTGAAAGCTACTCTGTGCCCTTCTGGGGTCAGGAAGGCTGAGAGCTACCTGCTGGATCCCACCTGTAACAAGACTGCAGCATGCAGGTTTGTTTAAAAAAGCACAATGCAAGCGTTATGGGATCAAGGGCTACTTCCCCATTATTGTGCCAGAGGACAAAGTACACGTGTTCCTGGATTTTTTTAGAATGACGACCTTGGAATGAGACTCAAGGCAGACTCCTCATTGGGAAGCCTGTGTAAGGCCCACATTTGGTACAGGATGCCCAGAACTCATGGCTGTTTTAAAGTATTTGGCAGATATTTTATTCTGGTTAAGATGATGCATGTCAACACACTAAAATAAGCAATTTATATTGGATTTAAATCATGCTGAGTTATTGGATTTTTTTCTCACCATCAGGGTACTGGACTAGATGACATCTTGGTCCCTTCCAGTTCTGATTCCTCACAGCCTGTACCTTGTTGGTTGTGCTGTTTAATTGCAGCTGTGTGTATTTTTACACCAGAACTCCTGTGTGTTGTAAATAGGAGTCCAGTTTTATAACTCCATTCAAAAGCATTTTAGGTTCCCTTTATCCTTCTGGCTCCTGTCCAAATATCCACGCTTGTTTATAAAACATGGAGTGCACAGTATCACTTGACATGAAATAATCCCCAGACACAGTAAAATTCCAACCAAACCAGTTTGAAATTGCACAGCTGAGTTCTCAGTGGAATATTTTAAGGGAAGACACATGATTACCCAGTATATTAGCCCTGTGCTTTCATGGTTGCCCTGCTGTGGTCCATGCTATTCTTCTGCCTTTTGTTAGTAAGTGGCTTATGGCTCTGCTGTCCCAATACATTAGTGTGTTCTTCATGGACATAATTCTCAATTTTGCAAGAAATAGTGCAGGCTCAGAGTGATATGTCAGTGTGCTCATGAATGCTCCTGGGGTTATGTATAGGCTGACCCTGGAAACATCTGTCAGTGGTACCACTATTATATAGGCTTGGAAGGATTAGATCTTTATCAGTCAGTGTTGGTAAAGGTCAATTTCGTACACACAACCAATGAAAAAATATTGTAATTGATAGACTGAAATGTACAAAAAGGCAAAGAGAAATGGCATTGAGAACTTAGTCTCATTTAAGGATATATATAATATGTGTTTGATGTGATGTTGACTATTGAATTTCAACAACATTAAATTCTGACCCCCCCACATTCTCACACAACTGAACATTTAAACATATATCCATTTATTACGTATTTTATCTAAAGAATTTATTATAAAATATAGAATTCTACCAAGCCTATTTATCTATTTGTGCTCTTCTCCCCTGAACCCAAAACAAACATTCAGGGTCTCGTTTACTTGTTGGTTCCCACATGCCAGTTTTACAATGATCTTGTTTCAGCATCCTGAAACACACCAGCTGTGATGAAGAAAGTTATTGACAGAACAATTCCTATACTGATGGGTACCTGTTGATATAAATTGCTTAGCCAAGACATCAGTCAAAATTAACATCTGATAGTAACATAGAATTGCTGGGTTGGGCTTTTTTAAAACAGAGGAGAAACTCTAGACCCCTTATTTTTAAGGGTCTTTGCTAGTGAAAAAGCTGCCATCTGTTTCTTAGTGGTTGAAGTGTGTTTTAGGGATACAGCTGTATCCCTCTCTCTCAATCTGTTAAAATTTATGAAGGATGTGAGGGGACAGAAGAGGGTCCAGTTGTTCGTCAGGATGTGGGAGCCTGAACTTCTGGCTGTGGTAATTGTACCTGTCCCTTATTCATAGAGCCAGTTTCTCCGGCATGTGACAATGTATTTTTGCTATTCCAGGTTGCACTGGCCCTGGATGAATGATGCCCCAAATGAACAAGATGAGAACGCAGATTCTCCTAATACTTTTTGTCCATGAGGCAACAGGGTCTTTCCCCAGGAGACACAACCTTTAACAGAAACTGTAAATTTACTGGGGGTGGTGTGTGTGTGACGGTGTTTTTCTGTGGGTCCCTCGGAGCTGCCCCCCTGCAGGCAGGCCTCATGCCATGTAAATGACCAGGAGTGGGTGAAAGAACACGGCTGTGGAAACCAGAGGCCTCGCTCCAGCTGCGAAGCAGAGAGACCCGCCCCCTCCCCCCCGCAAAGGGTTGGGGGGCTGCCGTTTGTGGAGGGTCCCCGCCCTTGCATGCTGCTGCCCCCCCCGCCCCGCAGGGGTCAGCACCCCCCGGGGTGCCCCCGTCCTGCAGCGGGGCCGGACCCTCCCCTCCCCCTTCAGATCGAGCGGGGCCACAGCAAGGCGGAGAACGTTCCAGGCCCGGCGAGCGCTGCGGCACCGGCAGGGAGAGGACAGTAGCCGGCCGGCGCGGGGGCTGCCGGGAAGTGTCGTTCCTGCCCCCACAGGCTCGGCTCCGCAGCCTTAGTAGTGAGGACTACGATTCCCGTGGTGGTCCGCGCGAGACCTGGTACCGCGCAGGCGCAGTAGGGACACCGGCGCCGCTATAAGATTGTGGTTTGGCTGTGGGGGCCGCTGAGTGCAGAAGCCGCAGGAGCGGGGCAGAAGCCGGGCGAGGTAACGGCCGGGCCGCATGGGGGGGGCTTCCCCCCACCTCCGTGCGCCAGGGACCGGGGAGGCGGGGCCGCCCCAGGGTGGGAGAGGGAAGCCGGTGCCCCGGGCACCCAGGAGGGTTCGTGTAGACCAGGCTGGGAGGGGCATTGCCCCCCCCCCCCGTGAGCCCTTGTTACGGGCGAGACATCACCCTCCCCCCCCCGTGATCCATGGGACGGGGGGCGCGCACCCCTCCCCCGTCCCATGGGGGGTCCCGCGTGTGGCTCCGGGGGGCGGGGATGCAGGGGGCGGTCAGGGCCGAGGACCCCTCCCTGGTTTATGCTGCGTGCAGGGGGAGCGGGGCTGCACACGCCCGGTGTTAGGACAGGGTGGGGGGCTGCTCCCGTCTGCAGATCTGCCGGTGTCTGCGCGTTAGTGGCGCCGGGACTGTAGCCCTTGGGTGCCGGGTGCGGCTGGCCCCACAGCGGGGTCTGCCGCAGAGGAGCTGGAGCTGGAGCTGGATCCAGCACGGTACCGCGAACGCTCTGGACGCAAGCCAGGGCCTGGCGGCAGCGAGATACAGAATCGTTCTCGCCCGGCACAGACAAATAAATCCCGAGGCAGGCAGGGGTGGGGGCAAGGAGGAGGCCCATGTGTCTTTTCCGTGGATTCCTGCTTCCATGAGTGGATCTCTCTGGAGGGGCATAGTGCGAAACATTCTGGTTCTCTGTAAGTACATAGGTTGTGAGGTAGCCGTGGGGGGTCCCGGATATTAGAGGCAAGGTGGGTGAGGTAATACCTTGTACTAGACTAATTCCTGTCTCTCTCGTCAACAAAAGTTGGTCCAGTAAAAGATATTGCTTCACCCACCTTGTAAATCAATAGGGCTAGTTGTAAATATGAGTTAAAGGGCATGTTACAGAAATAGCCCGGATGATGATCTTTATGCAATTAATATGAGAAGGTGGTGGATGTTACTGCATGTGATAGGTTTATGGTCCATTGCACCACACCACACCTGCTGATATATTTTTCTGGCTGCAGTATGATTTAAACTGACCTCTTCATAGTGACTTGTTTTCAAATCAATAGCTATGGAGATAAAAATGTAATGCCATAGGACAAGGTGACTTCAAGGCAATCCGCTTTATGGATGAATTTGCTGTTATCAGACGTAGCAGTCTGAAAAGAACAGCAGCCCAAAGCATTTCTTTATAAATAAATATATAGGCAGGCATGTAATCTAGTGTAAATACATTTTAAATACTTGTATACATTTGAAGATGAATACTATTTGTGTGGGAGAAGAAATTATCTGTAAGAATAGGCTTTTTTCATAGTGTCTGTGGGTACTGTAGATAAGACTGACAATATCTTGTGCTAGATTTGCAGAGATGCATGCTGTATACCCTATGGGTTTTGAAACTAGCATACTATTTTGAAATGCTAATTTGTAAAATTGCACAATCAAGAAAATAGCACTCCAGGAGTTTGATATTGAAACATTTTGAAAATCTTCTAATTTGCTAGAATCAAACGACTGATATCTAGCCATTAAGATTACATAAAGAAAGAAATACTTGAAAATTGTAAGTGGGGGAGATGTTGTAGTGGCCCTTCTGCATTGAGTCACTTCAGTCTCATGGTTACATTGGGATACCTTTAACTAGCTCAGCAAGGGGTTTATGTGCTCTCCACAGTGCCTTGTAGAATAGTTTGGTCACGTGTTGTAATAAGATTTCAAAATTGCTGCCCCAGACCTTTGGTTAAAAAGCTTCCTGTAAATCATGTAGGATTGTTTAGGGTGTAGGATATGTTTTTTAAAGTGGGATTTTAATTCTCTTTAGATTTTTCTGAGGTGAAAATACAACTGTAAATCCTGGCGTTTACGGAAGGAGAGGATGAAAGACATCGACCTAGGAAAAGAGTATGTTATACCCAGTCCTGGGTATAGAAATGTGAGGGAGAGAGCAGTCTCGGAGCAGGAACGGTTGAAATTCCAGCAAGCTAAATATAAGGTCAGTTTCTCTTTTCCACTCTCCATGTCTGTATGTGGCTGCTTAATAAATTGTGTATCGCAACTCCTGTTTTGCCATGCCAGCTTTGTCCAGGTTTGTTACCTTGAAGGTCAATGATGGACATTCTGCCTCTTGCATAGGAGCGGTCATTGGATGGCACACTGTACATATATTAACCTCGAGTGCAAAATTGCACTAGTGGGGAAGACTAGTGCTTAACAGATGCTGAAAACTGAAATAGATGTTTTCAAAAGTATTAAATAAACTAAACTGAATATGCCAGCTAGTCTGACAAAGACAACATTTATGGGGCTATCTATTATAATTGTGGTGATATAAAGCCAAGAGAAATCTGTAAGCACAGGTCAGATTTAACCATTGGGATGACGCTTCTGAACACAGAAGCAACAGAAATGGCATGAAAACATAGGGCATGGCTACACTTACATTTCTGCAGAGCTGGTAGTTACAGCTGTGGTCGTACAGCTGTGTAGGGCCAGCGCTGCAGTGTGTCCACACTGACAGTGACCAGCGCTGCAGTGTGGCCACATTTGCAGTGCTGTTGGGAGTGGTGCATTGTGGCCAGTTCAGTGGTTCCAATGGCTGGCAACGTGGCTTTTTCACAAAAGAGGGGGTGGGGTGGAGTTGACAGTGGAGGCTTGTCGGGGAGACCAGAGAGAGTGGCATTTTTGGAAAGGGAAGACACTTGCGGGTGACAGCGCTACAACTTACCGACTGTCATTTCATTCGTTTTAGCATCGATTATTTCTATATATGTATTAGGGGGAGATTGATGGTGTTAAGTTTCATGAGAGCTGACCTGACTAGGGGAATGCCTCAGGGACAAGAAGAGAGTGATTTTTGGTAGCAGAAACAAAACTAGCCCAGGTGGATTTGTGCACAGCTTCCCTTGCCTTGCAAATGTCGCCATTTCACCACCCTCTCTCTCAATCACTCTTAAATGTAAAAGAGCTTCAGACCAGATAGAGCTAGCTTCTCCATACGGACTCCCTCCCCCGCTTGCTGTTTGTTCCTCAAGCAACACAGCTGTGAACATTCCAAAGCCTCAGCTCGCTCGCTGCAGCTAAGAGCAGCTGTGTTGTTTTTTAGATAAGTAGCTCCGGAGAGTACTTTCCGGTTTTGTACACAGGAATTGTGGGATACCTCCTAATACCCTAAAGAAGGGTCCCCGCCGCCACAATATACGAGGCCGCTGGTGAGTGTCACACCAGAGTAGAGCAGGAGCTGCCAGTCAGCAAGCTGGATTTGCTACATTGCCTAGTAGCAGACCAGATGTCATGCAAGCGCATGCAGAAGGGGAGTTGGCAGCGCTGGCTGAGCTCTGTAAGTGTAGACACCTGGTAAGCTGCAGCGCTGTAACCCCCTCACCAGCACTGCAACTTGCAAGTGTAGCCAAGCCCATAGAGTTCTTGGCTAATCATACCCCAGTCAGAGCTAGCAGCTTAAAGACATTCTTAATCATGCATTGCGTTTTTCAGGATTCTTTTACTGAAGCAGATATTTAACTTGCCTTAGTAGTAGGAATTGTTTGTACTTAGTGGGATGAATTAGAATCTTTTATTATATCTGTATACCACTACATATCTCTAGTTCTTTACTATTTAGTGCTGATTGTGTTTGCTGTGCTGTACACAGAAGTAGTTAACTGTTCTTGGCAGTTAAGAACCAAACTCTGGCATTGGCACTGCCATTCAGCTGCTGTGCTGATCTTCTCCAATATTATCTGGACTACTGAGTTTGTGATGGGTTAATAGGAATGGAGTTATGCATATGTATAGCTAACAGGAACATAAACACTGCAAGACAAATCAGTGTACAGAAAAAAACTACTCAATAAATCTTGACAATCACGATCCAATTTTGTGAAAGATGTAGCTTGGGACCAGTTATTTTATGCCAATTCAAGTTAGATTAGGGATGTTTACTATGACTACTGACACTTTTGAAATCTGTTGGGGTATATCTTTTTCTCAAGAACTTTTTTTATCTAAATGCTAAGGAAGTAAACAGTAGTTAAACAATGAATAAAATAAGTGATTAATACTGCAAACGTCTTGCTTATATTTGGATTCTCTATTTGTATATGCACACAATATGGAACTCTGGTAAACTTGCTAATTTGTCAGGATTCATAGTAAACACCCTCGAAAGATCAGCTGTCTGAAATCCCCCGTGTGGAAAAATAGGTTCCAGTCACTTTTTTTTTTGGCATGAGAGAAGTCTATAAATGTTTGTTTTTTAAAGCAAGTATTGAGAATTGTTGTGGTAAAGGCTACCAGACATTTAATATTAATCTGAACTGTGTTTTTACATGTAAAGTACCAATAAAATATGATCGCTAGCAATAAAGTTCCTTTTTTGGCAGTTGGTTTTAACCCTGGCTAAAGCATTGCACTACCAGAGGTCGAAATGTTATCGAATGGTCTGTTCTGCAGTGGTGCTGAATGCTGAGTGTACTTGGATTCTCTGCAGTTCTCTTAGTTTCTGCACAGTCTCTGTGACTCAGCATAATATCAGTAACAGACATTGTTCAGGGCAAGTCAGAACATCTGACTTCTGCTTTAATGCGGGCAATGATACTGAAGCAGGGCCCCTCTGAAGTCATGGTGCGGCTTCTGAGCAGCATTGATTACGTTATTATGATTGGTTTACAACTCAATATACATTATCCAGTAGCAACTCTTCACTGTTGAATCGTGGTGACAACAGTGTTGCCATTGGTGGGGAGCCTTGTTTCTTTCTTAGCCAATGGATTTTTAGTCTAGCTGTAGCCATATTAGGATGATTCTTCTGATTGGCCTGCATCCTAAGAATATGCTTATACATAGGGTAACTCCTGCAGTGAGGCTATTAAAGCTGCTGTTTACCTCCTAGTAAGCTGCAGTTAGCCCAGTACATCTTGTACTGATTGGGGTGTTGTGCTTCTAATTATTCTCCTGGAACCCCTGAGAAGAAATACACTTCATGGTCATTTTGCTTTGAAATTCACTTTGAGCTAAGTTCAGGATAGTCTTTAGAGATTCTCCTCTCTACCTGGTCCCACTGAGGCGTTCCCTGCTGTGCATGGTTAGGAAAAGCCATGCACCTTCTGAGCGTTTGGAACTTGAGGGGTGCCTGTTGTGTGGAACACTCTGTCCCTTTGTCAGCCATAAGTGTGGAAAGCTGAGAGCGAAGATGGGATGAATAGTCCAGGGCTCCAGGCTGGACAGAGAGCAGTAGGGCTGGTGTGTGTGTAACTATAATAAGTCAAAGGTTTAACAGAGAAGGATAAAACAAGAAGGGCTATGGTAAAATTAAAACAGGTAAGTCTCAAAGAGGGGACAATAACATTTAGAAGAGGCTGGTGTAGAACAATAGTATGTGTTGTCTTTTTTTTTTTTTTTTTAAAATTACCTATTTGAGGTTGTTGGTGTGTGTGTGTGTGTGTTGTGTTTTTGTGTGTGTGTGTGTTTTTTTTTTTACGAGATCTGTGGTTGCTTGTCTGTCATTGTTACACCTTTTTTAGAGTGAGAGTGCGTGCGTGCACACAGTTGCCTAGCACAGTAAGCCTGGTCAATAGTGTCCAGAAGACTCAATCAATAGTACAAATAATGTGAGGGTCCTGGCAGAGAGCACTCAAACAATCCTTGGTCAATGTGTTAAAGTAGAACAAACGCGTGTACAGAACACTTTTTTACTAAGCAATGTCATATTTTTTTTTTTTTTTACTAAATTGCTAATGTTGCTAATGCTAGCTGGATTGCTAAATGTTTGTAGTTGTGTTTGTTCCTAATTACAACACAGTTGTAAACGTATGGTGTATGAAACTAGAGTTTCTGTTCAACAGAATTGCTGCTACAAAGATCTGAAATGAAAATGCTGAAATGTGGTGGTTCAGAGCTGTACTGCATTGAAACCAAGCCTCAAATGTACCACAGTACACGTTGCAAAGTCTGTAACCAGAGATGTTTGCACAGCTTTTATTCTGAGAAGATGGTGTCTTCATTTCCTCTTGTCCATGCAGAGGGTCATGAAGGCATGTACCCCCTGTCCTCCTGGGGTGGGGTGTCATCTTCATTGGCGCTCATAAATAGTGGGAGCTGCAAAGTAAGTGGAATACTGAGTAATGACACTGGCCTCCTTTCGTAAAGTGCTTTAAGATCCATAGATTGAAAAATGCTATGTAAGAACTAGGTGGTGGCGTGAATGTATGTATTTATCTCTCTTATTAGTCACTGGGTTCTCATGCTTCCAGGCAAGGCTGCAGTTACACCAGACCAGATTTGCCTCTGAGGTGTGTATTTCAAGTTATGGTGTCTGTATTTCTCCATGCGCTAAAAACTGCTTTTAAGAAGCAGCAGTTGTGCACATCCTGCTTAGTAAATTGAGATCAGCAAAATGTTCACTTGTCTCCTAAATAAGACCTTTCATGGGCGAAAGGATGGTGGCTGTGCTGTGACTCATACAAGACCCAGGGGCTACTGGTGTAGGTCGTGTCGATCCCGGGTCGCTCTCCAATCCTGAACGTGTGTGAAGATTCTGTGTCCTTTTTGTCCTAGGGAGTTCCCATTTGTATGCTCTTATTCCATCTCCTCCCAGGGCCTGGCACCATGGCCACCAGTCTTCTGTCAAAAGAAGGCTAAAGGGGCCATTCCTAAATCTATAGGGATGGCTGGTGGGGGTGACTATAGCTGAGTGAGTTACTCCTTTCACAAAAGCTAAGGGTATCATGCTCACAGCACTACCAGATCTTGGCTGCATGGACAAAAAGAGATTCTTTTTAAGAGCAACATGGTATTTGTCGCAAACAGGATTCCTGAAATATTAACTCCCAATGCCCTGTCATACAGGTAAAACTAATTCCCAAGGTTTCCTGTTACCTGATTGAGGCATTGCCATAGAAACATGGACCTGTGAAAAGTGTTTTGGGAACCTAAAAATTAAAAGAAATATAATTCCAATGAAAGTCTTATTGAACCAAGGTGGATAAATGTTTGTAATAACAAATTATACGTGTGCTTTTGCCACACTGGATTTTTAAAAGCTATGTTGTAGAAGAGTCCTTAATCGTTTTTTTTGTAAGGTGCATTAAACACTTCACTTTGCTCCTGTACAAGGAGATGCTGTGCTAATTAGCACCACTGTGCTTCACAATGTTTAATTTCCAGATGAAGGATGCTGCTTTCTGGTGCTAACAAATATAAAGGTAGTTGCTGGGTTCCACAAACAATCATTTTACTCATGCTAAAAAGCCAACGTGTCTTACCAGATTAAATATATACTGGATGTTTCAAAACATCCCATTAATATCCCACTAGAATTTAATGCATGAGTTAGTATCCCTTGTTCTCAAACTTCTTAACCACGTACTTTAAAGTATATCAGAAAGATTGCACTGCTTATCTTTCCTTAGCTGGGACCTTATTGGGAGTTGTCTGTGAAATCCATTGCAAAAAGAGACCTGTTATAAGGAACGGAAACAATTTTACATTCCAGAAAAGCTTTAAGGGCTATAGTAGGAAGCAATTTATCAGGAAGGCCTAAAAACCAAAAGCATTTTGGAATAGTGATATGTAATACTCCTGGAAATTCCTGAGTTTGAGTTGCCAGTTAAGTTTGAAGCAGTAATTAGTGTGTAAGTAGTAATAATTTATCTCCACCCTGCTCCAATACTCTGCTCACGCTTAGGTACACAGCAGCTGGGAGTGTGCTTCCCCATGTGGGTAAGCAGACACAGCTCCTCTTCAATTATCATGTTAAAAATAGGGTGACCAGATATGCTGATATTAGGGACTTTGCCTTACATAGTCAGCCTATTTATCCTCCCACCCCCATCCCATTCTGATTGGTCACCCTAGTTAAAAATAGCGGTGTGGTAGTGACTTGGAACGGCCACCCTAGTACGTACCCAGAGGATGGGGTGGGTTTGTATTTGGGTGGCTAGCCTGAGCCACTGCTGCCACAATCACTGTGATCTGTGGTACGCTACCTCGAAGAGCTAGTGTCTCTCTGACCCATGCTGGGAGGCATGCTCCCAGCTGCAACGCAGGTTTACCCTTAGGATCTTCGCCACGGGACCTGGATATGGCTGCTTCTCAGCCATGGCACAAACACTGGTGTTTGGTGCTGCACCCTCATTGATTTCTTTCTGATCAGAGTGACTCATCAATAGAACCCACTAAAAATATGCAGGTAAAATCTATGTTGCTAGGTTGGAGTTGGTGGAACCCTGGAAATTCTCTCTTCAACAGTCTCCCATTCTCCCCATTCCTATCCAGGATTTCTTCCCGAATGCTCTGTTGGGTGAAGGCAGTTTGGCTAGGTAGGCAAGTTTGCAGGCCTCGCAGGGGTAGCACTGAACATCTGTAAGGCTTAAAGAAAGGTCTTGAGGGCTGGGTTTCAGCACCTCATTTTTAGGTCCTGAAACAGACAAAGGTCCTGCCTACCCTAGGGAAACTCTTAAAATTTCTCACTGTTGCTGACACCCATTCACCTCCACCATTGGGCTGGTCAGTAGTATTGGGAGCCTGAGTATAGATTGGCTACTGGCTGTTGCCAGCCAAAGCATTATCTCAGACCTACTCTGAGCATAAAGCTGACCGCTGCATTAACAAGACTCCTATTACATATGCTTGGAGCTGTACAAATAAATCTCACTGAGATTCAGGTACTGAGGGGAAAAATGACCAAAATCTGTGGGGAAAATATCGATACACACATTTTCCAGATAATCTTTTAAATACGCAGCACTCTTTAAAACAGGCTCTGTTCCCATGTAGTCAGTGGACTCAAATGGGCTTTAGAATTTGTTCTGAGCTGGCATTTTTTATGTCTGAAGACGTTCCTGTGTGACTTTATTTGTAGGTGATGTTTGAAGCTAATCCTGGTGGATTTGCTGTAGAAATAGGGTGAAACACCATTGGTGCCATTTATCAAGATGACATACTTAGCACAAAGTTCTGAATTTGTTTGCTTAATTGCCACCCAAGTGAGCAGATCCATCAACTTTTGGCTGTGGTGGAGGCGATACACAGGGGCACAGTAAACGTGGCTGTGTTTACATTTATGCTTCTTGAAAACTTGTTGATAGCAGTCTGTTCTGCTACTCTTGCAACTATGCTCACCAGCTTGAGGCTTTTGTTTGCACATATAAAATACCCTCCATTGTGATGAGAGATCTTTGCATTAACTTGATGCATTTAGCAAGTTCAGATATAAAGTTTTCTAGTATTTGGCAGTTTACCTTCTCTTTATCTGCCACAACTTAAGTAGAGTAGAAGTCTGATTCTGGTCACTGTCTCATAGTTCAGTTTACTACAGCTAACATAGAAGAAAAACTGCATACAAGGTACACAGTCTAAAACCTGCAGCCAGAAATCTTAGACTTCACACCTTGTACTGTAATAATTAAATTTCTGGGTGTTGGAAATTAATGAATTTGTTTTCACTCTGCACTTGGAGATTCCTGGACTGCAAGAAACCATTCATTTGATCAAAGCATGCAGTAGGATATGGGGATATATAAGGGTATGTCTACCTGCAGTTAAACACCCAAGGCTGGCCCATATCAGCCGGCTCAGGCTGTGGGGCTGTAAAATTGTGGTGTAGACATTTTGGGCTTGGACTGGAGGATTGTAGGTTCCCAGGGCTCAGGCTCCAGCCTGAGTCCAAATATCTACCCTGCAGTTTTACAGCCCAAGACCTGCAAGCCCCAGTCTCAGCTGCAAGTGTTTAATGACTGTGTACATACCCTAAGAGCTTATCAGAGTGTTTAATTTTCTTCCATGAGTGGAAAAACACTCATTCTTAAAAAAGACATCTTTGCTTCTGCCAAGCACTTAGCCTACACCTTATGTATTGGAGGGGAAATTCCACTCTTGTTCTGTTTCTGGTCTGCTAATGCTGAGAGGGAACTGCTGCAGTAGAGGAATGCTAGTCCAGCAGTTCCTTCTGCTGGACTCCCATTGCTCCAAGAAACTGTGTCCATGTCCTGTAGGCAGAGGGAGTGGATTGGTTCTGCCATTATGGTAGTTGCATATGTTGTGCTGTCTTGCTATAAGAGTCAGGGGAGAAGAGAGAGAGCAGAGAAGGGACAGGTAGTGAAAGTGAGGTACAGAGACAAGGCAAGAGGGAAGATGACAGACAAGGGGAAGTATTTTGGGATGTATCCTACAGTGGGAAACCAAGAAGATGAACTCTGGAGGAATAACTTGGAGGGGATAGTGGTTCTAAAAATCCAGGTTATATCTGCTTTTCTCGGTCGTTTGACTGCCCAGTAGTAGAGCTTCTGCACTACTGTCAGGAACTGGATTACAGTTCATTTATTAGAACGTCCATTCTTACTAGAACAGTCATGCACAGGGGAAGCCTGTTGCTGACAGTGCGTGTAGGGGGTAGAGAAAGTGGTGTTTGCGTTCAAGAGGAAGGAGATAGGAGATGATGATGTTACCATCTGTTTTCTTCAGTGTTTTATTCTTAAAGCTCTGAGCGTTCCTCTCCCCTCTGAGAGAACTGTTCCGCCAGCCTCTGAGCAGTTGCACTAACCTCGGACCTATGGTGTGGATCTCTAAGGCGGGGTGGCCAGCCTGAGCCTGAGCAGGAGCCAGAATTTACCACTGTACATTGCCAAAGAGCCAAAGTAATATGTCAGCAGCCCACCATCCACGCCCCAGCACCTCCCACCTGCCGGCAGCCCCCACCAATCAGTGCCTACTCCCCCCCACCCACTGCAGTCAGCTGTTTCACATGTGCAGGAGGGTGTGGGGTGGGAGTGGGGAGGAGCGAAGACATGGGAGGCTCAGGGACAGGGGCCTTGGGGGAAGGAGTGGAGTGGGGACAGAGCAGGGGGTTGAGCAGTGAGCACCCCCGCCCCCTCAGCACATTGGCGCCAGCCCCAGAGTCAGTGCCTAGGTAAGGAGCCGCATGTTAACTTCTGAAGAGCCACATGCGGCTCCAGGGCCACAGGTTGGCCACCCGAGCTCTAAGGCATAGACAAGTGGGGAATGAGGGCAAGATTATTCTGTTTAGATACTTGTATTGGCTCAACAAAAACATATAACAGACTAAGACACAATCCCCCTTCTTCCCCCCTTCTTTCTGGATACACTCTCATGCCCTCACCTGTCATATGATACATGGATACAACAGGCTTTAAGAAGGATGAAGTAGAATTTTCTTTTTAAATTCTTTTCTTAAATAAAAAAACCCAAGGCTATCAATGCTGCCTTTGCTGGAGGACTCCTTCATATTCATTAGAGATGTTCTCTCTCAAAAATGTTCGCTTCTCATAAAGTTTAAATAGATCTTAACAGAAGCAAATTGCCCAAAGCCCATCCCCTGAAGTGCTCAGCATTGACTCTTGACTTGTTTGTGACTGCAGAACTAATGAACTGATGATACCATCTTCTAGTGTTTGGTTAAAAAAAGAAATCAAAGATCGGAAACTCTCAGGCCTTCTAAACTCTTCATAAAGATTCAAAAATGCATTCATAGTATGTCTCTAAAAAGAGTTTAAGCCTATTATGGGGTGTGTGTGTGTGGTTTTTTTTTTTTTAAGCAGATAAATAATTACCCCTTACTTCCCTACGTACCGTAGGGCGTCAGCTGGGAAGGGAATGGATCCAACGCACACAGCTGTAGGCCAAAATTCCCCCATGGTCCCACTCAAGCAAAGAAGACATTGCATCTGTCTCTTCTCAAGGTAGATGCTCAGTGTAGGCACAAATGAGGATATTCACAAAGTAACAAGAGAATTTGTTATGGGAGAAGAAATTGTCTAGACTCGGTAACAGAATCACACAGTTTACACAGATTATCCATGGCCTGGAATAGGTCTGCTATTTGGGTCTTTACAGCTGCTGTTCTACAGATAAAGAAACTCCTTTCCCTTCATCTGAACCACAGCGTAAGACACTAATGCATGTAGTCAGACTTGCCACTAGTCTTCTGCCTACCAGTGCTCTGTGCGCCCCCCCCTCCCAATTTATAATTTTGCTTTTTAGCTGTTCCTACTGTGCCAAGTCTTCTCACATGGCCTCAGGTCCTAACACAGAGCTGGAGTGTGTGCCCTACATAGTGAAGAATCCTATTCAACTTGTGCCTCCAGAGTTTTTGCAACCATCAGCCACGTTAACCTGAACTACAGACACAATTGGACAAGGCAGAAACTTTAACTGTAGGAATATTGTAGGTACCTTAATAATCTTTCCAAATGTTGTTTGTACCATTAGCTACATATTGTAAAGCACTTCAGATAAAAGCGCTAGTTTAAAAAAAACTGCACGGCTCCACTAATTAGGTGCGTGGCCCTTCATTCTCTTGTGTGCGGCTGCCCAGACACACACCTTAGAGGGAACTCTGCGGACTCAGTTTGAGAATCTCTGTTCTGGAGTGTTTACTTCTAGGAGATGATTTCCAGGCTCCTGCAGTGAAGAGCTGATCCATCTTTCTCATGTTCCAGTGAGAAAAGCTGCATTAGTAGTGTCACGCTGTCTAGAGTAGCTCACAACTCAACAGTTCCAATCTCAGATCTGACTATCAGAAAACAGGGCAGACACCCCAAACTAGAGCTATATTCTATAATTAGGTTTCACCAAGGCAGTAACAAATGTGTACTCCTGGATTGCTATATTAGTCTTACCATGGAGTCACAAACAGTTCTCTTAGGGTCTTCAGCACATCTTGCCGCCCAAACAAACTACACTTTATGATGAAAGGTTATTAAAACCAAAAATCACCGTACATTGTGTAGCATATAGGATTAACCTACTAACTTATAGTTTAAGTATTTGGTTTATTGTAATAAGTTTATAGATTTATATAAATAAGTTTGGCTGTAATGCAAGGGACCTACAAGCCATATCCTGTATGTTGAGCTAAGGTAAAGTTAGTGTATCTGTCTGGGCCTTTCACCCAGATAGCAAGTCAACACCCACACATATGTATAAGGCTTTTCATCTAGATAGATAATGGTAAAATGGCATAGGGGGTTTCCAAGTCTGTACCCTCAGGCTTAACAGGTCCACCACAAGGAAAGAACCAAATAATCAGGAGAACAAAAATAACGTGTGTATGATCTAATGTCATTAATACGTATGTACATGTCATCAATACGTACAAACATGCTAGCCTATGGAGTAAGTGTACCCTAACATTTTTGTGGGTGATGAATGAAGTTTGGGCACAGGAGGAAGGATTTCAGGCACCTGTGCCCTATAAAAGGGGTAACCCGCCTTGCTAGAGTAGACTAGGAGTCTGTACTTGTTTTTCTTAAACTTTCTAAGTTCCACGGAGACTAGGCTAAGCTTGGTTTCCCCAAGCTTTTGTTCTTAGTTTTATTTATTAGGTTTTAATTTTAAGTTTGTTTGGTTGTTTTGTTAGTTAAGTAAACTCTAAGTTAGCTTTGATAGCTCTAGCTTCTAGGCGTTGCATCTGTCAAGAATTGAGGAACCTGAACCCACAGAGGTGAGGCTGAACCTGATGGTGAGAGACATATGAACCAAAGCTTTGTAGCATATAATACCATATGTATCTTTTGAATAGCAGTAATACAATTGTAACTTTGTAACTCTGATTATTTTGCCATTTAATTACTACTTCATTTATCTTAATAAAAAGTCTTTAAGGCTATATCTATCTCAGTGTGAGCTTCCTGTTATACCCCTGAGGGTCCTTTGTAAATTCTGTGGAGTCTGATTTGGGACAAGAACTTGATCTTCTGATCAAACAGATCGGTGAGCCTAAAATCCATACTATCCAAATCAAGCAACAGTTAGGTTACTCCCAATCCCAAAGGATCAGCCACTTTCCTCAGGTCAATGGATGCTCTCAATCTTGCACCAAAACCAAAGCTGGCAGCCAGTTTCTCTAATAAACTAACTTAAAGGTCCAGTCTATGCATCTAATGAAGTGGGCTGTAGCCCACGAAAGCTTATGCCGAAATAAATTTGTTAGTCTCTAAGGTGCCACAAGTACTCCTATTCTTTTTGCAGATACAGACTAACATGGCTGCTACTCTGAACACAAAATGAGTTAGCGAGAGGTTAAAGCAGGTAAAATACATTAACAGGTGAGTCCAAGGTTCTAAATCCAAAGTGATGGCAGAGAGGTAGTGATCCGCAAGTTTTTTCCCTAAGTCTTAGAGTTGCCAAAAATAACCTTTTGGGATCTCTGTCTTGCGTCTGGAATGCTTTCTGAAAGTGTCCAAACAGCTCAAAGAGACAGGATCATTCCTGGATCTGTTCTTAGAGCTGTTTTCCCTGGAAAGCAATCTGGCAAGTGTTTTCATCACAGCATGTGCTTTTCCTTTGACTAAACGCACACTGGTGTGTGTGGATTTCACACTGTCAAACCCAATGATCAGTGCTGTCATGGTACAATTCCCCACCCTGAACCTTAGCGTCCAAAAGATGGGGTACCAGCATGAATTCCTCTAAGCTTGATTACCAGCTTAGAACCTGTAGCACTTCCACCAACCAGGAATTCCAGTGCCTGGTACACTCTGGTCCCCCCAAAACCTTGCCTGGACCCTGCAAGACCCAGACCCTCTGGATTTCCCACAAGGAAAGTAAACCCTCCCCACCGTTGCTCTCCCAGGCTTCCCCCTGGCCCTGAAAGATTACTGTGATCAAACTCCTTGAATACAAAACAGAGAAGAAATTTACCTTTCCCCTTCCCAGACTCTTCCTGAGAGAGTGTAATCCTGACACGGAGAGAAATTAAACTTTCTCTCCCCCTTCCCCCTTTCTCCTCACTCATTCCTGGTGAATCCAACCCTCCTCTGGTCTCACACCAGAATAAAAAAACAATCAGGTTCTTAAACAAGAAACTTTTAATTAAAGAGAAAAAAAAAAAAATTATCTTTGTAAATTTAAGATGGATAGGTACAGGGTTTTTCAGCTATGACACTAGTACCTTCCCAGCCAAGTATAGGTACAAATTAAAATCCTTCTAGCAAAATACAGCAAATGCACATTTGCAAATAAGAAAAACAAAACATGAGCCGAAGTCGCCTTATCTACCTAGTACTCACTATTTGAACGGATAAGAGCCGTATTGAGAGATTGGAGAGAAACCTGTTGCACGTCTGTCACTCTCAGAACCCAGAGAACAATCACCAAATTCTAACAGCGCACACAGAAAACTTCCCTCCCTCAAGATTTGAAAGTATCCTGTCCCCTGATTGGTCCTCTGCTCAGGTGACAGCCAGGCTTACTGAACTTGTTAACCCTTTACAGTCAAGAGATATAAAGTACTTCTGTTCTATTAACTCCTACTATCTGTTTATGACACATGCTTTGAAGTTAGCATGCATCTTTATTTACAATTCCAAAGCTCCGATCCCAGTGATGGGCAATCCAATTAGAGATCTATGCAATGTGTTTAGTTACAGCAATCCAAACAATCTTTCATTAGTTTTCATGAAGCTTACACACAAAGTAAATTCTTATCTTAACGCTAACAGATAGTTTTGATCTAGGTTTAATAAAGTATGGGATATATGTAATGTGATAAATAGATTATAGGCAAGTGAAGACAAGAACATTAACATTTCTTTGATATTCACATACAAGTGAATTGGCCTATGGATTTGATTTGAGCTGGCCTGTTGATGTTGCAAATAAGACTGTCAGATTGCTTGGTGAAGCACTCCATTTTGAAAATGCAGATTGTTTTATGTACAAACGTAACTCTTCCTCTTTGCGCATATGTATTATTGCCGCATTTTTTAGTTACACAATCACACGCTACTACTCAAATACAATGGATCAGCCCTTACACAACTGCCAAAGTTTTTGCTGGTCTGCAACTAAACATTCACACACAACACAACCTTCCTTAGTTGCATCTCTCAAGTTTAGCAAAAAAATCTAATCTGTATGTCAAATTTGGTGACTTCCTTTTCTCCTGGAAGCTAATAACTTAGTCAAATCAAAGCACTTTCCTACAGAAGAAGGCAGGAGTACTGCTGCTCAGTGGGAGATGTTACCATACCAAATTGAAACGTTCAACTCACAGCGATTTCGACAGTGGTGGTCCAAAAGAGTTGCTAGCATTCTTGTATAACAGGATAAACTTTCTTAACTCTCTCTGTACCAGAAAATGACTGAACTGATTTTGCTCAAACTTGCAAGGGTAGTGAATCCAGCCAGATACACCATAACATTTCAGCCTGGAAATGGAAATTTGGTTGATGGAAAATGGCTTATAATGGAAAGAGTTATGCAATCTTAACTATAGTTGCTGCTCTCCTACTATGATATGCCCTAGTGGTTAAGTTTAAATATTAAAACGTGACCTATGCAAATTGTTGGAGGGGACATAGAATGGAAATATAAATGTTTGGTTTCAGAGCTAAGATGTAGCTTCAAATGCTGTTTTGGGGGTTGTTCCATAAAATAAAATATTTTCTACCAGTAATCAGTGGTTGGGAAAAGAGCTGGTTCACATCTTCCGCTCTTCCCCCATCCATTTTTTTAATGCCTGGAATTTAAAAAATATTACTCATCTGTGATGTCTGTGTATTTTCTTTGTATCCATGTAGCATAAATTAGTGATATAGTGAATAGTTTTGTGATGGATAAGTCTGATGTCAAAATATTTATTAAAAAAATTCCACTTGTCTCTGATGTATGTAATGGCCAGGGCCTAGGTATGTATTTATACATGTGGTTTAAACACCCTATAGAAAGCAGTTAATATTTAAAGGCCATTTCCAAACACACTCCACTCATGATAAAAACTGGTCAGACATATTACAACTTTAACTCACTCCCTGATTCCTAGCTAGTATGATGTGAAAAATTGTGACTCCTGAAGTATCTATGTATAGAGTGGATGTGTTAATCTTAACCTGCATTTACATGTCCTTAGTTTAACACTGGGTGTGTGTGGTTTTGTATTGTAAGCTTCCACTTAGCCTGACTCAGAAAATGAGCAACCACAGGTAGAAAGAGGCTTTGTGTAGTGATGGTGATCCCCAAATCGCATGTACTGGCAGTGTGTGGGATTATAGAGGGTGATTGGATTTTCAATAGCTGTGTCTCGGGTGAGCTTCGAGGCAAATCAGAGCACGTTTCTCAAAAGTTAATTCATTCTAAAGTCACTCACTTGGGGCTTGGGTAGAAAAGTCATATTTGTCTCTGAATTGAGATGGGTGGTGATTCAGGGAGGAGCTGTTTTTCATTTCTTCTGTGCTGGAGCAGCTCAAACTAGGGCCTGGTCTGCACTACGCGTTTAAACCGAATTTAGCAGGGTTAAACCGATTTAACCCTGCATCCATCCACACAATGAAGCCCTTTATATCGATATAAAGGGTTCTTTAAACCGATTTCTGTACTCCTCCCCGATGAGGGGAGTGGTGCTGAAATTGGTATTGCCATGTTGGATTAGGGCTAGTGTAGCTGCAATTTAACGGTATTGGCCTCCGGGTGGTATCCTACAGTGCACCATTGTGGCCACTCTGGAAAGCAATCTGAACTCGGATGCACTGGCCTGGTAGACAGGAAAAGCCCTGCCAACTTTTGAATTTCATTTTCTGTTTGCCCAGTGTGGAGCTCTGGTCAGCGTGAGTGGTGATGCAGTCCCAAATCCAAAAAGAGCTCTAGCATGAACCGTATGCGAGATACTGGATCTGATCGCTGTATGGGGAGAAAAATCTGTTCTAGCTGAGCTCTGTTACAGAAGATGAAATGACAAAGCATTTGAAAAAATCTCCAGGCTGTGATAGACAGAGACCACAGCAGGGATTCAGCACAGTGCTGCGTGACAAGCGTAATGGAAAGCCAAAGAATCAAATGGATGCCCGTGGAGGGAGGGGGTACTGAGGACTCCAGCTATTCCACAGTCCCAGCAGTCTCCAAAAAGCATTTGCATTCTTGGCTGAGCTCCCAATGCCTGAAGGGTCAAAAACATTTTCCTGGGTGTTACAGAGTGTATATATTCAAGTTACACCTTCCCCCCGCCCCAAAAAAAGAAAAGGGGAAAAAAAAGTTTCTCCCCTTTTTTCAGTGTCACCCTATGTCTACTGCATGCTGCTGGTAGACAGGTTGCTGCAGTGCTGAACATGAGCATCTCCTTCCTGGTGGCAGAAGTGCAAAATGACTGGTATCCATGGTCATTATCAGCCCATGAGTGCTCCTGGCTGGCCTCGGTGAGGTTGGCCGGGGGCCCCGGGTAAAAATAGAAATAACTCCCGGTCATTCCTGGCAGACTGTACAGAAGGTTTGGTAACCGTCCTCATCATAGCAGCTGGAGGCTGAGCTCCATCAGCCCCCCGCTTTCATGTCTAAAGAAGATTCTGTAGTCCCTAGACTATCATAGCAGCTGGAGGCTGCCCCCCCCCGCCCTCATTTTATCTCACTAAAAGCTCAGTATTTCTTATTTCTGCATTCTTTATTACTTCATCACACAAAAGGGGGGATATTGCCATGGTAGCCCAGGAGGCTTGGGGGAGGAGGGAAGCAACGGGTGGGATTGTTGCAGGAGCACCCCCTGGAATAGCATGCAGCTCATCATTTCTACGGGATCTCTGGGGCTCTGACCTGGAGCGGCTGTGCTCTCTGGTTCTCTAGTACACTTGCCCCATATTCTAGGCAGGACTGACTCTATTTTTAGACAAAACATAAGGGAATGACCTGGGGAGTCATTCCCATTTTTGTTCATGCGCCCCCGGCCGACCTCAGAGAGGCCAGCCAGGAGCACCCATGACAGCAGCCAACGGTGCAAAAGGATTGATAACCGTCATTGCCAATTTCCAAATGCAGACGGTGCAGAATGACTGATAACCATCATTTCATCTCCAATTTACAATGGCAGTGCAATAGGGATGGTAAACATCTCTGTTACCTTGCAAAGGCAAATGAATGCTGCGGTGTAGCACTGCAGTACCACGTCTGTCAGCAGCATCCAGTACACATACAGTGACAAAAGGCAAAACAGGCACCAAGGTTGCCATGTTATGGCATCTGCCAGGGCAATCCAGGGAAAAAGGGCAAGAAATGATTTCTGCTGTTGCTTTCATGAAGTAAGGATTGAGTGACAACGTTTACCCAGAATCACTCGCGACACTGTTTTTGCCCCATCATGCAATGGGATCTCAACCCAGGATCTCAATGGGTGGGGGAGACTGTGGGAACTATGGGATAGCTACGGGAGAACTACCCACAGTGCAACGCTCCGGAAATCAGCGCTAGCCTTGGTACATGGATGCACGCCGCTGAATTAATGTGCTTAGTGTGGCTGCGTGCACTCGACTTTATACAATCTGTTTTAAAAAACCAGTTTTGTAAAATCAGAATAATCCCGTAGTGTAGATTAGAAGGGACCCTGAAAATTTCATGCACTCTTCTGTTACATGTCACTAGCAAGGAAGTGAAGTGAAAACCTGTGTAAGCAAAGCTGCACTTGTCAGAGGAATTGCAGGTTATATGATTGCTATGATGCCTAGGACAAAACAAATCAAGGAATGAAAGTCTCTCTCCTCCCTTCTCATACATATGCATTAGGTGAATGTGTTGTTTCTGTGAACTACTAAAAATATGCAAACATTAAGCTCGCACCCATTATGTTGCAGCACCTTGCTGTGAATGTATTATGGGTTGTTGGGGGAGTATATGTACTTGAGTGGCTAAATCACATGGGGGAAGAAGAGGGAGAAGATTGGAAACAGAATTATTTTAAAAGTGCCTCTCCTTTTTCCCACTGAGGCACTTTGAAGTGGGCTATACAGCACACTCAAGTTTTTACAGATATATAATACAAAGTATGTAGTGAACCTGTTGAAACCATCCTGTTTTTATAGCTACAGCATAGATACTCAGAAGAAAATTGGCAGGGAGGTGTGAGGACAGACTGGTGCAGATGAAAGCTTGCACAGTCTGGACAAAGAAGGAAATCCAGGCAGGGGAAAAAGTGCAGCATTAATCATCTTAGAAAAATTTAATTGAAACACTTCCCTGCCCTCAGGCAAAACAAACTAATGTTGGTTTTAAGCCATAGCCAAGTGAGGAAGTGGGCAGTAGGAGCTTCTGTTAGTATCCCAGAGTTCTGCTAGTACCCAGAGTGCATTTAGAGTGCAAACAGGGCTGATGACCCTGATGTGGTACTGGGAGATGAGCCAACCGATTCTGTTGCTTGCAGTATATGCTGCTCTGCCTGTGCACTTTAATCCTGAGCCACCGTCCTGCTGTTAGTCCTTGTTTGACCTCTCTTATGTGGACTCCTGATGGAGGAACGAGCACACACACACGTGTGAGAACTGGTTCAGGGGACTGCTACTCTGATCAATTCTCATTTCTTGTTAAAAACACTGCTTGATATACCCTTGGTCCGAAAAGAATAAGGGAATTGCATTCAGCAGAATATCTGCTGCTTCTTGTTACCCTGGAGCTGTCCTGGGGGCAAATGAATTTAAGTAACTGACTATACCTGTAAACTATTCAGATAAAATGTCAGCCATTCCAATCTCTTAACTGCAAAGATCCCAGAAGAATTCCGTACACAGGCTAGTTCTCCATTTTGGCCAAGCAATTTCCCCCTCACCCTTTCTTCCCCTCACCCCCACTTCTAACTTTTGAGGTAGCATGTATATTTGGGTTTTTATATACATTTAATCACATCAGACTTTCTTAAGCAATTTATATATCAGGCGTTCTGAAACTTCTTACTAAGGCAACCCACCAATTCCATTTTTTTTCTTCTTTTTTGGTGACCCGCCACGACCTCTGTGAACCGTCTGCCCTGGCCCTGCAACCCCAATCCAAGTCTGGTGTGCAGGGAAGGCCCAGGATGGGTTTTGGAGAGCAAGCCTCCCCATCACACCCTCCAGCAGTGGCTCCTTTTCCAGCCCCTTCTGAGGGTTGTGATTTGGTGCCCGACTGTCCCAAACCTGGGTGGTGCTGTGACTCCATTCACTAGGTTGGGAGTGGAGAGAAGATTTCTGGGCTGGGCTTCCCCAGCATGTAGGGGGAATGGGCCAGTGGGGGGCTATCCTGGGGAACCACATGGGGCAGAAACTCTTTCAAATCTAGAGGTGAGGAAGAGATCAGAATAGTTTTCCCAAACCCACCACTTGAACCCAGTGGCTCATCCCATCTGAATCCCTCACCCGCTTTCTGGGAAAACAGCCTTCTCCTGCTGCCAATTTAATGTAATTAGTCCTGTAGGTCACGTGGTAGCAGTCTGTGCTGCAGTGTTGAAGGTTCCGGTATCCAGACTTGGTGATTCATTTTGACGGGTGATGCTTTATTACAGTTGGATGTAATATAATTAAAAAACAAAACATCCCCCTCCCTGGGAAATTACATAAAAGTTATCTTAAATATTTTTTGGCAGCAAAGTCAAATATCTGAAAGTTGGGACATGCTAGTAGAAAGGCTGCCTGTGCGACCTTACTCCCTTGTGCATATAGATTATGATACATTCCTTAATTTTGTGATGACGTATTATCACAGGTCCCACCTTACTCAAATCACAGGATGGATGTGCAAAGGGCAACTATGAACTGTCCGTTTCCTAAATTTTGAATGCTTGACTTCGAGTCTAGATGTGCTTCTAATGTATTTGTATTTTAATGTTATATGACCCCCCCATGCGGCGTTAGTAAGATAGCGAGTTAGAAAAAGTGTGGCAGGAATTGCCCCATTTATTGGCATGCATGCCCACAACTTGGATGTCATTGAATTCAGTAGATGTGGGTTGAAGCCTGTTGTTTCATGTATTTGCTGGTGTACATGCTAGTTTACTTACCAAGTAAAATAAAGGAAACCTGTGTCACAAGGGGAGTTCAGCACACTGTCAGTGCTGAACAAATGATTATGTAAACTAAGAGTTCAGAAGCCTAGGACAACTGAATTTGATAGTAACTAAAAACAATGCTAAGTCTGTTGCTGTGCATTGATGGTACAATCAGTAAATGTGTATTGAAGAAGCTTAATTTCACTGTGGCTGTGTCTACACTGGCAGAGTTACAGCACTGGCAGTTACAGCGCCTCTCAGAGAGCGCTGAAGGGAAACCGCTTTTTGTGTGTTCACACAGTCAGCTACCTGTGCAATAGCGTGTTCACACTTGTGGCACTTGCAGTGGCGTTTGAAGCGGTGCACTCTGGGCAGCTATCCCACAGAGAATCTCATCCTCTTCTGCCACTAAGTGTTGTGGGAAGGTGGAGGGAGTGTGGGGTATCCTGAGTCCTGCCCAATGCCCCGTGATGCATTGCTTCGCATCCCAGCAATCACTGTGCTTCCATCTGCATTTGGCGCCATCTTTCAACGGTTTGTGTACTGTGTGCTCTGTATCTTTGGTCTGCAGGAATGGATCCCACACTCTTGACCAATATGCTGCTTGCTCTGACTAACACGTCACGAGTGGCAGTGGAGTTATTCCTTAAGCTACAAAGGCAAGAGGAGTGTGACATTGATCTCACCATGCATAGTAGCAACAACATGAGATTGCTTGTGGCATTCATGGAGGTGCTGAGCCCAGTGGAATGCCGCTTTTGGGCTCAGGAAACAAGCACTGAGTGGTGGAATCATGTCGTCATGCATGTGTGGGATGACAAGCAGTGGCTGCAGAACTTTTGGATGAGGAAAGCCACATTCCTGGGACTGTGTGATGAGCTCGCCCCAGCCCTGTGGTGCAAGGATACGAGAATGAGAGCTGCCCTGCCGTTGGAGAAGCACATGGCAATTGCACTGTGGAAACTGGCTACCCCAGACTGCTACCGATCAGTCACTAACTAGTTCAGAGTGGGAAAGTCGACCATTAGACTCCTGTTGATGGAAGTGTGCAGGGCCATTAATGGCGTCCTGCTCCGAAAGATCATGACTCTGGGCAACGTGCGTGACTTGGATGGCTTTGCACAAATGGGCTTCCCTATCTGCGGAGGGGTGATGGCTGGCACGCATATTCCAATTCTGGCACCAGACCACCTAGCCACAGAATATATTAACTGGAAGGGGTATTTCTCTATGATTCTCTAGGCACTTGTGGATCACCGCGAATATTTCACAGAGATTAATGCAGGCTGATCCAGAAAGGTGCGTGACGCATGCATCTGTCGGGATGCTGGCCTATTCAGGAAGCTGCAAGCAGGGACTTTCTTCCCAGACCAGAAGATCACTGTAGGGATGTTGAAATGCCCATTGTGATCCTGGGAGACCCTGCCTACCCCTTAATGCCATAGCTTATGAAGCCATACACAGGGCACCTTGACAGCAGCAAGGAGCAGTTCAACAACAGGCTGAGCAAGTGCAGAATGACTGTGTGTGCTTTTGGTCATTTAAAGGCCCGCTGGCACTGCCTATGTGGGAAGCTGGTCCTGGCCGATGACAATATTCCTGTGCTTATAGTCGTGTGCTGTACGCTCCATAATATTTGTGAAGGGAAAGGTGGAAGCTTCACTCAGGGCTGAACGGCTGAGGTTCAGCACCTGGAGACTGAATTTGAACAGCTAGAGACCAGGGCTATTAAAGGGGCTCAGCACAGGGCCATAAGGATAAGGGATGCCTTGAGGCAGCAATTTGAAGTTGAAATTCACTCATATTTGTTGCTATGCTCAGGAGTGGAGTGCTTGTTGTGCTAGGAGGTGATTGTGATTGGTGCAGATGATGATGCACTATGAAGGTTCAAGAAAATTGCCTGTTGCTTTGCAGGGTTCTGTTCACTTTCAATTAATGGAACAAAGATTGCTTTCAAACCAAAACAATTATTTTATTAAAAAACAACTGGAGGAGAGAGACTAACAAAAACATGTCAGCACTGTGGGGGATGGGAGAAGGGAGGGTCCCAGGAGGAGATGGAGTCCTGTGACAGTTAAAGATTTGTGTATGTCCAGGTATCATATGCAACCTTGTCCTCTGGAGTACAGTGCAACAGGTAATGTACTTCAGCAGGGCTAAACTGCAGAGGGATGGGTCTTGAGTGCAGTAGGTATTGGGAGTCCGCAGAGTTGGACTCTGATGGGGCAGGCGGGGAATGCAGTGGGTACAGACTGGAGCCAGGAGGTTGATAAAAGTGTGTTGGCAGTGTCTTAGGGGCACATGGGAAAGAGTTTTGTGACAGTGGCTGCAGGGGAGGTCGCACCCAGAGCTGCTCGGTTTGCAGTGCTAGGAGCACCTGGAGCACGTCCGCTTGGCGCTCCATAACTTTTAAGAGCTGCTCCAAGACTTCGTTCTGGCACACTGCATTCTCCTTTCGGTCCCTCTTCTCGCTGTTCCGCCACTCCTTTAATTCTTGGTTTTTGACCGCGGAGTGCATCATGACATTGTGCAAAAAGTCCTCTTTAGTTCTTTCTCTGTTCAGCTGGCAATAACAGAGGGGGAGGCTGGGCTCCCAGGGTCATATCTGTGAAGCCAAAACGCAGCATTTACAGAAGCAGTATTTGCAACACACAGACCACTGATTTAGCCACTATTCACATACCTGTCACTAATTGTCTGACTTCAGACAAGCACACATGAGCCACAAGACCCCCAAAATGGTGAGTAACCGTGGGGGGGGGAGGGGAATGAGTGTTCCAGGACCGTACTGTACACTGGGCACGTGGCTGTTGGGGACAGCCAGCACTGCAGGGGGGGCCTTATAATCATTCCTGTCTCCACACTTTCCACAGGCTGTGTTCATTATGGAAGATACCTCACTGCTGAGGGAGAGCAGGGAGTCAAGGGTCTTCTCCAAGACTATAGCTTCTGCCCTGGCCCTTATGCAGCTCGCCTGTATGCGGCAATGATTCCCCCCACTCCTCCCCAGTGATGACAGAGTGGCGCAGGAAAGTTACCCTTAATGGGGCAAGAAACAAAGCAGCTCTGGCAAAGAACCTGCGGCAGCAGATTGCTCAGTATCTCCATGAGAACTTCGTGGAGATCTCTGAGGGAGATTCCCATGAAACAAGGGAGCCAATCAACACCCTGTTCGCCACTCAGACTAGGCATGTGGTGGTACGAGCGTCATACAGACACAAGCCTACTTTCTGCAACCCTCCTGCCCTTAACAACTTGTGTCAATGATTCCCAAAATCAAAGCCACTTACCATGGGCCTCCTCTTGTTTGTGCTTTGCCAAGCTCTGACAGCTGTGCCTGGTTAGCCTCCTCTGGGGTAGAGAAGAGTTCCTGACTGCATTCATCTCTGACCTCCAAGTCATCCTCTGCCTCTGGGTCCCCCACCCCTCCACATCCTCATCCAAGATTTCCTCCTCCTGGCTCGATCCACTCTTGACTGGCGCGCAAACCACCGAAGTATCCACACTGGCTTTCGCAATGGAGATGGGGTTGCCGCCGAGTATTGCGTCCAGCTCTTAGAACTGGCAGCTCGTGGGGGCAGCACTGGGGTGGTGGTTTGCCTCCCGTGCCTTGTGGTAGGCATTCCGCAGCGCCTTCGCGTTGACCCTGCAATGCATTGTGTCCCGGTCATGGCCCCTTTCTGTTATGCTTTGTGAAATCTGTCCATAAGTATTATAATTCCTACGGTTGGAGCATAGCTGGGACTGGACAGCTTCCTCTCACCAAATGCTGATGAGGTCCAGCAGCTCGGCATTGCTCCAAGCGAGGGATCGCCTGGTGTGCGGAGCAGGCATGGTCACTTGGAAAGTTGCACTGAGACCACTGCAAGGGTCACTGAGCAAAGAGGAAGGGGACTTTCAAAACCCCTTGGGAATTTAAGGGGTGGGGCTCATGGTTGATCACTGGAGGGCAGGGCAGTAGAGTTCAAACCTACGACCAGAGAGGCGAGAACAGGCATTGTGGAACGCCTCCCGGAGGCCAATTGAAGTTTCTGCGCACAAAGTGGTTTGGCAGTGTGTACACCTCCAGAGTTACAGCGTAGAAAGCTGCTTTACTGCGCAGAAGCTTGCCAGTGTAGGTGAGACCTAAGGCTTTATCAGGCCTGCACAACATGGGGATGGGAGCTGGGCAGCACTGGGGGATGTTTCGGCGGCCCTGGGGGAGGAGGGGGGTTTGGCCCTCAGTTCTTTTCTTTGGAGTAATATGGCCCTCGCCGCTTTACGAGTTGTGCAGGCCTGGGCTTTATCTACACTTCAACTGCTAGAGTGGCACAGCTGCAACACTGTAACACTTCAGTGTAGCCACTGAGTAGAGCAATGGGAGGGGTTCTCCCATTGCTGTAGTTAATCCCCTTCCCTGAGAGGTGGTGACTAGGTAAACAGAAGAATTCTTCTGTCGACCCAGTGCTGTCTACACCAGAGAGTAGTTCGGCTTAAATACGTCTCCCAGGAGTGTGAATTTTTCACACCCCCCCCCGAGCAGTGTAGCTGGGTCATCTTAACATTTTAGTGTGGACATGTCTTAAAACTGCATGCCTTTGTTGGCTTTTTTTAATATGACACAAAGAGCTGCAGGGTCTTCTTGAAAGCATAGTTATTATACAGCAGTGTGGTGCACTGCTTTCTGGTGACTCAAATCTGGCATTTACAGCAACTCTTCAAGATTCTGTCTGCGGTGCCAACACCATGAGATGCATTCTCCTCTTGCTGCCCAGGGGTTTACACACAGCTATTCTCCTGTTTTGAGTTTTGAGAAGAATGTAGACTCCTTTCGAAAGCAGTTTCCTATTCATGTACTATTCAGTAACTTCTAGGCATGCTGAGAGAAATTCTGTTGAGTGGCAGCTCAGGGTAACCAAATTGTTTACATAGTGTGTGCTTAAAAAAAATCTTCGGATTGTCTAGAAGTTGAGAGATGGGGGCTGGGGATGGAGTTAATTTGGACCTACTTCTCTTGGTGAAAGAGACAAGCTATTCAGCTTACATAGGCTCTTCAGGTTTGCGAAAGTGTTGCAGCTAAATACAATGTGGAACAGTGTGTTAAACATAAGAAGTTAACACGTTGCAAGAGGCCGTTCGAGGTGATGTGGGCTGTTACCACTTCAGCAGTGACAGGACAAAGGAGGGTTAGTGAATTCATTGTTGTAACGAGCCATAAATAAATGTCTTTTCTGAGTCCGTGATTTTTAATGTCTAGCTAAGTTCTGAATTTAAGCTCCCAGACTCATCTTTTGAAGGTGGTGTGCAGGTTTCCTTTGGGACAAAGACAGAGCTCAAATAGGGAGTGATTGTTTTGTGAAAGTACTTACCCGTGGTTGATATGGTGTGTTTTGTCATTTATCTGTGTGAGTTCTTTCGTAAGTTACTTTATATTAAATAAAATCTTAATTCAGTCTTCAGGTTGTACATACGCCTGAGTCACCACACATTTGTTTACATTTAGATGGTATGCTGTTTGAGGGTGGGACTGTGTATTTTTGGTTTTCTGCAGGGTGCCTGGCCTACTTTGGGGTGCTATTTAAATAAATAAAGGGTGAATTTATGCCCCTCTGAATTTATTGTCTTGGTCTCTTGTACACATTGGGGTATTGGAGATCTAATAATGCTTGCATATTGATGGACTGTGAGCGTGAATCCCAGACAAATGTCAATACTCCTAACAAAGTCATATAACCAGAGAGAATGGGAATAAAATACTTGGTATTGATGGCCTTTTAGGACATTTAACCCAGAGGATATCATGCTTCAGGAGACTACTAGCTAGCTACAGCTGATATTTTCAGAGAAGTAGAATAATCTCACCATTGATAAGGCAGTTAACGGAGAAACATGCGTGTTGTTTCCGTGTGAAAAGTGGCAAAGATTTTAAAGTCAGGATGCTGTACAAAGCATACTGGTCTCTCTAAGAACTAGAACACTCAGTATCACTTTTTTCACGTAAACGGGCTTAATCTTGCTCTCATTTAAATTAGTGGAGACAGTACTGAGCACTGGGCTAGTGCACACTTTGGTACTAAGTCGCCTGGTACCCTTGCTATGTCTGGCCCCTGAATAAAGGAAGTTCCCGGATGCTCTCTGGCACGTATGTCCAGAGTGGTACTTTCTCCTCCCTTCTTTGGAACTCAACTCCATCCTTTCAGACAGCTGTGAAAATATCTCTTGGCCAAGAAGAGGGTAGCATATTTGCTTCCTAGGGAGGTGCCATGAAGCAGGGGGAAAGAGACTCTCTGCTCTCAGGAAGCTCCTCTATGAAAAAGTGTAATTGCCTTTCATTGGATATCCCTGGTCTGTATTATGAGAAAGTAAATGGGAGTGGTTGTGAATATCAAAGGAAATACTTTTTCATACAATACATATTTAACCCGTTGAACTATTGCAGGGTTTTTTTGAGGCATAGAGCTTAATAGGATTAGACCTTCATATGGATACAGATCTCCTGAGTTACAGTAAGTAGGATAAAAGTTAATAAAGTGTGTTAGCCTTCATGTTTCAGGACATAAGCCAATAACCAACTGCCTGAATTTTGGAAGAATCCTCTCCATTGGGCATTGTCCATCATGAGTGTTCTAATCTTTCTCTGAGCATTTGGTACTGGGCCAGAGACTAGTTACAGGGCAGGATGGACCATTGTTCTGATCTAGTCTGGCAAGTGTATGTACTTAATCCTCTGTAACCCAAAACATATGGATACCATGCTACTATCTGAGCTCCACATTCTAGAAATCCAGAGAGATAAAGCAGAGCTAGACTATAGGGGACCCCGCGTGTTGGTTTACTGTCCCCAAGCTATCCGTTTGTCCCCAGAGATCTTTAGTTACAGTGATTGCTCTACATTATCACAGTGATCCACAGCAGTAACAGGTGTGAAGTTGCTGGAGACAGAAATGATTGATTTTAAGACTGTTGTGCAACTCTTGAATTTCTGACTCCATTGTCTTGTTTGTGAAAGCAGGTGGAATGTCAAGATGCCTTGGAAACAGCAGCACGGGCAGAAGGCCTTCCGCTGGACATCTCCATGCATTCCCAGCTGAGGATGTTGGATGAGCAGCATCACAAGGGCAAATATCACCATGGCTTGAATTTGCTAAAACCCATACGGACTACTTCCAAGTAAGACTTTGTGCTTAAAAAGAACTGATCTGGCAACCTCAGCCTTCTTGAAAATAGACTGACTGTGATTGCAGTTTAAAATTAATTGGTTGATGCTGAAATGTCATCTTTGAAAATGTATTTAGCAAGTATTTCTTTGTGTAGACCATGCAGTTTTTTTCTCTTTAATTCCATTGTAATTTCTCCTTCTTTTAGACACCAGCACCCAGTAGATAATGCTGGACTTTTCTCCTGCATGACCTTTTCATGGCTCACTCCTCTGGCCCACAAAGCATACAAGAAAGGGGAGCTGTTTATGGACGATGTGTGGCCTTTGTCAAAGCATGAGTCTTCAGATGTTAACTGTAGAAGGTAGGGATCAGCTGGTCCATATTATTTCCCCTGTACTCTAGCCCTTTGCAGCCTGGTGTATACTCTAGCCTGGTATTTTTGCAGATATTTGCATATACTAACATTGAAAAAGCAGCTCTTAAATCCTTTCTATCAGAGGAGGGGATCTTAATCTTATTTATCCTTGGGCCAGTTCCTTCTGAGATACACTGGTGTCTCAACCTCACTGACTTCAGTGGGGTCACACTGCTGTAACTGAGCAGGTTTTATCCCCGTGGGTGTTTCATAACTGCTTTTTCGCTTTTGCTCCTTTATCAGAACTATTTTTGTGTTTTTTAAACAAGAGCTGTGGCTCTCAGCCCACATTCTGAACATGCAATGCTGAATTGATGACCAGATAACAATGATAGTAACTGAATATGGTCTGAATACAGGCCAAATCCTGCAGTCAGGCTAAACCGTTGTGGTCAGTGGGATATTTGCTCAGGGCCAGAGCTATAAGATTTGGCCCCAGGGTTTTACTGCAGGATAGAACAGAAAAGGAGAGGAGGTGGTGAGATTCATGTTCCTAGTAGGTAAAGTAAAGTAAAAAGTAAAGTAAAAAGCATTCTAACTTTTTCAGCTCTGCTCGGTGTAGAAGCCTCTTTGCACAGAGATTCAGGATAGAACTATTTCCCCTGGCTGTGTAGAAGGTGCTATCCATGTTTATGAAGCTTGATGGTTTGTGTTGCTCACAGTCATGTGTCTGATGAGATGTTTACCAGAGAATAACCTTTGAGATATAGCATCTGTGTCCTGTAGAAAGATTCATAATGCATGGTTTGTGCTGCTTTTAGGTTAGAGAGACTATGGCAGGAAGAACTGAAAGAAACAGGACCTGAGGATGCTTCTCTCCGGAGGGTTGTATGGATCTTCTGCCGCACCAGACTCATAATTTCCATAGTGTGTCTGATGATCACACAGCTTGCCGGCTTCAGTGGACCAGTAAGTAATATCCATCCTTTTTTTAACAACCGCAGATGGCTCCATCCCACGGCCAGCTCTAACACGTTAAGGTTTCATTTCAGGGTCACTGACACAGTATGATTAGTTAGAAATATTGGTCCTTACAGTTTGCTGAGAGAAGATGATGTTTCCAGAACGAAGCAGCAATCCAAAATAGCTTTCATACAGCTGGTGGATCATTTGTTGAATGGTGGGGCCAGGTTTCTGGAGAGGTAGTGGGTTTAGGTGTCCTGAAAGAAAAACAAACTTGGCTTTTCCCTCTGGTTTTGAGTGTAGCTTAAAGTTCCTCCTTAACTGGTGTGATCACATTGCACTAAATTCTTGCCTAAAGTTTTTTGCTTTTAGATAGGTAATTTATTTTGGAAGTAAAATTCAAACTGGCAAGATATCACTTTGTAGAGCATTGGCATTAATAGTACAGTCTGCAAAAAATGAAACTGAGTGGTGGTGTTAGATCATTATTTAAAAACCAAAGGAAATGGGGCTAAGGAGAAGTCTGCAAACTTAGTTATTGATGCTACAAGGATTGATCAGGTGGGTTACATTTAGAAGCATTAGAATATGGAATTGCCACTAGGAACTGTTGCTGCTTGAACTAGTTAGTAGTGAAAATTCAACATATGGGACTTGACATTTACACCATTTTCTTGTCACCTGTTTGTTGCACATGTTGTGCAGATTTACAGTTGCGATCTTGACTAAATTTATTCTCTACAAATTTCCCTTGAGGAGTAGGAGCAGTATTACTGCTTGTAGTACATGTTTCAGTGTGCTGTTAAGATGGAGATTCATTATTTGGGTAAGTACAACAGGGGTGTGTTGTTAGGTTAAAAAGTCTTCTAAAAATGTGTTTTCTTGCTTTTTGAACCTTTTAAAAGTTTGCCTTGTTTCTTATAATAAGAATAACAATAATTGTTTTCTTGGTATTGTTTCACAGTAAGAATTAATTAATGATAATAGCTTGTGGTAATTATGAAACACTTGGACAACCTGTTGGGTGCACTGTTAATTGCCAAAATGTTGAAATATTAAGGTTTAACAGAACCAGGTTCCCCCAAGAAGAGCTTCTGTCATTGTTTCACTACAGGGCCCAGGAGCTGCTCTTATCTTTAGCAGAGAACTTACAGCAGGGTTGTCCCTAATTTCTTTAGAATAATTGTATCTATTTGTCAGAGCCAAACTGCTGAATGGGAAGAAACTTCAATAGTCTGGGTTTTCAGGTTCCAATTCATGCTCAATTTGGTCGCATTAAAGTTAGCCTTCGAACATTTGCCTATATCCAGTCAAAATTGGACTGCTCTCTGAATGAGGAAAGTGCCTTTTTGGGTTTCATCACTTGGCATGAAAGATAAGTCTTTACTACCCTCCCCATAGTGATACACCTATGCTGTCTCCTCTGAAGTATCAGTGCTTTCTTGTGCTGATACACCTTTTCAGTCGCATTGAAATGAGAAGGGAGATCTGAAAAAGCACTTAGCTTATCCACATCTATTGGTGAACATTACCAAAATGGAGTTAAACATTTTCCCAAACTTTAAAATTCTCAATTGAACTTCTCTGGCATTGGAATGCTAGTGGAAATGGCGTAGTAGTGGTCTCACTAATAAGCATTGTGATGGTTATAACTGAGAGGGGTGCTTATTGGATTTCATATCTGGGCTTTTTGCTATCCTTCAGGAGTCTTGCACATCTGGCACAATTTCTAACCTTGTAGCCTGTTCAGAGACAGCTTATTGTCCTGTGTCAGAATACCTTCTAATAACCATCAGAATGCACTAGTGCAGGTGAGATGCTTCTCATCTCCAGTTGATAAGTTGCTGCCATTTAACCAGCTGCTAAACCTTTTATGTTCAGATGGAGGGGAGGGGCAAAGAATATTTCTAATTTACTAAACAAAATCAGTTTAACTCCAGGCCTGAACAATTTGTATGTTTGCTCGGAACTAGCTTTCCTGTTTGGGAGATGGGGAAGCTTGCTATCTTAGTGGAGTACAGCTTGACCGTTCAGACAGTTATTGGAGGGGGGAGTGGTAAGCTGTTTGAGGTAAGTTTCCCACTCTTCTAGTTCCGCTCCAGTTGCAGCTTGCTTTGTGCTGTCAGATACTGGATGTGGGTGGGGAATCTTTCTCTGTAGTGGAACCAATGACAGAAGCTGTTCTTTAGAATTTTCAGGATGGCTGTATTCTGCGATCAGAATGAGACAGTCAAGCTGGTCAGAATCCAACGCCAAGAGTAAAGGTAAGGTAATGTTTATTCAATGGGAATGCTTAAGACAGCCGAGCAGCTAATACCAATTACTATGGTAACAATCGCAGGAGTCCCTTTCCCCATTTAGTTTAAATTAAACTTTTAAAACTTTAACTCCAGTTTTGTAAAGAACTTTGGATTTTTTTCATTAAACTTCTTCAAATGGAATGTTTTGAAATGTAAATGCTAAATATTGTGACTTCTTTTTCTTCTTTCAAATTCTTTAATCTGCTGTTTCCTCTCTTTTTTTTCTTTTGAAATGTTTTTTTTTTTTTTTGGTTCGGTATAATGTAAGCATTGTCTTTTATCTCATCACGGGAGATGCTGATTCTATAGAACAGTGCTGAAAAATTGCACTTAAAAAGGTTTTGGGAGGAAAGAGACCCCAGGAAACATCTGCTATCTTTACACACCTTCCTTTGGAGACTTTCAGCAATGCTGTGGGGTGTGAGAAAATGCATGCTGTGCTGCGATCATGCTGAGTTACAGCTCGTGAGGAAAAGGGGGGCTTTTGACTCCCACTACTCAGTGACTCAGTTGTGTATGTTGGATTGAAAACAGGAAAAGAAGCCAATCTTCTCATTAGTAACTGCAGACCAACTGTATACAGTTGTGGCCAAAACAGTTGATGTAAAGCTAAATGTAAGTGAGGAAAAAGCTGGAATACAGTAGTTCTGTGAATGTGAGCTCCTCACATTTGATCAGGGACTAGTGTGTAAATTTCTCGATGGGCCATTCCAGAACCTGATGGACATCTGGCTTTAATTTGCACTTCGAAAGTGAATAAGCGAAACTATATACAGCATGTTTCCTTGGTTCTGGGATACAGAATCAGCCACTTCAGGACAAATGCATTCAGCCTCCATTTTTATCTGTTGTTCGGTGCTGGGCTGTAGCTGCTGTTACCTTTGCTGAAGTAGTACCTTTTTGTTTTTCTTCCTTGCTCACGCTATGCAGAACTCTTATTTGCAAAACCTGTTTTAGCCAAGAGGACTTCAACAGACTGTGAAAGGCTTTCCAGATCATTTCTTTGATCTCACATTTTTGGCATTTTGTTGTGTTGTGGGCAAAGGTAATTCTCAGCTCTGTATTAAAGTACCAACGTCTAACCGTATAAACACCGTCTTTAAGCATCTTTGTTGAAAAGCCTTCTTTAGGGAATCTCCATTTGATAGCTGTGAGGCCTTACTGTAGCATACCTCTTAAACCAAATTTCAGAATCCATGCACCCTCAGGAGCCTGCCTGACTAGCACCTCAAGTTTCACTCCCTCTCGGACTTTGTGAACATATATCGGGTTCTGTTTTTGTATCTTTAATTTTGTGTGTGTAGTTTTAACTTAGTTTGTGTCAGAGGCTAGACTGTTAGATACTAGCCTTTCATAATTCTCTTGTATGTTCAGATTGTATGTTTATGCGATGCTCTTCCTGTTGTACAGTGTTTGTGAGATGTTACCCATTTTAACATGGCACTTTATTGTTTTTAAATAAAAGACTGTTATTTTGCAGTTGATAGTATTTAATATTGCTGATGAATGTGATTTATATGATATTATACTATGCCGTTGACTAACACACAACTGGAGGTGGGAATCGTGGTTCTTGGGGCTTGGGACGGCAGGTGATGATTGAAATATGATTCCTGAGGTAAACTATTTTTGTTTTTGGAGGGGGGAGGTGGGTGGTGGGGCAAAGCATTTTTTTTAATAGTCTGGTTATCACTTACCTGTGTGTTCTGCATGTCGTTTTCTTTACTATTAAACTGCTGATGTTTATTTTCAGGAATGTTTTGCAAATGTCCTTCTCACTCTTCCCCAGTACAACTGTAGGTACATTGTTCCTTTTTATCAAATAAGCACGTTTGACGCAAACAAAAAGGGTCTTAATGTCACATAAAGGAATGTCTCTTAATGTGTTCAAATGTATAAATACAGACTATTTTAAAAAACTTTTTCGGTATGATAAAGCATTGCTTTCAGCTAACTGACAGATTTATGTTAAGTTAGAAGACACAAAGAGTAAGAAGTTTTTGTTGCAAGGAATGAGGTTCCAAATTTAAATCCCCCGTACCTGCTAAATTTGACTCTCTGCTTTGCTCTCAGCAGGGCTTTGTGTAACATTACTGTGTGTTTTGACAATTTTTATTTCTAGAAAGAAGATTCCGTGTAATACAAATTGCTCATTGAAAAACAAAGTAGCCCACTCGTTTCTAACTTAACATAAGTTGTTGCATGGTGCCTCTGGTACATTGGGGTGTTCATGCGAGTTTGCATTTCTTCCTGTAGGCGTTCGTTGTGAAACACCTTTTGGAATACACACAGCAAAGTGAGTCCAATCTGCAGTACAGCTTGTTGTTAGTTTTTGGCATCCTAATGACGGAAATAGTGCGCTCTTGGTCCCTGGCTCTCACCTGGGCTTTAAATTACCGCACTGGGGTCAGACTGCGGGGAGCTATCCTGACAATGGCGTTCAAGAAAATTCTCCAGCTGAAGAATATCAAGGACAAGTCTCTAGGGGAGGTGAGCTACAGTAGCCTGTTGGAAATCAACAGACAAAGAAGGATATGTGTTGGTTACCTCCTTCTGAGGATAACACTTATGTTGTTTGTATTTTTCAGCTTGTAAACGTATGTTCCACTGATGGGCAGAGAATGTTTGAGGCTGCAGCAGTTGGCAGTTTGTTGGCTGGTGGCCCAATCGTTGCCATCCTAGGCATGGTTTATAATGTAATTATTCTAGGACCAACAGGCTTCTTGGGATCTGCTGTCTTTATCCTCTTCTACCCGGCAATGGTGAGTAAGCGGCATTCAAAATAGGTGGAAGTATTCTTCAAATGTGCTTCACACTTCACTCCAGGAATACAAGTGTCTGTGTACTGAACAGAAGATGTTGACAAATACTGGGTTAAGTCCGTTAAGGGTCCTGCATGTAATCTAAAAGACATTGAAAAGTAAACGTTCAGAGGCAAGAAACTCAGATGATAAAGGAAATTAGAAATAACAATAGAGGTGACTGATGGAAATAAATGTTGGTGAGATGGAAAATGGGCAAGTAAATCGTGAAGTGATACGCTTCTGGGCTGGATTATTGTAATTCACTGGGTTTGGTATTGAAGGTGAAAAATGCAGGGCCTCCAGCTTGTTCAGTAAATGGTGGCTTACCTCAGCAGCAGGCTGGGAAGCCAAGAGCACACCACTTCTGTGCTCCACATCCTCTGTTGGCTTTCAGATCACTTCTGGTTAAACTTCAAGCCTATGGTTCCGATCTTTAATTACATGAGCCGGTCAAGACCCAGTTACATCAGAGACAGTCTCTCTGTCCATGAACCACGAAGGCATTTCCATTCATCTGTGACAATAGAGCTGACATAGGACTCTGTGCTGCACCTGGAGACGGAAGTGTTATTGGCCAAGGGGAACTATCTGTGGAAAGAGCTACCAGGAAACTAGACTGAGCCAAAATCTGTTTGCCTGTAGACCACACTGCAAAACTGCTGTAATTTTCCCATTATAATCAAAATGTATTTTTTTTTTTGAAAAAGCTACTATGAATGAAGAGCAGAATCCTGTGAGGTCTCCTATGGTCTAATTTATCTACTCAACAGTAAGGCAATAGTGATGAGTGCAATAGCCAAAAAATTGGATTGTGACAGAAGGGGTGGAATTTAATAGCCTTGACCAATTATTTTCACTATTAGCCTCTCTCCTAGCCACCGCTTTTTGTAGCTGAGAGGGATTAAAAAAGGAGTAAGGATGCTTAAGATGGGGCAAACAGTTGAAAACTGTTTAGTGAGGTGTTTTGTTTTATTTTTTTCTTCTGGGTTTTAAGAAAGAGAAGGGATAAAAGTCACTGACTGTTGACAGAGTGAGAAATATCTATGAGGACATGGATACCATCTTGTCTTAGACCCGATTAGTAAAAGTGCGAATATATTGTTTTACCACTCTTATACAGTAGTTTTGCTGTAAGATTTAGTGCAGTAAAGAAATTGCCCTTGCATGTGCAAGGCCCATCTCTTTCTTGGGCTTAGGAGAATGAGTTGCGGGACATGGGATGTGGATATGTTGGGTACCTTGTATTCTTCTGGCGTGAGGGTTAGTTTTAGCTGAGATTAGTCTGTATTTTTACTGGAGGGATTTTAAAGTAATCTCGTTCTGTTAAATGTTAGTAAAAGCACCGAGAGCCTTTTGGAAATCTGAATAAAACTAACCCAGTTGAGAATAAAACTATAGAGAGCCCAGTGTTCTGTTTTGGAGCAGGCTGGAAGTTGTTCCCTGGTTATATGTGCGGTTCTTATTCCCTGCAGAAAAGAGTGTGATGCTCTGAAGGGGCATTTCCAGCTCATCACTTTGGCCAGGAGGGTATCAGGTTGTCCTGTCATTGACGTCCATTTATCGGTCTACTTGCTTTCTTCTATAGTTAGTGGAATTAGATGCATTTGTCATTTCTGAGTTGCTGCTAAGATGTATGGTGCCTTTTCTTGTTTCAGATGTTTGTATCACGGCTCACAGCTTATTTCAGAAGAAAATGTGTGGCGGCGACCGATGAGCGTGTGCAGAAGATGAATGAAGTTCTTAACTATATTAAATACATTAAAATGTATGCTTGGGTCAAAGCATTCTCTCAGAATGTTCAAAGTGAGTGCAGACACTCTGTAAACACATCTCCCTTTAGAAATCACACCACCCAGCTACATCCTGCTGGATCCTCCTAGCTCAATTCGGTAGATGCTCCTATGTGTGTGGTATGCTAGATCACCCATCCCTCGGACATCCTGCTGTGCTTTTTTACAATGGGCTGGCATGGCAATCTCTGTTCCAAAGTCTCACCTTTTTAGTACAGTGCTGTTTATGGCTTCCCTCTAACTTTTGGGCATAATGATCTTTATTAACATTGGGCTGGCTTCTGCTAGGAGTGCTAATCTTGACTGACCTAGTACGAATTGGTCAGTTTTTAAATGTAATAAGAGTGATCAGAATGCCAGCCTCACTGAGTTATACATGCGCTTATGGTTCTGTCCTCTGTAAAGGTAGCTCTTTCTAGATATGAGAAATGCTGAAGCAGAAGAGGGTAGTTCTCTCTTACTCGTGTTTCCAATGCATTAGTTGTGCCTGCTGTATTTGTATCTGTCTGAATTGCACCTCAGATGTGGTGGTGATTTTTGTATTTTCTAGAAATCCGAGAGGAAGAACGTAAAATCTTAGAACGTGCAGGCTACTTCCAGAGCATCACTGTGGGAGTGGCTCCAATTGTTGTGGTTATTGCCAGTGTGGTGACGTTCTCTGTCCATATGATCCTTGGCTATGATCTCACAGCAGCTCAGGTAATTGACTGGCTCAGCATAGAGTTGGGAATGTTACTTTACAATCTTCTGTTAGTCTATAAGGTGCCACAGGATTCTCTGCTGCTTTTACTTTACAATATCACTCCTGCAGTAGCTTTTCTTGGTTAAACTGTTGTAATCCTAAGTGAGTGCAGTTCAAAATACTCCAGTTCTGTGAGAGTCTTCTTTATTTTGGGGCTTGGCTCACAGAAGTGAGTATTTGATGGCACGAAGTAGAGGCAGGTGTTATGCAACCTTCCCCTGCGCAGGTTGGCCAATGCTATTAAATCCTGGCCTCCCAAGAGCAGGGGCTCAGGGCTAGATTTTCATCTGGGAAGAAGACCCTGTATCCTTGTTTGAGGGCATGATTTGCACCTGCGTTCTCTGGGTGGAAACAGGCTTCTGGAAAAAGGAGACTGGGACACTAGCAGTTTTTGCTGAAGTTGTGCAGCTGGACCAATTTATCTTCCCTTGTGACCTAAGGTAGAATTTGAACCCAGGTGTCTAGAAGTGAAAGGCTAAAGCCATAACCTGCAGCACCCTCTGGGTCTTCTGTTTATGCCACTTCTAGTGGAACTGTGAACACCTGGAATATATCTCTCTGTTAGTCTATTCCAGGGATCGGCAACTTTTCAGAAGTGCTGGGCTGAGTCTTCATTTATTCACTCTGATTTAAGGTTCCGCGTGCTGGTAATACATTTTAACGGGATTTGAGGTGAAGATTGACAGCTCGTAATCCCCAGTTTGAGAACCCCTGGGTTAGAATATGTTATATTTAAATGGCTCTTCTAGAATTGCAGACCTTTCCTTCTCAAGTGGAATGGTCTTGAATTGCTGCTGTTTATGGAACTTAATCCTTGGTGGTTTGGACTTGTTAATGGGTACTGCTGCCAAAAGCTTTTTGTTTTTTGTCTGTCCTGTGTTTAGGCTTTCACAGTGGTCACAGTCTTCAATTCAATGACATTTGCTCTGAAAGTAACACCTTTCTCTGTGAAGTCTCTATCCGAGGCATCAGTGTCTGTTGACAGATATAAGGTGAGTGGTCTTCTGGCCATATAATTTTATCCTTAAGTGTGGAGCATATCTTACAATACATGAATGCAGTTGACTATGCTAAGGAACCATTTTAATGCCAAGGCTATTTTGGAGCAGGCTGGAAGTTGTTCTGTGTTTATATGTCCAGTTCTTATTCCCTGCAGAAAAGATATAAAACCTCATACTCAGGGCTTAAGCCAATCTCAAACTATTGAGGGTTAAGATGGTACCTTCCAGGGGCCTAGGCTGTCTTGCATCTGAGGACTGCAGGATTTCTTGCACCTTCCTGTGAAGCACTGGTGCTAGACACTGTTGGAGACAGGATTCTGGACTAGATGAACCATACGTCTTATCTAGTACAGCAATTCCTATACTGTCTTTTAAGAGCAGTCTCATAGAGGAGAATGCAGTGTATCTAGAACTCAATGGTATATTTCCTCAGTGAAATCCAGCATGTGTTACATTTGTACTTGTGCAGACTGATGTTCCAAGAAATGGGGATAAATTTTTATTTGTAACCAAAAAAGGTTTGTGGTATTGGAATTCTACACCATTAAGGCATCTGAAGAGTAATCTGTGTCCAAGGTGTAAGTCTTTAGTGAGTGTATGAGTCTTTGTCACTATGATCATTTTTGGATTTTACTCTCTTGGTTTTTAAATTATTTAAAGTCCTTTGATAATTTCTTTCTCTGCTCCTTGAATACCAGAGATTGGGCCTAAGCTAGGATTGTTATCTGGACCTATATACCTGAAGTTCAGATGTCTTGATCTAGAATGCTGATTTTGATCCATCTGAACATTAACGTAAATTTAGATGGCAGTGAAATGGGAGAATTCCTAGTCTACGGGTATATAATAGACCTCCTCTAATCTCCAGTTTGAATCAGGCCAGTGGTCTGTCCGATCAGCTATCCTGTTACCAACAATAGCCAGTATAGCAAGTGCTTCAGAGAAAAGTGGGAGAAAGCCTGTAATGGAGAATAAAGGAATGTTTCATTCTAAGCTCTGGTAATTATTGGTGGCCCTATTGCCCTCCTGTCTCATGATATATGTAGCCTAAAATTGCACTGTTCTTTCAGCCATATGGCACCACCAATCCGTGTCTAATTTGCTTAGGTGGTTGTTCTAAACCTGTGTTAGTGGAAGTTTTCAGCAGCAGAGCAGAGAATGTCATGGATGCTAGAAATGTGTGTGGAGGGGGAACAGAATAAGAGAGAGCAGTGACTTTCACTTTCCTCACATGCGAAGTACACGTAGTTGTCAGTGACAGAGCCTTACGCTCTCTACTCTTGCTTTAACGCTAACTGCCAGAAAGAAAACGCCTAACCCAAGGTGATGGTTGCTTAGATAGATGTATATTCATGTGGCACAAAGAATTTTGGGGATAAAATGTAACAGTGCACTTTGTCTAAACTAAATCTAAGGCAGCAAATGTACAGTTCAGATCACAGAAACACTCCTCAGTCCCTGGGAGCAGACACACTTGTGTGTGCTCTCTCCCAGTGCAAACTCCCTGGACAAGTCAGTGATCTGTTTTGTCTCTTAGATAGTTATATAGTTCTAGGCTTTTAACATCTCGCTGACGTTTCCAGACATGACCGTGTATCCCAAAGTCTGCATACAGGTAATGTCAGTTAGATGGACTTCATGTAATAAATGGCATGAAAGAAGCCTGTGCCCACGTACAACCAGACAGTGCAATCTACAGTGGAATACTTGGGAAATCCAAAGGCTCATGAGGCAGGTTCTTCATTTGATCCTCATTTTGAATTGCCCTAAAATCAGACTTTCTTAAATTAAAAAACACTGAAGGCAAAGTCTTCGTGATGAGGGGAAGGAATGAGGTCCTATCACTCGAGTTCTCCTACTGTCACCTGTGCAGAGGGTAATGGGCTGGCTGCAGTGGCCGATAATGCTACAAATAGAAATGTAGCTGACTGCTTGGCTCTCTAATATGTCTGCGGCTTTCTTGCAGGTGCATGATTCAGAGGGGTGATTCATGAGTACTAGAGTGAGTCATGTTGGTAGTTTAAAATGTTTGTAATTGAAAAGAGCCTGTTCAGTTCAAAATGCAGGTTATCTAATTGAAAGCTGTTTTATCATGTGGGTTTGGTAACTGAAATGTGGGAAAATCTCTACAGAATCGATAACTGTGGTCTTAAGTAGTGATGGATGTGGTGGAAAACTGTACAGTAGACTTAATGTGTTAATTGTTACTGCTGCACATCCCAGGACTTCACAAATGGGCTAACTTTGTCTCAGATGACTTTTTCCAGCAGAAATGATACCTCTTCTGCACATGGGTGCAACAAGCCACCCCATCCCTTCTAGTTATGGGAAAAGTCTGTAAGGAGTTGGTGTGCTAGGCACGTGAGCACCTCTCCTTCATTTTCATGCCCTCTGCTATTATGCCTTATATTTGGAAATACAAGGCAAGCAACTGCAAACTTCTTAAAAAGCGCTAACCTCCCCTCCCTCTCCACTCCACAGCATATGAATCAATGTCCAAAATATAGTAAATCCTATGAAAGTCTTACTGTATCTAAGAGCTCCACCGCATTCAGGAATGCCCAGGCCCCTTAGCAGGCCTGGAGTAAATTTACACTAATGAGCTACCTTTTGCTCTTCAGCTTCCTCCCACTGTATAGCCTGATGTGTTTTGCTGCGTGACTGTGCCATAGGCTTGTCCCCCAGTCTTGACCAGGTGTCTCATCTTTACACCTCTCTCACAACTCCTATCAGAGTTTGTTTCTAATGGAAGAGGTTCATATGGTAAAGAAAAAACCAGCCAGTCCTCACATCGCGATAGAGGTGAAAAATGCTACCTTGGCGTGGGAGAACTCCCACGCCAGTGTCCAGAGCTCACCAAAGCTGACCCCTAAAATGAAAAGAGACAAGAAGGTCACCAAAGGCAAGAAGGAGAAAATGAAGCTACAGCATGAGGGACCGCAAGCGGTGCTGGCTGAGCAGAAGGGCCATCTTCTAGTGGACAGTGATGACCATCCTAGCCCGGAGGAAGAGAACAAAAACATCCATCTAGTTAACTTTCGGCTTCAGAGGACTCTTTACAATATCGACCTGGAGATTGAAAAGGTGAGGAGGAAAAACTGTAGCATATCCCAAGAGCCCTCCTGGCCTGGCATTCCTGTGGAAAGGGCAGTCTTCATTCGTATTAAATGGAGCAGATCACTGCTGCCATCTCTCTCTAATATGCATGTGTAGCCCTTGATGACTGTAAATACCAGTATGTAATGCCCCATATTGATCCAAGCAGCTGTGCCACTTTTATCAACCTGAATCATTGCAAACTGGTACCATTAGTTGCAGAACTCTAGGCTCTATCACCCTTGTCATGGGCTCAGTGAAGGTTTTGTTTGTTTTCAGCATGGTATCTGTCATGAGCAAGCCATTAAGTACACAGAGATCTTAACATGGCAGCAAGGGTCTCCAGCACAGAACTTATTTCTACAGCTGTTTGTAACTTAGCAGATATTCACTTAAACTAGGAACTTGTGCAGGTGCATTTGAAATGATCGAGTGCTGTGGTTTAACATAGCAGAGGTGTTTCACTGCAGGATGTTTAGTCCTCTATTATACTTCTGTAGAAGGATACAGAGGGACTTACAGATGTTACAAGCACCTGTAGTTTCCACTTCATGATGGATAAAAGTACAGTAAATGTGGAACAAAAACATCAAGTAATCCAGAGCATATTTAATAAAAATGTTTTTGTACATCTGACTACCAAATTACTTGTAGAAAAACTCAGAAAATCTCTTGGATAGTCAGATGGTGTATTTTAAACCCTATGACTTAAGCAATGTGGCCACGTAGTCTTCTGAGTTTTCAGGAACCTTGAAAGAAGATTAAATTGGTGTTCGATGGCATAAAGCTACATTATTGTAAGAGCAGGAAAGACATGTACAAGAGTCCAGCAGTGTTCTTATCCAGTACCAGCAGCTGACAATTTTATTTTTAAACTGATGCTTACTTTATTTTTTTGGTTCTTTTGTAGTCAGAATAATTCTGATAAATTCTTTGGGCATTTAATGTGGTATTGGAAGGACTTTCCCTGTTAAGTACCACTCAGCACTGTTGTTAAACTGTTGACTAGGACTACTAGAAGCTTAGAGATTGTGATTAGAGATGGAAAAGACTTCTTGGATCCCATCCCTTCTGTCTATTTGGGAGCCAAGGCAAGATTGCTGCCTACTGCCTATTTCCAAGTGTGTTGTCCATTCTGTTAAAAGTTCCAAGTGATACGCTTCCAGCTCTTCCCCGAGAGGCTGTTCCTAAACCAGATCCATCTCACAATCAGGAAGGTATCTACCCGATAGCCTAAATCTCTCTCTTATTTCCATTGTTCCTGATTATATCCTTATGTATTGCACCGAAGCTCTTTAGTGTTAAACCCTTAACATGTCTTAGGCTGTTATCTTTCCTCTCTTCCCACTTAGCTGTCTCCTAGCCAAACTATACAAAGTTAATCTTTCCTCATAAGTCAGTCCCTTCACTCCTTTGGTCATTTTGGGACTGATCCAAAGCCAATTGAAGTTAGTGGAAAGACTCCCTTTGGCTCAGGTAGTACTTCAGTGCTCTGTCCAATCAGGCAATATCTTTCTGGTATTGGGGTGCCCAGAGCTGAATTCAGCATTTAAAGTTTGGTTGCATCAGAGCCGTATGGAAAGGAATCGGTCACTTGTCTTTACACAGAGGAAAGCTTAGTGGCTCAGCGGGTTAGTGAATCTGCCTTTCACCTGTCATGTTCACTCACAGTTTTGGTTGCCAATCGTTTTCTTAGAATGAGCGATTGACCAAGTCTAGCCTTTCTCCCATTTGATATGCTCCATTTCCATTAGCTTCAGTGTTAAATCCCCTTTCTCTGTTTGAGATACTGCAGATAGTCTAGGGGGAGTGATTAATGTGTTACCATAACTTACATTTTTTCTATTTTAGGGGAAACTTGTTGGGATTTGTGGCAGTGTGGGGAGTGGAAAAACTTCACTTATTTCAGCCATTTTAGGACAGGTGAGAATTTATATTTTTATGGGTTCTCCCTTTTTCTCTTCTCTGCCAGCAACTGCATTTGTTTAATTGGTCTCACTCCATATGATGATGTAATTAATCTGACCTATAATTCAGATCATACAGTGATCAAATAGATCACATTTAGGATACAAACAGTCTTAAAATGACAATAATCCATTAGATGAATGCTTTCTGGACTGTGAAACAGATTTTCATAAGAGCTCTGTACCCAGCAGCTACTTCTGCTTTCCTTGGGAATTGTTAGTGCTGAGCAGCTCTGAAGATCTAGGTGCTTCATTTAGGTGCTTAGCTGAGGGCTGAGCTCTTGTGACAATCTATCCAGGTATGCCCAATATTTGAAATTCAAGCTTTTGAGAAGTTCAGAATAAACCCGCAGTATTTTGTGTGGGACCTTCAGAAAAACAAGCACATGAACACACTGTGTCTTTGAATTACATTCTGTGCTGGTTCTGCTTCCTATGGAGATTGCCAGTGGGGTCTATCTTGTTTTGTATAGGGGGATTCTACACAATCCCCTGAAATAGCATAATTTTAAGACCTTCTGTCTTGTCTTCTAGATGACCCTGGTGGAGGGTAGCATTGCAGTGAATGGAAATTTTGCTTATGTGGCCCAGCAGGCCTGGATTCTCAATGCTACACTTAGAGACAACATCCTTTTTGGAAAGGAGTTTGATGAAGAAAGGTTTGTCAAATAGAACTTTCACTGAGTCTGAAAGCTTAGGGATTCTCGGGCCAGCATCAGGAAAGCTGATGGCAGATAGTCTTATACCTCCCTGCCTAAGTCACCTGCACCAGAAGGGAAGTTGGTGTTTCTGGACCCATCCTCTCTAGGATGGCAGCTTTAACTCTCACTAGAACGCTGAGGTCTGCTGGTAGCTGCCGCTGTGGTGAGGCACAGGCTTGGTGCACTCTGTGGCTTCCTTAGCCATGCCTTCCTCCTACCCAGTGCAACATCTGTTCATGCTGCCCTAGTCTCCTACGTGGCCCTCCCCACATGCAAACTTTCCACCCCAGGGATCTCTACCAGAGTCTGTGCTGACATAGCTTCTCAAGTGAATTTGGCTTCTGTTCACTGTGCTTCTCACAACGCATCTGAAATTGGTCCCAAAGTTCTATCTGCAGTTTACTGATGAGACAGATCAGTAGTTAATTGCTCAAAGCTACAAGATTGTCTGGTGTTCGCGTGGGAATAAAAATAATGCTCCATTAGCAGGGGAAGTGCTAGTGCTCACTGCTTGTCTAGTGCTCACTGCTTATCCATATTCTTTAGATACAACACTGTGCTGAATGGCTGCTGTCTGAGACCTGACCTAGCCATCCTACCTAATGGGGACCTGACGGAGGTAAAAATCCTGGTTCTGATAAAAGAGTGGAATGGGTGGAGTGAAGTGTAAGCCTGACATGCTGTGGTGGGGTAGGGAGGGCATCAGTCTGGTGTGCTTATAAACTGATGGGCAAAATCCTCTTCTTGTAGATCCTGGACTGTATGGAAACTTATCACTCCATGTTTTTTAACTCTGTAATGTGGGAATTTTTCATTGCACTGGGAATTAGTTTCCTTAGAGAGAGACCTTTTAAAACTTAGATTAAAAATAATTAATAAAAAACATAGTGGCTGTTTAATAGGAATGTTTCAAGCATGTTAGCATTAGGGGTATTCACTGTAAGTTTCATTTTACAATGAATAAGTCGCCTACATTTTAATGTGGCCCATTCTAATTCTCGCTGTTTCCCCATTAACTCTGTTAGTTACACCAGGGATGAATGTGGCCTCAGGTCTTGTGTTAAATGTTGCAAAAAGAAACTGATTAACTTTACGTATACTATACAGATTGGTGAACGAGGTGCTAACCTGAGTGGAGGCCAACGTCAGAGAATCAGTCTTGCCCGAGCCCTGTATAGTGACAAGAGTATTTACATCCTTGATGATCCTCTTAGTGCCTTAGATGCACATGTAGGAAACCATATTTTTAACAGTGCAATAAGGAAGCATCTGAAGTCAAAAACTGTCCTGTTCATCACCCATCAGCTTCAGGTACAGTATCCCTTACACTTCCTTTCTTGGATCTTTTCTAATCGTTCAGATAGACTGCTTCTTGGTTAATCACTTTTGCCTCTTACTGTAGATCCCCATGCTCTGGTCTGTTACAACATGACATCTCCCTCAGGCTGTATAGTTCAAGGGCTTGTTTGCACTGCAACTTTCTTGCTCAGGGGTGTGAAAAAACACTCCCCCGAGCGCAGCAAGTTTCAGGGCTGTAAAGTGCCAGTGTAGACAGTGAATCGCTGGGAGCTATTCCCCTTGTGGAAGTTTTTTTTTTTTTTTTATGCCGTGACTACACAAGCTATGTTAAAGCGCTGCCGCAGCAGCATTTTAGCGCTGCCAGTGAAGACGTGTCCTAAGTTTTATTCGTTTGTGTGGTGTATACAGAGCATTGGCAGTGATGTAAATAGCCGATGCCAGGGCTCTCTGGTAGGTGGCTAATAGGAGCTGGGAATGCTTGGCTGAAGATGGGTCTGCTGGAGGGGTGACCCAGTCGAAAGCAGTTTTTCTACTGAATACTGAAGTGCATAAAGCCTGTTTATCATTTTAGAATACATGGGATTTGATATCAGTGAATCCAGCCTAGTGTTGTAAATAAATGTATTCGGAGACTGGGGTCTTGTCACCTGTTCTGCTCAGAAAACTCATTGTAACTGGTATATCAGATTTTGTAGTGTTCAAAGCCACCTGACTGCATCTCCTCAGCATTCTGCAGAAAGTCTCTGTTCAGTCATGTAAGCTGCGTTTTGTATGTACTGTAGAAGTAATCACAGTGCTCTAATCAGTGCAGGGTTCTTAAATAATCAGGTGCGCGCTGAGGATGAGTACTGACTTATACTTCCTGAAGGCTATTTACTGAGAAGATTCATGTGTGTTTTTTCTGACTATCTGAGATAACTGAAGCCATGTTCTCACTCTCATTGTCTCCAGTACCTTGTTGACTGTGATGAAGTAATCGTTATGAAAGAGGGCTGTATCACTGAAAGAGGAAGCCATGAGGGACTGATGAACTTAAACGGTGATTATGCGGTGATTTTTAATAGCCTGCAGCTGGGAGAGGCACCACACATTGAGGTACTCCACTCCATTTTTTTACGTATTTTGACAGATGCCCGTACTTAGATTTCAGATGAACCAAGTGACTTAGTCACTTGAAAGAAGTCTGGAAAATGACTTAATATGTTGATTTGGCAGTTTGAATCTCCTGCAGGCTGTTTCCTATTGGATTGGCGCTTTGTAATAATTAGTGTCATGGTCCCTGTTTCAGAGATGACATCTCTTAGGCAGTCCTGCCCCTGAACTCGTTTATCAAATATGGAGAAAAGGTATCAGTTTACTCTGTGGTGCTCCGAGGAGGTGCATATGCCCTTCTTTAATGTGCATCTCATTTTTAGATGCATCTTCCCAAGTTATCTCAGCTCCAGTCTAGCTCTTGGGTTATATATTCCTTCCTGGTTTCTTACCCATTTTTCTAGATTGAAATGACTGAGACGCAACAGAAGTAACATTACTTGTCCAAAAGTCCTACTCAGCCGAATGCTGGAATTTAACTCCAGACATGTTGTCTTCTGATTGAAACTGGCCAAAACCAAATGCTACTGGTGCCTGCTAAGGAGAAATTGCTATAAATGCAACTGGGATTTGTGTGCTGCACTTCAGTCAGCTGGTCATCCCTTAATGCAGTTACAGAAAATGCTTCAAGCAGGAACCTTTCAATGGGAGATTTTGTCTCTACAGTAGCAAAGAGTCCTGTAGCACCTTATAGACTAACAGATGTATTGGAGCATGAGCTTTCGTGGGTGAATACGACGAAGTGGGCATTCACCCACGAAAGCTCATGCTCCAACATGTCTGTTAGTCTATAAGGTGCCACAAGACTCTTAGTCTGGATCTGTAAAAGCAGCAAACACGACTACCCTCTGATACTTGTCTCTACAGTGTTAACAGTTTCAGCCATTTAACTTTCTCACCCTACTCCTCACAGTAATTTCCTCAACAGCCATGCCTGGGAAGTAGCAGTGTTCTTGCTTTTTATTGGAAAGAGTTTTCAGAATTTTGTTCTGAATGTTTAACAGAAATCAATGCCCTTATCGGAATTGAATTAGATTAGGAAAATAACCTGGTGTGTTTATCAAGAGATAAGAGGCCTGTCGCTTCATGGATTGAATACGTGCTCCACCCAAGACATTCTGGTGAGATGGGATTGTGATGTGGCTGGAGATGGGTTTAGTGATAGGAGGTGCTTGATTGATTGGATTTTCCACTTGACAGTGCTGATGGAGAGGCAGAGGAATGTAATCATTTACCTGGCATGGCCTTTTCTCAGTGCTGTGAAGATTGTGGTGCTGTCATTTTTAAATTAAAGCAATCCTAGTTGATATGAGATTCTCCAACCGGCTTATTTGGCTGGCCTCCATTTCCTCTCCATAAGCACTAGCGCATGGAATGGGCAGTGGATTGTAGTCCGTACGGAATTGGAAGAAAGGGCTCAACGGAGATAGATGTTTTCTCTGGTTTGACGTGTGAGGGCCTCTTTTTAGCATAAAGCCTGGGAAGATGGTCCTGAAGACGTAAGGGTTTCAGTGGGGTTAACCTGAAAATTGAAATGTACAATCTGGGAACAGAATGTAACTTCCTTATTTGGGAGAATGACCCAGGTTTAGAATAGTAACTCTGTGTATGCTTCTCAGAGGTTGTGTATTCAGTGTCCGGGGATGTAAGGCTCTCACTTTGCTCTGTAGTGACTGCTGAGGCTGTCTTGGGAGCAACGCTGTATCTGGAAGAGACTGTCAGTTCCTATGTACCTTCTTGAAGGGAGCTTGGGGAGGTTTCTGAGAGCGATGTCTTGATTAGACTGGAGAGACTCTTTGAAGCAAGGATCACATCCTCCCATGTGCATGGGCAGCACCTAGCACAGTGGACCCTCATCCTGATTTGGGGGCCTTTGGACATTATCACAGTACAAACAGATAACAGCACAGGACAATAGGAGGGGAGAACTTATTCTGTCTGTGGTTAGCAGTCAGTCCTAGATGAAATCATCTAGAAAGGTGATGGACAAGCATTCCTTCCAGTGAGTATCCTGTCTGGATATGTACGCTAAGCTACTGGGTCATTCTCCTTAGAATGCACTTTCTAAAAATAATTGTGAGTATTTGTGGTTCTGAATTCAATATTGGTCTGAAAAAATGGATGACTCTAGTACAGTGATTCTCAACCCCCAGTCCACAGGCTGCTTGCGGCCCAGTCAGGACGCAGGTGTAGCCGATGTGACATCCTCAGAGCCGTGTGTGTATATATATGTGTATATAGTGTGGATGCGCCCTACATAACACAGAGAGAGCTGCTGATACAGCCTACAATGGTAAATAGGTTGAGAACAACTGCCTTAGTATGTTTCAGTGTAGCTTGTTTTCTACAGATTAATGTAAAGAAGAACACAAGCAGTTCATTAAAAAAGCCCCAGGATAAAAACATCAAAGCAGGGTCTGTGAAGAAGGAGAAAGTGGTGAAGAAGGAGGAAGGTAACTGTGGAATCAAATTTCTGACTTTAATCATGGCATATGTTGGTGACCCTGAAATGTTCACTTTCTGAAGCTCAGAAGTTCTGAAAGCTGCCTTATATCTTGGTCACTCAGCTTGCCACTAGCACATAGTACAAGCATTGGGCGAACAGCGACCATCCATTAGAAATACGAGTTGGTCTGTTCAGCACTATTCCAGTTTAAATAAGTTGGTCTGGTAAGATGTAATCAGCAGGTGGCATGTTGCTGGCCCTATTTCCCGTACTTCTCTTCCCTGCTATTGCAAGAGGAGTATTTGTATTTACCTAATGGCAGGCTGAATTGTGGGGAGGAAGCAGCATCTGTGTATAAAGAATGGAAAGGTCTTTTTTGTTAACAATAAACTGGTGGGGATCAAAAGATGCTGATTTTGGCAGCAGTCTCATGTTGTTGGAGCCCTCCCATACTCTCCAGGCTGTTCATGACTCTGCCATTGAAATGTCTTCTGTGACTTTCTTTTGTTGCTTGAATCTTTTGAGTTCTGTGTGCAAACTAACTGGACTTTCAGAACTACTCTGTACACCAGTGGTCCCCAAACTTTTTCTGTTGTGCTCCCTTACCCATAATGGAATCTGTCCACGCCGCTCCGGAAGCTGGGGCCAGGAGCAGCAGCCGGGGCTGGGAGCTGAGGCTGAGTCCATTGCTGGGAGCAGAGCTGTGGCTAGGGGCCAGGGCTAGAGCGGAGCCACAGCTGGGGGCTGCGGCGGAGCTGAGGCCAGAGTGAGACTGGGTGGTGCTTCCGCCCTGCCCCGCATGGGGACTGGCCCAGGCCCTGCTGCACCTCCCTCCAAATGTTCCTCTGCACCCGCCTAGGAGGGCATCACCATAGTTTGGGGACCACTGCTGTACAGTGAGTGCCCCTCCTATGGGGCTATGGTGATACTAGCCCCTTATATGTTAAGTAAACAACTTTTTAAAGTTTTATAAAGCAACTCTTCTCCCCTCACCTTTCACCCCATTGTATTTCCTAGGCCAGCTGATGCAGCTGGAAGAGAAGGGCAAAGGCTCTGTGCCCTGGTCTGTTTATGGCACCTATATCCAGGCAGCTGGAGGCCCCTTTGCATTCCTGATCATCATGGCACTCTTTGTGCTGAATGTGGGCAGCATGGCATTCAGCAACTGGTGGCTGAGTTACTGGATTAAGCAAGGCAGCGGGGTAAGAGGAATTGGAACATCTAACTTCCTAATAGGCGGGCGGGATTGCCTTCATAGGTTTGCTTGGGGTAGTTTAGGACAAACCTGACTGTACTTCATAAAGGAAGATCATTAGGAGGGCTCTCCAGGAGATGATCTCATCTGAAAGAAGCTAGTCCCCAAGCCTGACATAAATCTACTGGGGGGGGGCAGGGGGAGAGAGGCAACAGCTCATGCAATCTGATGTTGGCCCCTTCTTCCTTGGCTCTGTCAGTGTAAGAAAGGAAGCAGAGCAGTGCAGGGAGGGCCACTTTAGAGTATTCAAGCAACAGGTACAGTAGCTAATTTTGTAGCTCACTTTGCTGTCACTGTGACCTGGACATCTAGTGGGACAACACTTTTATATTGTCAAAGGTGGTGACTGTTAAGTAAAATGACTACTAGGAATAGGTTAGGAGCTGGGAATGACAATCTAGGATCGTGCAGCATTTTTCTCAGTGGAGGGGCTTAGGTTGAGTATGGATAAATTTAAAGATCTGAAGGCCATTTATGACAAGAGAAGAACTTTGAGTGAAATAGCCTGGCCAGTGTATGTGTTAGCAAAAAGCTCCATTGGTGAAACTTAGCTGGCTTTTAAAGAGGTGGTGGAGAGGTGGCTGGTGTGAATTATGTACAATTCATCCCTGGTATAGTGGTAATCTTCAGTGGAGTTCCTGCCTGGATGCCCAAACAAATGGGAACAAATGAGCAGTTGTTCTAAACTAGTTGCAAGAAAAAAACCCTGCACTTTTCTTTTTCTAATAAGCAACTGAAGGAAGATAAAGGATGTATTCAAATGACAAGGCGCAATGAAGCACAACTAGCTGGGGTTGTTAAAGTAAACAATGAAGTGCTTAACTACGATGGAGGACAGAAAAATGAGAGGATTGGAAATAAACAGGAAAAAACCTGAGACAATAAATATATGAATAATATTAACAATAAAAAAAGCAAACTTCTGGGGAAAAAAATTATTGGCTAAATAATACTAATAGCTAATTACTTTAAAATGGACAATGTACTGCATTATATTTTAAAATTAGCCATTTGCACATACCAAAAAGACCCTGAAACAACCCTCCCCCCACTCAAAATAAACAACCGACCAAAACTAACATAAACCCATAAACCCTTGCCCATATTTCCATTCCAGTCCGATTAAAACCCAATCAAATACGTACACTCTAAAAATTCAAAACATAGGTAAAGCTGTTTTTGTGGGGGAGGGGATCATTCTTCCTGTTACTGTTGTGTTACTTTGTTCAGTAACAAAAGCAGTTTGGCTCTTAACTAAATGAACTGGCAATTAGCACAAAATAAATAAAGCACTGCCAAATGGAGGTGGAGGACAACTGTGCGTGCGTGTGTGTTGCATGCTGTCCCTTTAGCCCGAGCACTTAGGAGCCTGAGTGCTTGTTCCATATAGCAATGGCTGCAGCTCCCGCTCCTGAGCCAGCAGCACAGATAGGCTCCTAGTCCCCTACTCCAGCTCGGCAGCGATCCACTCGGGCATGGCCACCTTGGGCTTGGAAGCGGGTGAACTCCTCAAGTGCCCCACCCGCCATGGATCAGGTTCCCAAAGAAGGGGCGACTGTCACAGTGGGGCCTGCGTGCCTAGCTCTGGGGAGGGGTGGCTGAGGCAAATTTTGGGGTGTCTATGGCCCCCACAAGCCCCTCTCCCCCTGCAGCGCTGCCTCTTACAGAGTGATAAGAATGCTTTGCTACTGAGGGACAATAACTTTGTATTTGAAGAGCGTATTAACAGCCCACTCCTGATGCATGTGCCTGTGTAGTAATGACTGAAAAAAAGAGCCAGAAATTATTGAGCAAGTATCCTGCAAAGATATAGGTCAGTAAAGCATCAAGTCCCATATGTGAACGAGGTGAGATTAGGGCTCATATAATCAAATCATTGACAATTATTTTTAGGGAGTCTTTGATGCTGCAAAAGTACCCGGGAGCTGAAAAACAGTAACTGTTGTCCCAATGTGATTAATTTGCTAAATGAAATGTGGGTCTAAAGTAAAATTCAGAGTGGTTGGGGATTTGTATGTATAACGAGTATTCAGCATTATAACAGTTAATTCAAACAAGGAGTTTTGGAAGGAATAAAAACCTCATGCTTCAGGGTTTAAGACAGTCTCATAACTACTAGAGATTAGGGTGAGACCTTCAAGGGGTGGGTGTGGGGCATAGATTATTCCATATTTCCATACTGTAGGGTTCTTGCTCCTTTTTTGGAAGAATCTGTTTGCTGTTCAGTGTTGAAGACTGGATACTGGACTACCTGAACTAAGTATCTCTGGATTTTTCAGAAAGTACCTAGACAAAATTTCACATGAAACCTTAAATACCCCAAATACAGCTAGAGAGATTAATTCAGGAGACTAAAGAACTTATGCAGAAGAGGGTTGGAATTAGTGTGTGTATTTCATGGAAGTTTGGTATTTATTTTAATCAGTATGCTCTAGTATTGTATTGATGACTGAGATAAGGCTATAACATATCAAGTTGCTTCATTTACTGAAGGTAGTAAAATGGGGGGATGGAGCTACAAATTGAAATGCCACGTGCCTAAACATACACTGGTGTACTTGGTTAGAAATAACACCCAAGAAACCTATAGTTAAATGCCACTGAATTAGTTAAGAGTAGAGAGAAAGATCTGGGTGTATTGATAGACCTAATTCGTAGATTAAATACTCAGTCCAGAGTGCAGCTGCAGTAATCATTAAAGGGACATTGGCTTAAATCAAGAGGGGTGGATCATCTTGTGTCCACACAGTGCCTTGCATAATGGAGCACTGATCCTGACGGCCACAGCTGGAATGAGTTTGTAGCTGAGGTGGGTACATAGGCAGACAGTGGCAATGTAACTGAGTCAGTGAAAAGAATCTTGGCTTTCTACTTGAGCTTCCGTTTTGGGGTGGGTGTGAGAGGATTTGGATTTCTCTGCCACTCCAGATTGGCCAGGGCTTTGTCCATTCAAATTAAAAAAAAAAAAAAAAAAAAAAAACAAGATGAGCAAGAGATAGGAGACAGTTAGCATATTGCCCCAGGCACAATGAGCCTCTGGCTTGTTCTTGTTTTATACAACCATGTAACTGGGATCTTGACTTTCACCCAGAACACCACCGTGATATTGGGAAATGAAACTGCTGTGAGCATCAGTATGAAAGATAACCCTCACATGCGCTACTACGCTGGCATCTATGCGCTCTCTATGGGAGTCATGCTGATTGTGAAAGCTGTTCGTGGGGTTGTCTTTGTCAAGGTATGCACCAAGGCCAATTGTGGTTTTTTTCTCCCCCCTCTTTCTCCATGGCTGGGGCCTCTGGCATTCTGATTCTGTCCTTTTGGTATTATTGTGAGGAGGCTGCCTTCAGCTCCCAAGAAAGACTTCCTGAATTTGGGCCTGCCCAAGCATGAGCTGGGTTGACTGCAACCTTCCATCACCTGGGACTACTACCATCTTCACTGTTAAAACCTCTTTTGGCTCATTATTTTCCTTCCACTGCATAGCAGCACAGACTATGTAGCTGCCTTCAAGACTGCAAGAGCAGAGATTTGCTTTTGGGTCGTGACTGATGCGAGGTTCGGCCCCTTGGTCACAGTAAGCCAGTTCAGTTGTTTGGCGGTGGGCGTGATGTGAATGACAGCATAGCCAGACATCCCTACACAACCCCAGTAACCTTTGCTGTGTTACCAGGGAACGCTTAGAGCCTCCTCCAGGCTCCATGATGAGCTCTTCCGACGGATTCTTCGCAGCCCCATGAAGTTCTTTGACACTACACCCACTGGGCGGATTCTCAACAGGTTCTCCAAAGATATGGATGAAGGTATGTCCCTCTCTGTCTGCTGTAACACAGCACAGTCAACTCACTTGTGCATGCCAATCGCTGGATGCAGACATGAAGATAACACGAAAGTGTCTCTGTAGACATTACAAGCCTTTGGTGCACGTGGCATATTTGAAATAGACAAATCAGTAATTGGGGCTATAGGCTGTCTCCTATGAATGGAAAGCCCCAAATCAGACCAGTCCAAAAAGAAATATAGCAAACCAATTTCATACCTAAATCCAATGCATATGGGCTCCCACCAGTCAGTGCTGGGGTACTGCTGGTAACTAGCCCACAGGATTACTGGGATGAAATTGATTTTATTGCATGGTTTTCTGGATATGTGGTCATCCCCAAAATAAAACTAATATTCACTTCTCTGTGCACTGGAAGCTCTTAAATTGTTCTGGAAGGAAGGAGGCTGGCAGGATTTGAAGGCTCAGCCATGCCCTATGCAGTAAGGTTGGTCCTGGGGACTCCAGTCCGGTCCTGGGGACTCCAGTCCAGTCCTGATGCTCGTGGTTGCTACCAGACCTGCCACCCTGTTGTTCCCATCCAGACCTTCTTGATGCCTTTTTTTTTTTTTTATGGTAAGTTAAGAGCAAAGAGCATAATGGGCAGTGCGGTAGCAGTGACCTTACTGGTGGGGTGGGAGAGGGAGGAGCAATCACAAAGATCACTAGCATTGTAGAAGACAAAAACACTCATTAAAGGGCAAGGCTTTGTACCTAAATAAGTCTTGGAAACCAGAATCCCTGGAACTGGTGTGACCTTGTAGAAGCTGGACTAAATTGCTTTATTTAGGTTATTTGGCTCCCTGTTCCCAAGACCTCCCTCTTTTTCTCGCCATCTTTTCCAGTTGATGTCCGTTTGCCATTTCAAGCTGAAATGTTCATTCAGAATGTCATCCTGGTGTTCTTCTGTGCTGGTGTGATTGCTGGGGTCTTCCCATGGTTTCTGGTGGCAGTGGGGCCCCTCACTGTCCTCTTCACAATCCTGCATGTTGTGTCTAGGTAAGCTCACCAGTCGCTTTAATGGATCAGAGCCTCTCTATCTTAAATTAATTGGGCAGTGTGTTCTTCAGGCTAGTGTAGTACAGCACGGATGGTTGTGTGCATCCCTCAAAGCTGCTCCTTTCTCTCTTCCAGAGTCTTTATTCGTGAGCTGAAGCGCCAGGACAACATCACGCAGTCTCCATTTCTGTCTCATATTACGTCTAGTATACAGGGTCTCTCCACAATCCACGCCTACAACAAAAGGCAGGAATTCCTGCACAGGTCAGTACAGCACTCAGCCTGGAATTCGTTAGCATGGGATAGGACTGGCATGAACCAGTGTTTCAGATCCTGAAACCCTGGCAGCTGATCTTGTGAGCCCCTCAAAACCATCTTCTGTTCATTGTATTTCCTTGGCTACACAGAGCTGTAACTACAGATCAGATGCTAATATCTGTTTTAATCAACAAGTCTCGTTAAATCCTATCAAACTGCTGTAATATCTCTTGACGTAGTACTTATATGCTCAGTGTTCTGTGGCACTGTAGGTTTTATGGGGTTAGTAGCTTGAAGCTATTGGATTTCTCCTGGAAGATGCTGCTCGGTTTATGTGGGGAAAGGCATTGCTATAATAGTGGATGCTGAGGAATCCCTTGTGGTTTGTTGTCGTTTATGCTAACTTGTTCTTGGCTTGAGAACCACAAAGATGAGCAGTTCTCCCATGTGATTTAGGGACCAGAGGATAAATGTATTTGCAATCCCCTAACCCTCGGCCTGGTTTGGAGAGAGTTCTGCATGAGAGGCAAGAACCAGGATTAGTCCATGCAGATGAGTTGTGATATTAGTCTCGTGCAGCAGTATTAGACCTGTCATCATTAAATACAAAGCTTCAAAGAGGTGCAACTGCCCCTCTCCAAATCTCTCCCTTACCTGCTTCCAGGTACCAAGAGCTGCTGGATGACAATCAAGCCCCATTTTACTTGTTCAGCTGTGCAATGCGCTGGCTGGCCATACGACTAGATGTTGTCAGCATCGCCCTCATCACAACCACTGGCCTGATGATTGTCTTAATGCATGGCCAGATTCCTCCTGCATATGCTGGGCTTGCCATCTCTTATGCTGTGCAGGTGAGATGCTGTCCCCATCTGTGTTCTAGAATCTGTCTGAATCTCTAACCGTGGTGCATCTTAGTGTAGGTAACGATAATCTCTTACTGAAAAGTTTTTGCTTAATGCAGTGTTGTGGGAGAGGGCAGAGAGACTGATGCTTCTGTTGATAATGGAGCAATAGTGATCAAAGATTAGGGCCTTTACTAGGGATTAGGGACAGGCTGGGAGGAGTCATGCTTGAAATTGTTGCTATTGGTAGCTGAATTTCTCTCTTTTAATATTCGGGTGGAAGCTGGTTTGGGCACTCAGTAGAATATTGCACATTTTTCTTTCCTGGATATTTCTAGAGAATTAACACACACATTAGCCAATCTGATGGCTTGATGAGGTGTGTTACTGTGATCTTTAATTTGTACGAGTAGTGCTTAGAATACATACAGGTTAGTTCCATTGTTGGGCTTTTTATGCCACCTTCTTGTAATAAGGTAAAACTACAAAATGAAGAGCTTAACATTATGCAGTTTTGTAGCCATGTTAGTGGCAGGATGTTACAGAGACAAGGTAGGTGAGGTGTAATATCTTTTACTAGACCAACTTCTGTCTGTGTGAGACACAAGCTTTTGAGCTTACACAGAGCTCTGAGTGGCTCGAAAGCTTCTCTCTCACTGACAGAAGTTGGTCTGATCAGAGAACAGTATTTACATTTTAAGTGCCTTGCTCAGTCACCTTGCTGACTTTTCAGGTGATCCACAGACAATAAAGAATTCCTGATGGGAATTGTAAGCCTTCTAAAATTAACTATTAAGCTACCACAAGTAAGGTTATTTTACATCAAGGCATCCAAGTTCCATGGGGTATTGATTATGAAAAGCTCTTAGATATGTTAAGAATAAACAAATCCAGTAGAATTCTGTGAAATGAATGGTTCAGTTCCTGTCTCTTCCCCCTCCCAGTTAACAGGGTTGTTCCAGTTTACAGTCAGACTGGCCACAGAAACAGAGGCTCGCTTCACCTCAGTGGAGAGGATTGATCACTACATCAAGGTGAGGCGTCAGTTCACCTTCTTACTCTCTTTCTTGTGCAATTCTTTGTTGCTGTTCGTGCTCTTGACATGAGAGGAAGGAGAGCTGACCTGTATCTGCATTGGAACCTGCTTTAGAATAGGAAATAAGGCCCTGCTCCTGCAAACATGCATGTGTTTAAAATTGACTTCACTAGGGCTAGTGGTGCACTTAGTTAAATACATGCGTAGTGTTTTCCGGACTGGGGCCTAAGAATTCATTTGCTTAGTACATAAACTTACAGGGCTTCTGTCTGGTTGCAGTGAAGCCTGATACACTCTGAATGTTTGCAAAGGGTCCTGCAGCAAGAAGGAAGGAAATGTGGGGGTGAGAAGGGCTCACTGTAGGAAATCCTTTCAGTATTTTAGGGCAGCTGCATAATACCCACTCTCTGGCATGTTTGAGTCACTTCAGGGCCTGAAAGGTTTACTTTGTTAGTGGCTCTTTTAAGACTTGCCTCTAGTTGCTCAGTGTTTAAAGTCACTGTGTCCCCATTGAGTCACTCTTGTTTTCCACACAGCTGTCTGTGTAAAATATATTTTGAAAGTTGTGGAATCCTTTCCAGCAGTGAAGGTGGCAGCTGAGAACCTTAAGACAGCTAAGAGCGGGAGGTGAACCGGGATGAGTCAGAACGGCAGCTAATCAACGTGCTGTCCTTGTACAGATGTGCAACTTGCCATGCTAAATGTATAGCAAGTTACTGTTGCTCAAAGTAGCAGCAAATCCTGCTCCACATCTTTTTCTACACTACAGTGGGCTCTTGAGTGTTGGTACTGTGGGAAGAGAGGGGGCTCGGGGAAGCTTGTACAATGGATCTGATATGTGGGTTTGCAGACTAGTCTCTTTTCCAGGTCCACAGACACATGAGTCACAGAGCGCAGTTCTCCTTGTGCCGTTTGGGGAGTTGGCCCTGAGTGAGTAGGTCAGCAATCTCAGATGATCGCCATAGAGGCGCATCTCTCTGGAAGCTCCAGGCCTTTCAGCGGCTCATATATGGGATAATTTATCTCATTCTATTCTGGAGACTGCATGTACAGGGGAAAGAAACGTTAGTTTAATTTTGTAGCTAGACAAAGAAACAAGGAAACTAGCAATCTTGTGCAGCCTTCTGAGGTGAAGTTTTCTAACTGTGGAAGCTGAGATAACCATCCCAGGCGTTCCTTCACCTTCCCACCCTGTGAAAGGCCCAATGTAGCTCTCACTGAGCAATGTTGTGTTTGTCATGGCCATGTCTTCAGGGACAGAACCCAGGCCTTTCATAGGGTTTTGTAAAGTCACTGTCAGTGTCACGCTGGACGGTTTGCTTTTGAGCAAGACGACGCCATGATTTCCTACCCTGTTGGCTGTCTAAATGGTCATTGTATCATGAACTTGTTTAAAACTGTTTTGATTGTAATATAAAGCACATTTGACTTTTGTCGTCCTTTTCCATCACAGCTTTTGCTGTGTGCCAGCCATGGCTTTCTGTATCTTTGGCCATAGCCAACAAAGAGCCTCAGTTCTCCGTCTTGGGGATGGCATGGGTGTCTGTGTGCTAGAATATAAGCTGCCAGCAGTTTCTGTGCCCCACGAAGCCCTGGGCTTGGCATCTTTTCAATGTGGCTATTCAGATTTCTTTTACTAGCACCTAGTTCAAGGCAATACAGTACTACCGTCATTGAGCAGCATCCCTTTTGAACAGCAGTAGATCTGCAGTGTCCAGTAGCCAAATCTCTGCTTTCTAGCTAGAAGATGGTCTTGGCAGAAATTGAGGAAAGTGGCAATTATTCACATTCTGAAACGTACCAAAGAGAAATGTGCCATCACCTGGATTGCACCTGATACTCAATTTTTGTTTTCTATGGAATGTGATGTTTCTAACTACTTAGCAAGGGCTCTGCCAAGTGTAGCAGCAAAGAGCAAGGAGCCAACCTGGCTGGGTTGGTAGATGAAGTTTGGGGGGCACCACTCATTGAATTTCATGTTTTATCCACTTTGTAAATGCAGATCACACTTGTCCCATTAGCAGAACTAGTATGTGACCCTGGCACAGCAAATGTGGGTGAATTAGCATTTCTATGGAACTGTGTAGCATTGCAGTCAAATTGTGAGTTGAAGATAGTTGCTGTGTCCCACAGCCATAAAATCTCCCTGCAGGCTCCCAAGAACTTCATGGTTTCTGTCTATAAACAGTATCTAGCTCTTACTTAACATTTTCCATCCGCACTTTTTACAAAAATAAAGCTTGACTTAAGAATAAAATGCCCCATTTTACAGATGGGGAAACTGAGACACAAGGACGGGGGGAAGTGACTTGCCCAAGGTAACGCAGCAAACCAGTAGCAGAACCAGAAGTTGGGAATGGGTGGTGGGAGGGGTCACCTGATGATTACCTGTTCTGTTCATTCCCTCTAAGGCACCCGGAAGACAGGCTACTGGGCTAGATGGATCTTTGGTCAGACTCAGTATGACCGTTCTTATGTTCTAACCAGGAACTGAACTTGGGTCTCCTGACTCTAAATGTGGTGCCTTTGCCACTAGGCAACATTGCCTTCCTTAAATGCTCATTAAGGTGGCATTTAAAGCAGCATGTGGGACTGACCCTGTAGTGGGGAAATGCAGAGCACCATTCAAGGGACCTGGGATCAATTTTCGAGGCACAGCTTCCCTCCCCAGCTTAGCAGTGAGAAAAGAAAGGGGGACATCTACCATACAAAGAAACCAACTCCTGTTCAGAACTGCAGTAAACCATTTGGCATATTGGTGTGTTTTGCTGCCTGGAAACTAGACTTTTCGGGCTTGTTTTTGTTTTTAAAGACCCTTTCTCTGGAGGCTCCAGCTCGAATTAAGAATAAAGCTCCCCCTCTGGACTGGCCCCAAGAAGGCGAAGTTGTCTTTGAAAATGCAGAGATGCGGTACCGAGAGAACCTCCCGCTGGTGCTTAAGAAAGTGTCCTTTACCATCAAACCCAAGGAAAAGATTGGCATCGTGGGGCGGACGGGGTCAGGTGAGGAGAAGCTTTGGGTGGAGTTAAATAACTTTATTGGCAGACTTGAGGCTGTAACTGGTTAGCTCTGATTCATGTGAAAGCCTCTGCACCACTGTGAAGATGCTTCCTTCAAGATCTGAGCTGAAGGCATCTGAATGGGAGCTGGACAAGTACGGTTTACTTACCTGATGTAACTGGTTCTTCAGAATTGTTTGTACAGATCCCACTCAAGGTATGCCATGAGCCTTGTGTGTGTGAACACGCTCATAAGGCACTTGCATGCCTTGAGTGGGATCCACACGGATGAAGACTCCCAACAAAAAATAATCCTTCTTGAAGAGGGAAAACCCAGCTACACTCTAGGCAACACAGTACTAAGTAACACCTCTTCTGTCATCTATGGCTGGTGCCCAGCATCGAGTAGCTACTGTGTTTGTCTACTCAGCCAACATATGGCTATCCCAACTCTTTCTTTTAATGGCCAAATTCTTCCCCTAAAATACGCTTGTTGTGGTTTTGCGGGGAGTTGTTTGCATGGATGTGGCAGCCAAATTTGGCCCTAAATCATCTTAAGAGGCCTGTAATGTGAAAGATGGTGTTCATTTAAAACCACAGTTGAGTCGGATGATATCAAGTGAATAGCTGCGTTTCAGTATTCTTGTTTCTAAATGAGGAATCAGTGTTGCTTAGGATTTTAAAGATGATGAAGCTCAGCCTGGATTAGACCCACCCAGAACTGTTTGGAGGCCCCTTTGTATCAATATTTTGAAACACGTCTATTCTTTTAAACTGTCTTTCTGTCTCTACAATACCAGCTATACTGAGCTGCTCCCCAAAACCACTGGCTGGCTGACTTTTTTCCTGTCCATTGCATGCAGGGAAGTCCTCACTTGGAATGGCACTCTTTCGTCTCGTTGAACTGTCTGGAGGCTGTATTAAAATCGATGGAGTGAAAATCAATGACATTGGTTTGGCAGATCTCCGCAGCAAACTCTCAATAATCCCTCAGGAGCCTGTGTTGTTCAGTGGAACTGTGAGGTTAGTAAGACCATAGACAATGGGCATTAGATTGACATGAACCTTGAAAGATTTTCTGTGGTGTATTGTTCAGTCTAATTTTAAAAGTCCCAGGAAGTGGGTCTCCTCCCCAGGGCACTAACCAGAGTGACTCAGTAGTGTAGCATTCAGCAGTTCATCTTGACTGATTCTTCTATGGCATACACATCCCTTCTCCTGTGTTCATTTTCTCATTATATTTTGCATCATGTGTGGTTAGCAGCAAAGGGAAACTGACTAGAATCCTGATCCTAGGAAACAACAGCAGCAGCTTCAGAAATCTGGGTGCCATTGAATTGCCATTTGCTGTTCTGTGTGTTACCTGATGCGATATGGTGGTTTGGGAGCAGAAGCTGGGCCTTCTGCCACTGGCCTGCTCCTGCCTTCGGGTAGTGCAAGAGCCTAGGAGTGGTGGTCTAGTCAGACCGCTTCTAACCTTTCATTTTAGCATAACAGTTCTAACAGGCTTCTAAAACTGTAACCAGCTTGTGACACACAAACAAGTGAAATCTGAGTTCAGGCTGGGTATTGGTAGAGACTCTGAGTTGGACATGATCATTGCTTTGTGTCGTCTTACATGTAGCCTTCCACTTTAAATCTCCATTAGATTCTTGCTTCTTTGTGGGTTTTTTCCACTGTAAACGGGCGGCCTCACCCCTGCGGCGCCTCCTGCTGGTTGCTTTGGGAATTAGCTCTTTCTAGCGGCTGGAGTGCCCTCCGCAGGCTGGTGATCCGCCTTCCAGCTACTGACCCCGTGTCCCTTCCTGGAGCCCGGTGCCCCTTTTACATGGGGTTCTGCCCCTTGGCAGTAACCCCTTGCCCTTAGGGGTTTCCTCCTCCTGGGAACCCCCCCCCCCCATCCCCACTTTGCCTCAGTGTCTTGGCAACTGCCCAGTCATTAGCTAGCCCCACACCCTGGGGCAGACTGCAGTATTAGCCTCTCATCATCGGCAAAGGGGGTTGGACCTGCTGCCTTGGCCTACCCCTGGGTTGCACCCTACAACCCCAGTACCTCTTGGCCTAATCCTAGGCCACAGCCTGGGGCTTTCCAGGCAGGAGCTCCCTGGGTCCACTGCCTTTCCCAGCCCTGCTTTACTCTAGGTACCTTGTCCGGTTCTATGCAGCCAGGCCCTTCTCCCTCTACAGGCAGAGGGAGATTGTTCCAGTTCCTGGCTTCTCTGGCTTTCTTATCAGGCCCTGTGGCTCAGTTTGGGGCATGGCCCCAGCTGCAGCCACTTCCCCAATCAGCCCAGCCTAAAAGGCTGCTTTCTCCTACCCAGCCCCTCCCCTCCTGGGCTGTTTTAACCCCTTCAGGGCTGGAGCAGAGATCCACTCTGCTACATCCACCCCTTTGTGTTTTTGGCCATTTTTTACCCTTGTGTGCCAGGAGTGTCTGACTTCCATGGTGTGACTTCTGTTGCTGCATTGGGTGAATACAAGCTGTCCACGCTGAGGGGTTAGAACTCCACAGTTTTGCCATTCAGTGTTGAACTGGTGAAAGATTCCTGTTACATTTTCTCCCTCCTCCTCTAGATCAAACTTGGATCCTTTCAACCAGTACAGTGAGGAGCAAATCTGGGATGCCTTGGAAAGGACTCACATGAAGGAGTGTGTAAGTATGATGCACGGTGGGAGGGGGAGGAGAGAAGGGTCTGGTTATGTTAGAGAGAGAGCGACAAAGATCTTACCTGCGTATCCCACTAGTAGCCACTGCTGCTTTAAAGACTTGCAGGTAATGTTCAATCTGTCCTTGCAGTCTCTTCTGCTTATGGGAAAGGCTTGTGTCACGTTTCTGGTCATGAGGTGAGAGTGTGGGTGCATATAGTGAACTCTGAATCTGGCCATCTGCTGCAAATGTCATTGCCACTTCATCTCTTTCCTCTTCCCTCAGTGGATCAATCACAAGGCACTAGGATGCCTACGTGGCTGTAGCATGTAGGAGCTTGCACAGCACAGGACCAGGTTGACAGTTTGCTCTTGATTGGGGAGGATGTCAGGAGACAGGGTATTTGTATTGATGTGACTTCTGAATACACTGTAGGCTTTTATGAATGAAACTTGTTCCCCTATTTTAAACTAATGTCACTGCAAGGTTACCTCTCTTCTAGTCTAGCCCTATATGTCCAGAATTCTAGTGTAAACTCACAGTAGTGTTGTCAAATACATGAGGCATTTCAGCCAGACTGACTAGACGTTCAAGCTATTAGACCTTCTTAGTTTAAACGGGTTCTAGTTCTGTGTGTGCTTTAGTATGAGCTATTTCTTCTGGAAGATGGAGGGGGTGGGAAGCACTTGGACAGCATGGTGAGGGGCACAGGGTGGATGGAACTTTTCTTAGCCCTGTGGTGGGATTGAATTTGCAGAGAAGCAGCAGTGCCACTTGTCTTGTTCACTTGGTGGTGGTACAACATCTCAGTACAGTGGCTTCAATCTCCCCTCTTCTTTCCTTTCAGATTGCTCAGCTGCCCATGAAACTGGAATCGGAAGTGATGGAAAATGGGGAAAACTTCTCCGTTGGGGAGAGACAGTTACTGTGCATAGCCAGAGCCTTGCTGCGTCGCTGTAAGGTGAGTGTCTGCGGGAGCGGAAAGAGCTGGGGAGGTCACAGTCACTGCATGGGAAGACTGCTCTCTGGACCAAATTCATCCCTGTTATAATTCCATTGATGTCACGGGAGTGACACCAACAATTAATGTGACCTACAGAATATGTGGGGTCAGGAGAGTGGGGAAGGCATTCCTGAGGCAGATGTCAGTTCTTCAGGACACCCTACAATCTATGGGTCTCCCAAGTACTGTATCCAGAGATTTGTTACTTGTTACCAGCTAGAGTCTTAGGCTGTCCTTGTGGCTTAGCCCTGTGCATGAGAGCACTAGATTCTGTCTCCCTCCCTTTGCTAGAGCTCGCCAAGATTGTTGCAGAGCTGATACTTTTACATTGCTCCATTCATCCTGAGGGTATCGAAGTATTTTGCTTGTGGTGTAAGGATCACTTCCCCTTCCACTTAAATGTAACCTCTAGAAGTGGAACATGGGACTTGTGCTGCCAAAATTATCAAGGTTTTTGTTTCTTTAGGAGGGGAAACTGAATAATAATTTCAGTGAAGAAAAGTTTTTTGGTAGTTCAGAACAGATGGACCCAAGTGGAACTTGACCAGGACTCAGGGCTAAACTGGCTTTTTCTTTTTAAAAAGTGGCTCTTGTTGAGTTTTCACATCCTCAGTTTTTATATCTCCTCAAAAAATGGAGGTGGGGGGCACCTCCGTCAGCACAGTGCCCCCCACCCCCTTCCCACCTTCACCCCACCACTCAGGCCATCAGATTCAGTGCAAGCTTGGAAGGTCTCCGCTAAGACCCCCACACCTCTCTCTGCAATACCTTGGGTTTCTCTTGTATCACATGAAATACCAAAGATGCCCACCCAGCTTAGCCAATGAGATTTGAGTGAGCTGCCATTCCAGTAGTGTGGTTGTCTGGATCTGAAGAGAAAGAGGATGTCCTTGTTTAACAACGATCCGCTCTAGGCTACTAAAGAGCAATATTGACTAACTCCAGATGGGAGTAGCAACATGGAACCTTGAGAGAGGGAGGTATCTTCAGAAGGGAAATAGTGTCTCTGAATTGTAGTACTGTGTATGAAAACTTCGAAGCAGAGACTAAAGGGAACAATAAATACTATGTGAGTTGCCATGTTCGAGCTATTGTCACCTATCTATGGTAATGAGGGCATGGGCTTGAGCTAAGCCAGGGCTGGATGGTGGGAAAAGGGAAGGAATCTTTCTTTCTCAGTCTAGCTAGTGAGAACTGCTACAAGGTAGGCACCAGCATTAATGGGGTGAGCAGTCCCACAGCACAGTGCTTTTAGTCCCACACAGCTGGCTGATTGATGCAGACTTCCTAGCCTCCATTCATCTCATCCTCTCCCCAGAAGCCTTGTCCTGAGAGTGCTGGAGGTGCTGGGTCCATCAGGAATAGTTCACTGGTTAAAGTTCAGATCTGAGATTCAGATGCGGAATATCAGTCTCGTTCAGTTTTATGTCTGAGCCCTGTGCCCCAACCCTTCCTGTTACAGGGCCGTAGGACAGGCGATCGTAAAATATTCCCAGCAAACAAAGCTCAGGGAGTGATTGCGTTCAAGGCAGTTGCACGAGATGCCCTTCTTGAGTGCAAGAGGCATTGTTAGGATTATCACTCACCCTTGTTGTCATGGCAATCAGCAGGCTTGTCTTCAGACCACACTGTGTGCCTGTGTACTGGGGGGAAGTGGGTTGGCTATAATGTAACACCCTGTATTATGTGCCATTTGCAGGTTTTGATACTGGATGAAGCAACAGCTGCTATGGACACAGAGACAGATGTACTGATTCAGGAGACTGTCCGGGAGGCGTTTGCAGACTGCACTATGCTAACAATTGCTCACCGCCTGCACACCGTGCTGGGCTCCGATCGGATCATGGTGCTAACACAAGGACAGGTGATTAGTAGCACTTTGCCTTTGTGGCTGGCATTGTAGATTGCTTTGGCTCTAGGTATAGCCTGCTTGCTGGTGCAGGTTACATAGCCAGGCTGAGCTTGTGTCTCCACAGGGTGGAAAGCCATGGTACACGTGGCTGTATGTTCTCTCACCCCTTTGGCAGTAGTTCTCTGTGTTGGAATAAGGGATTGCTCCTCATGACAAGATCAAAAGGGATTAATTTTCCTTCTCCCGCTTTTCCTCAAAAAACACAAAACCCATCTAGAAGCAGGTATGTAGGAGCAATCTCATCACTTGGAAACTCCACAGATGCATTAATGCCAACAGGTATAAGAGCTGCCTGCATCTCCTTAGGGTTCAGTGCCATTTGCCCTAGTGCTGTCATACAGCCCTACAGTAATAACTGGCCGTGGGAGAGACGCTTCCAATTTTCATATGAGGGCTCTATACAGTAAACTCCAAATGTGAAGAATACGGTGAGGTCCAAGAAGTCAGAGAAGGAAGGGCCTGTTGAGTGCCTCCAAGTCTGTCTGTCTGTGAGGTAGTGCAGAGTTGCTCACTATTGTACATTCCTAGTGTTGGTCTCGTTTGAAATGTTCCAAGAGACAGGACATCTGCACCCCGGGCCCCCAAGAGACTAGTCCACCGTGGATCAGTCTCTTCTTAGGAAACTTTTTTTTTTCCTGAAGTTTAGCCTACATTCTTAATTCCCCCCCATTCCTCCAAGGTACACCCCTGCCTAAGTAATTCCTATCCCTGCTTGACGTTTACTCCCTTCAAATATGTATAGACGGTTACCATGCCACCTATCATTGTCCTGCTGCTGGGGGTCAGAGTTTGCTCTTGCACTCTGGGCCGGTAGGGAGCTGGGAGCACTACTTCTCAGTAAAACTCTAGCTGGCGCGCGGAGCAGGAGGCACGTCGAGGCTTTTAAGGCTAATTTGGTGCAGGCACCAAGAGGCATCTGTGCCCTCTGAGTAATCATGCGCTCTTATTGTTGCCTTCATCCATTGCTGAGTGCGCTTCATTCCTCTCTCTTTGTCCTGTGCCACTCATTTATGTCAGAACAATACTCTTTGGGCAGGGACTCTTTCTTCCTGTGGGGTTGAGTGCTTGGAAAAAAATAATAATGGAAACTTCTGAAAGGGGGAAGCTAATAGAACACAATGTAAACTCTTAAAGCAGATGCCATTAGTAGGCTAAAGCCAGATCTGCAAAAGGAGACCTGGATAATGAACCAGGAAGCTGTCAGCTGTTGCAATCTTTCTAGCATGTGGGCATCCGTGGAATGATTTGCAAAAGGATGCTGAGCCAAATGAGGGGTGCCCCAAACTTGGCATTATGTAGTCTGTCCGTGTGGCCTCAGGAGGTGCTGTGGGCAGGGAGTCAGGTTGGCACCTGGACTATAGCTGCCCTGGGCACAGTCCCTTGCCTTGTGCCCCCTGGTTCGTCACTGTGATGTTAGCATTCCCTCTGTTCTGGCAGCCTGTTTGATGCTGAATTTCATTAATGAAAACCCCCCACCTTGTTTGTTTTAGGTAGTGGAATTCGACACTCCGCCTGCCCTTCTGGCCAACGAGAACTCGCACTTCTATGCCATGTTTGCTGCTGCAGACAACAAGGTTGCTGTCAAGGGCTAAAATTCAGGATAAAGTCACTTGACTTTGGAGGGTTCCACTCCCTGCCTGTGGCAGGCCAGCCCCTCCTCTTGCTCCTCATTCTCAAAGCAGATTATTGCCTTTCCCTCTTTTTAAGTTTTAGCACAATGGGTCAAACACGGAGACTTTTTAAAATCCTGTAAGAATTCTTCCTGTTTTTATTGTATTTATTCCATATTCATATTACTAAATTTTTTGTTACTAAATGCACTCTACAAATGGCTCAGGGAGCCATAGTTATAAATGTATCAGAGGCCTATAATGAAGCTTTCTACATGTAGCTATATCTATACATAATTCTGTACATAGCCTATATTTACAGTGGAAATGTAAGCTGTTTATTTTATATTAAAATGAGCACTGTATTAATAACAGTGCATATTCTTTTCTATAATTTTTGTACAGTTTATGGTACTAGAGAGCTGGCTTTGTTATCAGACTGTATCAGACACCATTTAGTCTCTTACAGCTGGTCTTTTCATAGTGCCGGATTTTCTGCGTGTCTGAATGGAAGTGAAGCTTTGCAGTAGTGTCCTTCAATGTCCCATCGTTGTCGTCCTGCACAGGGGGGAAGGGCTCTGTAGTGTAACTCTATTGCATTGTAACTATTGTCAAAGCTGTTCGGAGCATCGCTATTGTTCATGATGGCGGCTGCTGCTGCTGCTTCCCATGATGCTTTCCCAGGGTAGCTTTTTTTTTTTTTTTTTTTTTTTTTTTTATGATCTCCTGAGTGGTTCAGGGAGAAGACCACTTCTGGGTCACAGGAAAGTTCCACGATCATTCCGTGTCCTGGTGCAGTGATGGGAATGCAGCAGCTCTTTCTTGTGCAGTGTCCGGGGGCAATAATGGGAATGCAGCACCATTCCCTAATGTATCAATGGATATTAGGTTTTGTTTCTATTAAAATAACCAACTCCTGCTTTGCTGATCTAACTCATGACCAGAATCTAAATGTTCATAGAACAACCTGCAGTAAAACAATTGCTCTCTGAAGTTCAAATCCAAACCCTGGGTTGCTGGCAGAAAAGTCTCTTCTTTCCTGAGCTGCTCCAGCTGAATTCTTTATCTTGAGGCTGCTAATGCTCTTTACAGGTTGAGGGTGGTTCTTATTGGCATACATAACACTCACCCTTTGTGCTGTTCACTTACACTAAGCTTAAAATACATCAGCATTTCCTGTTTTGGTCTTGCACACTTATTACCTTAACAACACCCTGAAGTCTTCTGCAATTATGAACAGGTTCCTGCTGATCAGGGTGTGACACTGGAAGGAAGTTATTTTCTTACTGTAAAGAGACCTACCTCAGGTTGCTGAGTCCTGTGTGGTACGTTACCATGATTACTGTATACCATCCCTGTTCTGTGGGTCCCGGGGCCCAAGTGGGCGCGGTCACTCCAGTTATAGCCGTGACTTATTGAATGGTCAGCATTGCATGTCTTTGTCAATTTGGACATTTTGTAGCCTTAGCATGTTTGCAGAATGTCTCGTCAAGGCAAAAATCCGAAAAAGTGAATAAAACTATTTTGGGTTTTGTAAACTCTTGTTGCGTGAAGCCGTTTCTTTGAGGGACATAAATCGCTGCTGAGCAGCAGGCCTTGTTGTGGACGTTGGCGGAGCCCCACTGCTGAATAGTTCTCACAGTCTGGAGCTGACTTTCCCTTTAGGACAGATCAGTTTCTTTAAGAGTACAGTGGATTATTTCCACATTGCCAAGTATGGAGTGCTACAAGTGCTGAGCCAGACAGGGACTATAGGGGACTCCAATCTGGCATTAATGAGATTCTGCCCTGTAGTAAGAGTGAGGCCTGAGAAGGGAGTGTAGAGCTTACTTAACCACCCTATTAGCCTTGACTAGATCCTGTTTATGGCCATATCTTCCTAAACACCCATTCTCTACCCACACCAACTCTTGTGTTTCCGATTGTGTCACATACAGATTTGCAGGATCTACGCCTGAGTAGAATAGCGAAGAAACTGGTGCTCACAGCTCAGCCATCACTACCACAGGGAAACCACAAAAGTAGAAAAGCTTTCTGGGTGTTGGCATGCAGATGAGCAGCACAGAAGGCGTCGTTCGTTTCTAGTTGTTCGCTACGTTTGTTTGTATTTAATGATCTACTGAGACCACAAGTCACAGATTTGTTAATGAAGAGTGGATTGGAGCCTTTCATCCAAATCCGTAGTTTGGACAGTTCTTGAAAGATCTGCTGTTCTGTCCCACCCTCAGCCTCAATGCAATTGCCAAGTTCAGTTCACACCAGCAAGCTAGCACCCGGGCCTCCTGCCTTCGGTTCCTAAGCAGAAAGAAAACTGTGGAGATCAAGGGAGAACTCAGTCAGAAGCTGCAGCTGGGCCCAGCACAGGGCTGTGCTTTCTCCAAGCTTCTGTCACTACCCCCACGCTTTCTCCAACCCTGCTGCCCCTTGCTGAATAGACGTGTCCTCAACAAAACGGGGAGTGGCATTTGGAGTCAGCAGGGGTCAGAGCCAGGTTTCCTGTACCCCATCCCTAGAGAGGTGGGCCTCAGACTTTGAGGGATTTACTTACATTTAGATCCAGCAAACCTCCCTCTTTCACCTACTTCTCTCCCCCGACCCCCAGCCTGCAAAAAAAGAAGTTTCATAGAGACAGAAACGAGTGAGTGTATAATGTGTGAAAAGCTTGTTACTTCTTGGTTCAAAGTGGTTCCTGACCCTTTCCCATCCTGTGGCAGTAGCATCCATGTTCCCTTGTAATCAGAAAGCAAGTTATGGGGGATATGAAGGCTTCAGACTTGGGGCTTGGAGGTATTTGTTATGCATAAGGTGCTATTAGTGCTAACAGAGGCTGATGATCTATCCCCTCTCCACTTAGGGTGACCAGACAGCAAATGTGAAAAATCAGGACACGGGGTGGGGGGTAATAGGAGCCCATATAAGAAAAAGACCCAAAAATCAGGACTGTCTTTATAAGATTGGGACATCTGGTCACCCTTTCTCCATTCCACACTGCAACATTGCTGCAGGGGATAAGTGACCAGAAAGAAGTGTAGCTACCCCCTCCACAAACACACGTACATCAAAGGTGACAAGTTCCCATCATAGCCACAGCACCGAGGGTGACCAGATTGTGAAAATTAAACAGGACCTGTCCTCTTAATCCAGCAGGATCTGGAAGCTGGAGGCTAGAGCAGGTGATGGACACTTATTGTGATTGGGAGGAGAGGGTAGCTACTTTACTACCTGTGCTGCAAGCACCCTGGCAAAACCGTGTCCCTTAGGATACATCTACACTACTCGCTGGGTAGCGATCTATCTATCGGGGATTGATTTTTATCCTGTATAGCGTAGAAACAATAAATCAACCCCCAGTTGCTCTCCTGTCGACTGTTGAACTCCAGCTCGGCGAGAGGCAGAAGCAAAGTCGACGGGGGAGCGGTGGCTGTCGATCCCGTGCCACGAGGATGCAAAGTGATTCAAATCAATTCATCTTAGATCGATTTCCCCCACCCCCCACCAGCATAGACCAGGGCTTACTTAACTTCAAGGAAGCCATCGGGGTGGAGGGGCTAGGAAGAGAGCAGTGGAAATCAGCAATTTTATTGTACCCTGGTGAGACAAAGACTGTGAATTTGCAACTGGATGGTTTGGGCCAATGAGATCAAAGTTTCCAGGGGGCCTGTAACAATTCCAAGTGGGCAGTGGCTGGATGTTCAAGAGGCTGCACACAGTGTACCCTTCATGGAGTTCAGTCATTGCTGCTTGATGCACCATTCTTGAGTAGATTCCCTCTCCTGCTGGGGAAGCTAGGGCCGGGCCCTATGCATCCACTACCAGAGGAAGTACCCAAGGTCGAGCACCGCACCAGCTCCCAGTATTCTGCCCTGGTGCTACCACGCTAGCCTCCCACCCTGCTTGCCAATGCTGCTGCAACCACAGGGTTTGAACTGGAGTGCTGTCATTCAACATTCACAGACCAGAAGGAACGCTAGTAGGGACAGGTGGAACTGGGCCTGGTTGTCGTGGCAGTTTGGAGTGGGATGGGGTGGGGTGTTTGAACTGGGACGGTTGGGAAGGGCAGTTGGAACTAGGCAGGTGTGAACAGCTAGTCAGGAAGTATCAGTTTAAACTGGGACCTGTGGATCTGCATTAGTTTGGAGTGACAGGTCACAGGAGAGTAAGGGCTTGTCTACACTTGGAAAGCTACAGCTGTGCTGCTGTAGTCTACCTATACCAGAGGTCGGCAAGCTCTGGCACGCGGCTTGCCAGGGTAAGCACCCTGGCAGGCTGGGTCAGTTTGTTTACCTGCTGATGCCGACTGTGGCTCCCACTGGCCGTGGTTTGCTGTCCCAGGCCAATGGGGGCTGCGGGAAGTGGTGTGGGCCAAGGGATGTGCTGGCTGCGGCTTCCCGCCACCCCCATTGGCCTGGGACAGCGAACCGCAGCCAGTGGGAGCTGCGATCGGTCGAACCTGCCAACGTGGCAGGTAAACAAACTGGCCGGCCCGCCAGGGTGCTTACCCTGGCGAGCCGTGTTTCAGAGGTCGCTGTCCCCTGACCTACATCAATGAGAGGGGTTCTCCCATCGGCATAGGTCATCCACCACCCCAAGAGGTGCTAGCTAGGTCTACAGAACAATTTTCCATCACCCTAGCATGTCCACAGCAGGGGTTAGGTGGGTATAGATACATTTGCTCAGGGCTGTGGATTTTTCACACCCGTGAGTGACAGAGCTGGGTCGACTTAACTTTTTAGTGCAGACCAGGCCTAAGAGTTTGAATTTGCCGTGTGCAGTGAGTTTGAAGGGGAGAGAAGGAGCTGAGCCATTGGGAGTTGGGGCACCTGGGAGGGAGAATGAGAAATGGCTGATAAGAAAGGGTCCTTTTGAAGGGAATTTGAAAAGGGGATGATGGGATTTTAGGGCAGCTGGGACTGTGACAGTTAGAGTTTGGTTGTGGGGAGGGATGGTCTGAATGGCAGTTGTTGTGAAGGACATTTTGAATGGGGTTTTGGGAAGGTGACAGTTGGGAATAGGGATGTTTGCATGTGGGCAGTTTGAACTGGGTACTGGGACTGGGAGAGCTGGGATGGGGTGCAGCGTGCCTGTCTGTGGAAGTTAACAGACCGCTGGGCAGAGCGAGTGTGAAGAAGGACAGCATCGGAGAGGCCTTGTTGTCATCCTCAGGGGACCATGGGCAGGGGCCAGGGTAGCATTGCTGCCACTTGGGTTTGTGTCCTGCCTGTCCCCAGCAATGTAAATTCCCTCTCTGGGACACAGTTGGCTCTGGGCACATCAAGGGGTCTGGACAGCCATTCTGGAGGAAGGAGGGGTATCTGTGTGGCAGGTGGAGGCAATGTCTGGGCTGTCCCTTGGAGGAGGGGGTGTCTGTGCCATGGATAGACACCGGGTCAGGGCTGTTCCCTGCAGGAGGGGAGCATCTGTGTGGCAGGTGGACATGGGATCAGGGCAGTCCCCCTGGAGGAGGGGGGTGTCTGTGTCATGAGTGGACACTAGCTCAGGGCCATTCCCTGCAGGAGGGAGTGTCTGTGTTGTGGGTGGGAAGCATCAGTTTGGCAGATGGACACAGGGTCCGGGCCATTCCCAGGTGGAGGGGGGCATCTGTGTGGTGGGTGGATGCTGGGTGTGGGCTGTGCCCCTGGAGGAGGGGGCTTCTGTGGGGTGGGTGGATGGCAGGTGTGTGTTACACTGAAGGAGGTGTCTGTGCTATGAGTGGACGCTGGACGTGGGCTGCCCCTTGGAGGGAGGGGGTGTTTGGGTGGCAGGTGGAGTGCCCTGGCGGAGGGGATGTCTGGGGGGGTGGGGTGGATGGTGGGCATAGGCTGTACCCCTGGAGGAGGGGATGGCTGGGGGTTGGGATGGATGCTGGGTGTGGGCTGTGCCCCTGGAGGAGGGGGTGTCTGGATAGCAGGTGAATGGTGGGGTGCCCTGGAGGAGGGGATGGCTGGGGGTTGGGGTGGATGCTGGGTGTAGGCTGTGCCCCTGGAGAAGGGGGTGTCGGGGTGGCAGGTGAATGGTGGGATGGCCTGGAGGAGGGGATGGCTGGGTGTAGGCTGTGTCCCTGGAGGAGGGGGTGTCGGGGTGGTAGGTGGATGGTGGGGTGCCCTGGAGGAGGGGATGGCTGGGGGTTGGGGTGGACGCTGGGTGTGGGCTGTGCCCCTGGAGGAGGGGGTGTCTGGGTAGCACGTGAATGGTGGGGTGCCCTGGAGGAGGGGATGGCTGGGGGTTGGGGTGGATGCTGGGTGTAGGCTGTGCCCCTGGAGAAGGGGGTGTCTGGGTGGCAGGTGAATGGTGGGATGGCCTGGAGGAGGGGATGGCTGGGTGTAGGCTGTGTCCCTGGAGGAGGGGGTGTCGGGGGTCGGGGTGTAGGTGGAGGTGAGGTGCCCTGGCGGAGGGGAGGCTGGGGGTTGGGTGGACGCTGAGTGTGGGCTGATGCCCCTGGAAGGGAGGGGTGTCCGGGGTGGCAGGTGAATGGTTGGGGTGTCCTGGAGGGGATTGGGGTGGACCTGGGTTGTCGGCTGGCCCTGGAGGAAAGGGGTCTCGGGGTGGCAAAGGTGAATGGTGGGGTGATCTGGAGGGGATTTGGGGTTGGACGCTGGGTGTGGGCTGTGCCCGGAGAAAGGGAGGATTTGGTGGACGCTGGGTTTGGGCCACCCCCACTAGCCCAGAACAGCCCCCCCGCCCCTCCTCCCTCCCAGCATGCCTAGGACGTGGTGGTAATAGCCCACTGTGCTGGGGCTTGGAACGCCAGCGCCCGCCTAGCGATTCCCTCGGGACTCCAACAGGGGCGTTGCCGGGCGGCAGGAATCCCCTGGCTCCAGGGCGCCCGTCCTGGCAACGCTTCCCTTCCCGGGGCGCCCCCTGGCGGCTGCCGCCCGCCGATCTTTCTGCGCCTCCGGCCCCCGGCGGCCGCTGCGGATTTCTCTAAACCCGGCGCCCCCTGGCGGGCCGCCATCACCGCCCCTTCATCCCTGCGGCCCGGCCCCGGTCCGGCGCTCGGTGGCGCCGGTGCCGAGGGCCTGCGCGGCCTCCGCCACCAGGTGCCACTGCCGCGGGGCCTCCTCCTCACCGCTACCAGCCCAATGGATTTCACATAGCGTGCCTGCCGCTCCGCACTCCTCCGCTCCATTGGCGGCTCCGGCTCCGCGGCCGCCCCGGCCTGTGCTGCTGCCGCAAGGGCCCCCCGCCCGGGCCGAGGCGCCGCCGCCCCCGCCGGAAGCCACGCCTGGACGTGGCCTCGCTCGAGCTCGCAGCTCTTTCTCCGCTCCGCCACTGCAGCTGGGACTGGAGCTGCGGCCCGCAGCCCGCGCGCTGGCGGCTGCCTGGTGCTTGAGGCTTGCGCCCTGCGGGGCCCGGCCTAGCGCCCTGGTGGCTGGACACGCACCCGGCCCTCGCGCGTCCTCCTCGGCCGGCTACGCCGACGCCACGGCCGGGGAGGCCTGCGCCTGTCGCCTTCCCGCGGGCCGCCGCCCGAGCCCGCCACCGTCTCCTCCCTCCTGTCCGCCCCTTCCACCGCCTCCACCCCGCTCGTTCGGCGCCCGCCAGCCCCGTGCCGAGCCCTGGCCCCGGGGCCCAGGCCCAGCTCGGCGACCCCGCTTCCACCCCTGCGTGTCCCTCCCGTGGACTCCCCCCTCCGCCCCCGACCTGCCGCCCCCTCCCCGCCCCACCTTCCCCGACCCTTCCGCAGCCGCCTGCCCGCTCGTCTTCAGGGTAGACCCCTTCACTGACTATGGCTCCGCCCTCACCATCTCCCTGCCCGCTGCCCTGCAGCCTCACCAGCCCTTCCAGATCGTCATCCGCTATACCACCACCGACGGCCCGGCCGTAAGTAGCCGCTCAGCCCCTGGCGCCTTGCTCCAGTCTTTGTTCCTTCTTTGAGGGGGTGGCCGGGTGCCCTGGCAGCAGCAAAATCCCAGCGGCCAGGTGGGAGTCTGGCAGGAGGTATCGTCAGTGCCCTCCGCTGTCTTCCCAGACGTACAGAGACCCAGGACTTGATTTCTCCCTCCTTTTGCCGGAAGGTGTGGGTTGAAATACAGGCTTCACTGGCAGCCCACAAAACCCCAAAGCACAACCTTTCTCCTGGGGTTTTGTCTGGGCCCAGCCTGAATGGCCTTGCCTGTCATTTTGAAGCATTTGTTTCTATGGATGGTAGCCAGGGCCGGCTCCAGGGGTTTTGTGGCCCCAAGCAGCCAAAAAAAAATAAAAATAGAAATAGCCACCATCAGGATCTGCGGCAATTCAGCAGAAGGTCCTTTGCTCCGACCGGGAGTGAGGGATCCTCCATCGAATTGCCGCCGATAGCTGGATGTGCTGCCCCTCTCCAGAGTGGCTGCCCCAAGCACCTGCTTGCTAAGCTGGTGCCTGGAGCCGGCCCTGATGGTAGCGGTAGGTGGTTTGATTACATGGAAGTGACAGTGGAGCTGGTTTCCCATGTTGGCAGTTCACTGTCTTGTTATCCATGTATCGTCGTAAGTGTGGGGAGCTCTTCAGACGCCTACCAAGACATAGTGCCCGTCTGAGGGACTTGCAGTCTAGGTTAGATGAGCCACAGCTTGACCCTGGGAGAGATGACAGCAGACAAGTGGAGGTGTAGGAATGAGGGGGTGCCTACCCTATCTAATATCATGAGGTTACTTATTTTCATATTGTCGTTTTTTCATTTTTGACCTATAATTGATCATTTGTTAAGTTGGTGTGTGCGTGTGGGCTGGTGTTAGAGAAAATCAGAATTTCACTGCTACGTTATCCTGCCATTTTTTCTGATTACCAGATGGTCTGTGTGTAAACAGCAGCTTTCCCCTTCCTACTCAGCTTGCTCCTTCTGATTCAGTGTTTTGACATCTCTCTTCACTCAACAAGGGCATACCTCAGGATGTGACACTGAGTAAACATGAGACCTCTTCTGAAGCACCAACCTGTGAAGGGTGCAACAAAGGCTTTTTACAACACATGCGTTGACTTAGTCGCTTGCTCTTTCTATGGCTCTCAAAAGTTGATGCCCCTGTTCATTGCCACTATGGGCATAAGCAGCTCAGAGTTACACTCTTAAAATTAACATAGTTGTTGGCAAGTGGTGTACACTCAGACAGGTCTACACTAGAAGTGCTTTGCCAGTATAGCCATATTGGTATCTATATTGCCAAAGCACTCCTTGCTTGTTGTGGGTATGCATTATTTTAAGTTCCAGCTGCAGTTTTGCCAGTATAATTGAATCTACACTAAGGGCTTTTGCTGGCACATGTATTTGGTCATAAATCACACCTCATAGCACCCCTGTCTATGCCAGCAAATGTCTGTAATGTGGACCTGGCCTCAGTGCCTTTCCTTTTCTGCCTCATTCAGAATGCCTCTGAGCAGGTCCGGTATCTGCTAGTAAGCCAGAATACAGTGGACTTTTGCCAAATGTTTGCAAAGATTAGGCCTTAGCTAGCCAGTTACATTTTGATAACAATAGCAGGGAGCTGGAATTGTGATGCTTGCATTTAATACACAACTCAGGCATGAATAGCCATGTACCAATATTTTGGGAAGACATTCTATTGGATGTGTCTGGCTTTGGCAGTGTTTAATTGGGTTTCACACAGTGTGCTCAACAGGCCCACCTAGTGGTGGCCCCTGACTAGCTAATCTGCATGGGACAAGCAACTTTTTCCTGCAGTAAAGAGAGATCTTTACAAATTTTGCTGTTCATTTGGATTCCTATAATTCTCTGTAACCGCTTGGACCCTGAACTTTCAGTCAATACCCAGCTGATCTTGAAATTCCAAGGGATTGTGGAAATAAACATATCTAAGCAATCACTGGACTTTATTAAATTAAGTTAAATTCAGCTGTCTGTAACTGAAAAGTACAGTATATGTTTTCTTTGTATTTGGCTATAATACGAAGGTGCTTTGCTCAGTTGGTCTGCATGCATCCCCTTACAAAATGTAATAAGATCTCCTGAGGGTTTTGTGAGACTCACAAAAGTTTGATACTCTAATGTGATGGACATGCTCATTTTATCTGATGTGATTTACCCTAACCTATCTCAGCTTGTTTGTTTAGTATAATGCCCTGCATCTAGCTTTAGAGTCACAAAAGTTATGGGACTAGCTCATGTAATTGTTTTAATTGCTGAAAATTAGTCAGACAGAAAATCTAAGGGGAAAAAAACCTGAAAAACTCAGTTTATGGCAAAGTAATCTAGTAGACAACAAATAGTAGGTCACACACACTTGTTAAAAGATCAGATTTCCAGGTAGAAGTGATTTACCAGAATTCTCTCTCAGGTATTTATCGGGTCCCCATTCATTACTATAGTACTTGAGCGCCTCACAACCTGCACTGAGGTAGAGCAGTGCTGTTATCCTCTTTGGACACAGAGGCTAAATGACTTGCTCAAATTCACATAGGAAGCCTGTGTCAGAGCTGGGTATTGAACCTGGGTCTCAGATTAGCACCCTGACCACTGGACCTTCCTTTCTGTATTCCTCTTTCTATAGTGCTTCACACGAAGTCACTATAATCTTGATTTTAGAACCTCTAGCTGAGGTGCTATAAAACTTTTCTCATTAAGTCCCCTGCTACTGGGTCAGGAATAATGATCATCCTGGAAATATCCCATGAAGAGCCATCTCTCTGCCTGATTTAGAGCATGCCAGAAAATAAACAGCAATGTTGTCGCTTGAGAATGTGGCTACAATTCAGAATACGAAGAAATTTTTTTCTAGTTGCTGTGATCTGTCTCTGTCAAGCCCAGATTGTCTGGTAGGCTTGTATCAGATTACCACTGCTCAACATGTCATGAAACTGGTGGTCCCTATTAGATTTGCCATGTTGATATGATCAGAGCAGATCAGTTTCATCATCCTGCCTCTGATGTTGCTTGATGCCTGATGGTATGGAAGAAAAACCTCCAGAATGCACTTTGCCAATTGTGCATTTGCTGCATGTGGTAGCAGGGGGTGGGAATGGGGATTCTCTCATGACAGTGACAGGCAATAGGGCATAACATTACCTAATCACACAGCATTTCTAAAGCACTGTGAACACTGGTATCTAGGTCTTATCATAGATTATAACTCTGCAAAAACCCTCAGTGATCTAAAATTATCCCGGCACTTAAAAATTTGACTCAACCACGGGAGTGATTTGCATATGCTATTTGCTGCTTAAAGTGATGATTCCTTTTGGTCTAAATGTGCTGATATTTCAAGTGTGGTTTTGTCCTGAGAAGTGACAGTAAAAATTGGCCCCAGAACTCCATATCAAATTTGCTCAGCTTAGAAGTAAGAAAAGAGTATCTCTGGCTGTCATCTCATGAACTATATAACAATATATATTCTGTCTTGGTTGTTCTTATAGAGCTCCTCGCTGTAGCTTCTAAGAACTGAAAAGGTAAATTAGATCTACATCCTTGTTCTGGAAGCTGATTCCACAGTCTCGTCATCCTGACTGAGAATGTTTTATCTTTGTGCTGGATTTTGCCAGCTCCATTATGCCACAGGCTGAATTGTCTTGGGTCATGGATGTGGTCTCAGACGTAGCTACATCCTGAGCCAAGACTGTTGGCATTAGAAGTGCACTGAGAATCAGTGGAGAATGCAGCGCGCTTGGGTGATGATCTCTTATTGCAGGGGTAGGCAACCTTTCAGAAGTGCTGTGCCGAGTCTTCATTTATTCACTCTGATTTAAGGTTTCGCGTGCCAGTAATACATTTTAACGTTTTTAGAAGGTCTCTTTTTCTATGTCTATAATATATAACTAAACTATTGTTGTATGTAAAGTAAATAAGGTTTTTTAAATGTTTAAGCAGCTTAATTTCAAATTAAATTAAAATGCAGAGCCCCCCAGACCAATGGCCAGGACCCAGGCAGTGTGAGTGCCACTGAAAATCAGTTTGCGTGCCACCTTCGACACACATGCCATAGGTTGCCTACCCCTGTCTTATTGTCTCATCCTGTGTATGTGATCTGCCTTGTTCTGCATGGACTTCTGCTTTTGCCCTTGCATACAATGTATTGCAGTAATCTAGTCTGGAGATGACAAATGCATGGATGCTGTGTCCAGACCCTCATCCAGATTCTCCAGTCCCATCATCATTGGTTTGTTTTTTTCTGGATTGAGTGTGAGGCAGCTGTTCTTTCTCCTGGTGCTTTTCTCTTGCAGCCTTTTTGCTATGTTTCTGATTGCATTGACTGTTTCTGTTGAAATACAGTTACAAAGCCTGGTGTCCTAAGGATATTGTTGGCAGCAGAGAGTGGTCTCACCTTTGCTTCACAATCTCAAAGCCACATTGTGTTTTCTAACCTGAACATTGTCATAAATACTCTGCAAGCCAAATTATGCCTTCAGTGAACATCTGCTCCTCAGCCCTGTAATGTCTGAGCATATGCTGCCACTTACACTTTTTCGGTCTTATTGGCTCTAGAGCAATGGAGTGATGAGAATGTGGTGCCATTGTTTGATTGTTTTTGGTGTAGCACTACCCTGTAAGTACAGGTGACGCGGTGTTCGCAGTGATTTGTTTTCATTCTTTATAATTGTCAGTACATTAGTAAATTCCTCGCAAGCTCTCTTCTCTTTGCAGGCTAATGATTTTTGGGGGGGCAGGGACTGTTTCCTGTGAGGCCCCTAGTCCATTTGTGCGTGGTGTTATTAAATAATAAATTAATGTTTCCATACAGCGTAGAGATATCAGCAGTAAGGTAGCATGAGAAGCTAGAACTATCTGACTGAAACATGAAATTGTGTTGCATTTATTTATTTGGCTTTAGTTATCCGTGTATGTTCAGCTGTCCATTATTCCTCATGCAGATCTGACAGGAGCCAATATCTTTTTATGGTGGATGGCTCTTAAGGGTCAGCTGGGAGATTAAATCTGCCTTTCACAGAGCATTCCTGTTCCTATTTGGGGCTGTGTTCTGTTAGGGAACTATGCTCTGTATACCACCTTCATGCTCCAGGAGCACATATGTTAAGCACCGCACTACCCTAGTGGCATGTGGACTGCATACAGTAGTGAAGTGTGTTTAAGTGAGGGTAATTCAGCCCCAGCCTTTCAGGACCAGAGATGTTCTGCAAAAAAAAAAAATGTTCGTTTTGCCGTTCCAGGAAAAGCAAATTCTACATACACTTCAAATCTCCAGCTGTGACATATCTCTGACTTGGCATTTAATATGTTGTCATCCACTATTGTTTTCTTTCCATGACGATGGGACAAGCCAGGGTTTGCATTTCAGGTTATAAAAACGGTTAGTATTTCCTCCTTCCTGTGATACAGCACAAAAGTCAGCCTGTGTTCAGACAGCAGCTGACCTCTGTACCATTTCAATTGGAGATGTCATAGTTCTTCCTGCATCACTGAGTGACACTTCACTCCTTGCTCCCCAAGTGTCTCTCTCTTTTACCCAAGTCCTCTGTATTTCAGATGGGCAGTTTAATTGCTTCCTATAGATCTGAGATTCTTGTTTCAGATGGAGAAGCCTATTCCTCACCACGGGTATGAATGCCAACCCCGCAGAGAAACCGAGGCACTGGTGGTGTTTCCAGTGGCTTGACCAATAATAAACACAGTATCAGCTGTAGGTTTCAGAACTGCAGGAAGCACAGGTATCTGCCTTGAGGGCACATGGCAAATACATACACATGCTTATCTGGTTCAGTAAAATATGAAGCTTTGCGCTGGTAGCTTGAGATGCATTGTCAGTGCCCCACTTCTCTTCTGTGCATGTGGAGAGGGAAAGCCAGACTGTGGGAAACCACCTTTCTTTCAGTGGAGGGAATTGGACAAAGCAGCCATCTCCCCTGTTTCTCTAAGGTGGGGAGGCTGGGTATTTCACACACCTGGAAATGTCTGATGGGGAAGCCACGACTGGGTGGTAAGGAAAGGAGCATATGTGATGTGGCTATGGGGAAGAGTGAGGTTTTTTTCCAATCGCAGGGGCAGGGGGCAACACAAGCAGGGGCATGGCTCTTTGTGGGGTCATTTGAGCCACCTCTCAGTAACACCATGCAGCATAGGGGCATGTGATGGTGGGGTAGACAGGGTATTTTTCTGAACAGGATTGGAGTGATCTGTTGCAGTAGGATATGTGTTGATTGTAAGACGATATTGGTTTATGTAACCGTATGAGACGTTGCAAGTTTATACCTTTTATTGTTAACTATGTTGCAGCTAATATATATGTTGTACTGAGTAATATTGTAGTGTGTTCATGTTACAGAATATTGGAGATGGATCCTTGAAAAGGAAATAGGATTTTATAATGTATTAATTTGTTGGCTTTACTTTTGCATAGACTTGTGCAAATCTAAAGTTCAGAGAGTGCTACAAGTTGGTTGGGGGGTATTTAATGTATGATGAAGGGTTATGTGGCAGTGAAGAATGGACTAGATCCTTTCACCATTCTTTTATTTTTTAAAGATAATGCAATGTGAATTTTTGGGCATTAAGTGGACTCCATTGAAACACGCATCCAGCTGTAGTTCTTTGTTTTTTAAAATTTTTTTTATTTGCGACTTTACTTGGTGGTGTGTTTTTTGTTTTTTAGCTGGGCTGTTAGTATAAATCATGTTGGTGCGTAAAGCCTATAGGAGGGGAGCTTTTCTTCAACAGGGCTTATGAGGTGCACCAAAGTGGGGCATCTTTCTTGCAGACCTTAGAAGTCTATCAGAGGCATGTGTGTTTCCCCTGGTTCGGGGATGTGGATAATGGAGGAGGGGAGGATTTCATCTGTGTTGTAAGTTCTTTCTTTTAGAACATTTAGGAAAGACTAAGCATTTAAACAAATTTAAAAAAAATATATAAAAGGTCCTGCTTGCTCACCCTAATTCCCTGTACTCCCCTCTATACCTTCCCCAGTCTGTGCCTCCCAGGCTATGTCCCTACGTCAGGTTCTATCCAGCACCTGTAGCAGCACAGTCTGGATTCAGTAACTGGTCTGTTTACAGTATAAGTGGCCCAAAGAGACACTACTATCCCTTTATATTTTGGTTGGAACTAACTGAGTTCGCCCAAGTGACTCAGTAGTAATAATTCTGAGGCTAATATGAGGCAACACAAGAGCTCTCTCTTTCCATACAGTTCTTAGCCTGCCTGCATACGATGGGAGTATTCCAGGTGAGACAGAAGAAACAGGTGCTGATTGCTTTGCTGGATACTCAAGATCCCATTGCCCATTCTGTTTTATTTAAAAAAAACCCACCAAACACAACCCCCCCCATTGCTTTGGTGTCATTGGCCAAAATTTTCTACTCTCTGATTATAATGTGTATGCTGTGTACCCATTTCCCCCCAGAGATGGCTGCATTTCAATGGTGCTGCAGTTATCAGGGCTGTTTTGGGGACCAGTGATCATAGAAATGTAGGGTTGGAAGGGACCTTGAAAGGGCGTCTAGTCCATCCTCCTGAGCAGGACCAAGTATACCTAGATCAGTGGTCCCCAACCTTTCTGTTGCAATAGCATGTTCATGTTCCCAGAAGAGTGTGGTGGGCGCCGGACGACCAGCTGCCGAAATGCTGCCGAGAACCGGCATCATCAAGAGACGTCGCCGCTGAAGCAGCGGCATTTCGGTGGCAACACTTCTTTGCATTGCCTCTTCATGGCAGCATTTCGGCGGCTGGCTGTCCAGCAGCTGCACTCCTTAGTGGGAGCTTGTTCAACGGAAACGCTCCCTTGTCAGTAAATGCACATAAATGGAGCTCAGCCCCCAGTTGCTATGATGAGGACGGTTACCAGCTGTTCTGTACCATCTACTGGGAATGACCGAGAATCATTCCTATTTTCACCCAGGCGCCCCCGGCCAGCCTCACCTGAAGCCAGCCAGGAGCACTCACGGGTTGATAACAAGGACGGCTACCAGTCCTACTGCACCAGCATACTGTCCGTCTTCTGCCACTGGAAAGGGGAGGGAGCAGTATACTGCGGTTTTCACTTTCTGCAGCATCGGTGGGTTCTCTACCAGCAGCATTTCAGTAACAATAGGGTGACATTTGAAAAAAAGTCAAGAAACGATTTTCTTTCCCTTTTCTGTCACGTGTAGTGGGAGTAGAGAGAGTAAATTGACGATATTACCTGAACCAAGCCGCACATGTGTTTGAACCCTACAGGCATTGGAGCTCAGACCAAAGAATGCAATTACTTCATCAGAGACTGCTGAGTCGTGTGACGTGGGATAGCTGGAGTCTCTAGTACCCCTCCCTCCATCCCATGGAGCGTTCCATTTGGGTTCTTTGGCTTCCCGTTACGCTTTGATCACGCAAGCACTGTGTTATGCCGTGCGAGATTTTTTTATTTAGTTCAAGTTATAAACTCAAGCTTTTTGCTTTGGAATTTGCAGGTGTCAGCCCAGGTAATAGCCATCACCACTTCATTCATTCTTTTCTTTGCAAATTGAATCTCCCCTTAAGACCTGTTTCTTCCAGGAAACCTTTATACACTGTTCTTCCAGTAATTTCTCCACACATTCTCACTCCCATTCATTTGAACTGTTACCCTGTGTATCAAAATTTCGCGGGGATTTTCCTGTTTACCTGGCCACTGCATCAAAGTTCAGATTGCTGTACAGAGCGGTCATAGTGGTGCACTGTGGGATACCGCCCGGAGGCCAATACCGTCGATTTGTGGCCACACTAACCCTAATCCGATATGGTAATACCGATGTTAGCGCTACTCCTCTCGTCAGGGAGGAGTACAGAAACCGATTTAAAGAACCCTTTATATCGATATAAAGGGCCTCGTAGTGTGGACGGGTACAGCGTTAAATCGGTTTTAACGCTGCTAAAATCGGTTTAAACGCGTAGTGTAGACCACGCCTTAGAGTTAGGAAGTTTTTTCTAATATCTAGCCTAAATTTCTCTTGCTGCAGATTAAGCCCATTACTGCTTGTCCTACATTCGGTGGATGTGAAGAAGAACTGACCACCTTTCTCTTTATGACAGACCTTAACAGATTTGAAAACTATTAACAGGTCCCTCTCCATTGTCTTTTCTCAAGACTAAAGGGTGCCCAGATTTTTTACCTTTTCTCTTAGATCAGGTTTTTAAAATCTTTTATAATTCTGGTTGCTCTCCTCTGGTCTCTCTCCCATTTGTCCACATTTTTCTTTAAGTGCGGTGCCCAGAACTGGACACAGTATTCCAACTGAGGCCTCGCCAGTGCCTAGTAGAGTGGAACAGTTGCTTCCTATGTCATATATGTGATATTCCTGTTAATACACCCCAGAATATTCGTTTTTTTGCAACTGTGTCGTCACATTGTTGACTTGTATTCAATTTGTATCCCCTGTGAAGCTTTGTCTACACTAAAGGGAAAAGTTGATCTAAGCTACTCAATTTGAGTTACATGAATAGCGTAACTCAAATCAGCGTAGCTTAGATCTACTTACTGCAGGGTCCACACTACGCGACGTCGACGGGAGATGCTCTCCTGTCAACTCTCCTTACTCTTCTCAATCAGGTGGAGTACAGGAGTTGATGGGAGAGTGATCGGCATTCGGTTTAACGGGCCTTCACTAGACCCGCTAAATCGCTGATGCATCAATCACCGCAGCGTCTATCCTCCGGCAAGTGTAGACAAGCCATAACCCTCAGATCCTTTTCTGTCGTACTACTACCTAGCCAGTTATTCTCCATTCGTAGTTGTGCATTTGATTTTATTCTAATCCTGTCCTCCAAAGCACTTGCAATCCTTCCCAACTTGGTGTCATCCACAAATTTTATAAACATACCCTCCACACCATTACCCTAATCATTGATGAAAATATTGAATAGTACCAGACTTAGGACAGACCCCTGCTGGGCCACACTAGATATGTCCCCCAGTTTGACAGCAAGCCGTTGATAACTATTCTTTGAGTAAGGTTTTTCAACCAGTTATGCATCCATTTTACATTAATACTAGGTTGGTTTGGCACAATTTGTTCTTGACAAATCCGTATTGACTATTACTTATCACCCTATAATGATATTTACACTGTTTGAACCTCCTTTTGGAAGCTTGCACAACTGACCCCATATGTTCTTTACTTTGTAACATCTGCACTGCATTGTACTCAAGGAGATAGTTTTTTGCAGGTTTGACAGGTGATTACTCCCCAAGAAAATCCATTTTTCCAGTTATTGCAGGGCTTGAGTTGAGAGGGGTTACAGTTTGCTGTGCACTGCACTATGTAGCCAGATAGTGAAAGAAAATTACTCTATTTGGATGGCCATGGCAAATGTATGGCAGCTGAAATTGTTGAAAGTGGAAATATACATTACTCCAAGCGTATGAATGAAGAATCACTAACTCTCTCTCTGATTCTTTCAGCATATCTCTTATTTCTTATATCTTATCTCTTAATTTCAGCTCCTCTGACCTTTGTATCAGTTTTGTTCCTCTTGCTCACCTCTGCTCCATCTGACATTCCAACAGATCTGGTGGCTGGACCCAGAGCTAACTTGTGGCAAAGCCAAGCCGTTTGTCTTCACCCAGGGCCATTCAGTGTGTAATCGGTCCTTCTTTCCCTGCTTTGACACACCAGCAGTGAAATGCAGCTATTCAGCTACAGTCAAGGTAGGTAACTCCAGTGGCAATCTTGGGTAGGAACAACACAGTGCTCCAGTGACACCTAATGAGAGAGAAGAAATGGTGATCTAGTAGCAGACATGAGACTTTGGGTCCTCTCTGAACAGAACCAGCATAGCCACTTTGAAGCAACTCCGAGGCCTGGCATTCCAATAGCCAAGGTTCTCTGGAACCATTCGTTCTGCAGTGCGTATTATGAAAGAGAGAATTAGACTGGGTGATAGCTTCCAGCAATGGTTATTGAGGGGTAACCCTCCCCATTGATGACTAGGCAGTGCACAGTTCTGAAAGAGCAGTACCAGGTGATGTGACCTCTTGGGTGGATGGAGCCACTCGGTATGTGAGCGCTCCTGGAACACCAATAGCCACATGTACATTCTGTAATAGGGTTAGTCATGGTCACTTCACAGACAGCTTATCCGGATTAAAAAAATAAAATAAAATCTGACTTTACTCTGTCTGTCTCTCTCTCTCTCTAAAATGTTTTCCCATCCATTAAATTACATCCTTCCAGGAAAAGTAAGATCTATGAGCCTGGTCCCTTGGCCCAATCATCTCAGCCTGTTGAGCCAGCTTAAGTAGATGTGTGTTGGTGTTTCAGGCACCCGCGGGTATCCAGGTGTTGATGAGTGCCACCCAAAGTACCTACTTGGAGCAAGAGGGCGTATACCAGTTTTATATGGAATATCCAGTTCCTGCCTATCTCGTGGCTCTGGTGGCAGGGGACCTTATCTCTGCAGACGTTGGCCCCAGGTGAGATTGGCAGCCAGCTGCTTCTACTTTATTCCTTGTGTCCATATAAAGCTGTGTTGGGGGGTTGGACAGTAGTGTGGGTAAGGGTTAATGCAGTATATCATGCTACCATCTGGGAGTGAGAGCTGTGACCTTTCAGAGAGCAGGAGATCTACTTGGGTAAAAGAAACTCCACAGAACCGGACTGCAGGAGCTGTACTTAGCGTGAGCTCTTCAGACTGCCTTTTTGTCCTGGGTTTGTAAAGCGCCTACGCCAGGGGTTGGCAACCATTCAGAAGTGCTGTGCCGAGTCTTCATTTCTTCACTCTAATTAAGTTAAGGTGTCGCGTGCCAGTACTACATTTTAACGTTTTTAGACTGTCTCTTTCTGTAAGTCTATAATATATAACTAAACTGTTGTATGTAAAGTAAATAAGGTTTTTAAAATGTTTAAGAAGCTTCATTTAAAATTAAATTAAAATGCAGAGCCCCCTGGACCAGTGGCCAGGACCTGGGCAGTGTGAGTGCCACTGAAAATCAGCTCGCGTGCGCAGGTTGCCTACACAATGGAGTCCTGGTCCAAGACTGGGGCTCCTAGGCACGTGATCTTATATTAACATATTATTGTTATTATTTATTAGTATTAGGGCTGTTGATTAATCGCAGTTAACTCACATGATTAACTCAAAAAAATTAATCCTGATTAAAAAAATTAATTGCGATTAATCGCAGTTTTAATCGCACTGTAACGCAGTGGAATACCAATTGAAATGTATTAAATATTTTGTATGTTTTTCTACATTTTCAAATGTATTGATTTCAGTTACAACACAGAATACAAAGTGTACAGTGCTCACTTTATATTTTGATTACAAATATTTGCACTCTAAAAATGATAAAAGAAATAGTATTTTTCAATTCACCTCATCAAGTACTGTAGTGCAATCTCTTTATCGTGAAAGTGCAAGTTACAAACGTAGATTTGTTGTTGTTTCATAACTGCACTCAAACAAAAGTGTAACATTTTAGAGCCTACATGTTCACTCAGTCCTACTTCTTGTTCAGCCGATCGCGAAGACAAAGAAGTTTGTTCACATTTACGGGACATAATGCTACCCACTTCTTATTTACAATGTACTGAAAGTGAGAACAGACCTTCACATGGCAACTTTTGTAGCTGGCGTTGCAAGATATTTACGTGCCAGATATGCTAAACAGTCATATGCACCTTCATGCTTTGGCTACCATTCCAGAGGACATGCTTCCATGCAGATGATGCTCATTAAAAAAATGTGTTAATTAAATTTATGACTGAATTCCTTGGGGGAGAATTGTATGTCTCCAGCACTGTTTTATCCGCATTCTGCATATATTTCGTGTTATAGCAATCTCAGATGATGACCCAGAACATGTTATCTGTTTTAAGAACACTTTCACTGCAGATTTGACAAACACAAGGAGGTACCAATGTGAGATTTCTAAAGATAGCTACAGCACATGACCCAAGTTTAAGAATCTGAAGTGCCTTGCAAAATCAGAGAGGGATGAGGTGAGGAACATTTCAGAATCCTTAAAGAGCAACACTTTGGTGTGGAAACTACAGATCTTGAACCACCAAAAAAGAAAATCAACCTTCTGGTGGTGGCATCCGACTCAAATGAAGAAAATACATGCATCGGTCCACACTGCTTGGATCGTTATCGAGCAGAATACGTCATCAGCGTGGACATGTCCTCTAGAATGGTGGTTGAAGCATAAAGGGACATATGAATCTTTGAGGCATTTGGCATGTAAATATCTTGTGACATGTCATGTGGACGCCTGTTCTCACTTTCAGTGACACTGTCAACAAGAAGTGGGCATTATCTCCTGCAAATGTTTGTCTTTTTGCAATTGGTTGAGCAAGAAGTAAGACTGAGTGGACTTGTGGGCTCTAAAGTTTTACATTGTTTTATTTTTGAATGTAGGTTTTTTTTAACATAATTCTACATTTGTAAATTCAACTTTCATGATGAAGAGATTGCACTACAGTACATGCAATGGGGGAACTGATCCTGACCTGAGACCTCTCTGTTCACTATTGGAATACAGATATGAAATAAAAGTGTAGTGGAAAGATGAGGTTTTATTCTTTCAGAGAGAGGAATTAATTCTGTTTGAATTATTGGCTCCAATTTTCTACTTTGTGACAGGAGCAGAGTGTGGGCAGAACCTTGTCTGCTGCCAACAGCCATCAGCAAGCTGTCTGGCATGGTGGAGCGTTGGCTGAGTGCTGCAGAGAACCTCTATGGCCATTACATATGGGGAAGGTGAGTTCAATAGAATTCTTCTGGATACTCATGACAGGAATATAGTAAAGGAATGTAGAAGATGGACATAGAGCTCCATCATAAGGATCACTGTATCTGGCAGGCCTGATGATCATCTCAGGAGAGTATGGTGTGGAGTTAATAACTGACTGCAGAGTCTTGGTTCAGCAGGCGACCTGCTTTTGATGGAGGTCAATGTGGAGGATCAAACACACAAGCTTGTTTTTCAGTTTAATTTTTCAGAAGAAAATTACAAGAAAATTATGCTATAAACACAGCATATATATAAAATATAGTATGTTATCTAGTGTGTTATCTAGTCAGTGTGCTTATATACTGCTCAATACATGCTCTGTAAGTTCTGCACGATAAAATACTACAAAACATTAAAATAAAAAGTGAAGCTCAGCTGGTTAGAACTGACCTTCAGCAAAAGCTTAAAGGATGTGGCACAAGGGCAAAGTTCAGTGCCTTCCAGGAAGCTGCAGACAGTCTGGCTAACTAGACTCTGCTAGGCTTAACCAGTTCTAGATCATATGCTGCCTCTGTGTTTTTTCTTTTGTGAGTAGCAATCAGTATTATTCTTTACACATATTTTCCAGGAGACTTCGGAATTTTCAGCTGAGTTGAGAAATTATTTTTCTAATGTTTGCTAAGTCCCAGTTGACTTCATGTGTCATCCTGCAGTATTTAAACCGTTTGTGTATTTTGCTACATTATCTTCCTCTGGATTTGTGTAGCCTATGTAATAGTGTGAAGACAGATGATAAAAGTTCCTTCTGTATTTTCTGGCACTCATTTTTGTTAAAATGGAAAATGTCTTTACTTGAACTTTCACAGCATTCCACTTGGGAGGGGGAATGGTTCATGTTATGGTTAGATCATCAATCTCTGAAATTCAGAATGTCGCAAAAAGGAACAATATGGGGGAAGCAAATTTCATTTATTCAAAACAAGAACAGCAATACCCCAATCTCCCTCTTCTATTTTTGCTTTGGAGAATCCATTTGTCTCTCACCATTTGGTATTTGTACTCGTGATCATTGGGGTGGGCAGTGTTGAGGACCGGAGCTTTCTGGACCCTGGGTCTTGTGGAGTAGTGAAATCTTTCAGACGTGCCATAGCACTTTGTTATGCAGCCTTCTTTCCTCTAGGTACTAAGCCTGAACTCTCTCCCTGTTTCCTTCATTCCAACCCTTTCCTTTTCCTTTTGCTTTACATCCTTGGGACAATGTGGGCTTGAACCTCACCTAGCCAAGTGTAAGAGTCAATACTTTGCTTGGAGCCCAATCTTGCAAGGTGTGGAGAGCCACCTGTGAGATGCTAAATGCGCTCATCTTCTACTGAAGTGGGAGTTGATGGCACTCAGCACTTTGCAGGGGGGGGCTCGTAGAGAGCTTAGCTGGGGCTCATCTCACTCTGGGGCAGCGGGGACCCACACTGCCTCACTAAGTTCAGGAAGAGGTCTAGCAGGGAATTAGTCCGGCCTCAGGAGTCTTCCTCCGCGGCCTTTGTGAGGGCAGAAACAACACAGTTAGTGGTCAATCCAGGCCCTGGGTCAGGGCGGGGCACTGGTGAGTCAGGTGCTCAGGCCCTCAGGCAGGGGATGAGCAGTAACCGTATATACACAGTGAGCCCAGACCCTGGGTCAGGGCAGGGCACTGGTGAGTCAGGTGCTCAGGCCCTCAGGCAGGGGATGAGCAGTAACCGTATATACACAGTGAGCCCAGACCCTGGGTCCGAAGGCCTGGGAGAGGGGGAGACAGCCACTAGTGGGTTGGGTAGCAGGAGGACGCAGGCCCTCCCACTCCACTGCGTCCCAGCCTGGGGCCCTGCTGCTGCGTCAGTGGGGATCCTGACTGCAACACATGGGCTCTGGCAGTGCTGCAGCCAGACTAGGGTTGGCTGCCCCCGAGCTACTTCCTGACTCCCCCTCTTCAGGTACCTGGGTCAAGGTGCTGTCCTCAGTGGGGTCCAACTCCATGGGTTCCTTGGGATAGCTGGCCTGGGGCAGGCTCGGCCACCCCTTGGGTCCGCCGTAGGTTACTGGGGCTTCCCAACCAGGAGGTAGGCCAGAGGTGTCTAGTCTCCCCGGTGGCTGCCCTCCCAGTGAGCTCTGGGGCTGGGCCTTTATACTTCCTGTGGCACACCTGACCCTCTTGGGGGTGGGCTCAGAGCTCCCTAGCTGCGCCCACTGTGGTGTCCAGAGGGGCTCATCTCTCTTTGGGGTAGCGGGGACCCACACCACTTAACTACAGGGGCCTACACCCCCTCTAGCTGATTGTTGGAGTTCAGTCTGACTTTGACTCGAAGCCTTGGTACTATGAGATGAGTCTGTTGTTTTTGAAGGAATTTCTTTTGTCTTTAGGGTAAGCTATGTACACAGGGCTTCTGTATTTCTTTTTTAATAGTAGGCAGGAGGAAAGCTTTCCTACCCACCAAAGCTGATTGCAGTGCTGTCTGATCATGGGCCAGTGCTGATCACCTGGTGTGGGAGATCGTGGGGTTGCTGCAGTCTCACCTGGAGTGCATTGACTAGAGGGCTCAAGTAATGGATTAGGAGGTTAAATGGGGAAAACACAATAACCCTCAAGTAAGCTTTCCTTCAACAAAGCTTTTGTGTAATCTTGGATAAATTAAAGTAATTTGGCTCCTCTGGCTTCTCTCTCTCTGTCTCCCTCTGTTCCAGGTATGATATTGTTTTTCTTCCTCCATCCTTCCCCATTGTTGCTATGGAGAACCCGTGCCTGACCTTCATAATCTCTTCCATTCTGGAGAGTGACGATTTCCTCATCATCGATGTCATTCATGAGATTGCCCACAGCTGGTTTGGCAATGCAGTCACCAACGCCACGTGGGAGGAGATGTGGCTGAGCGAGGGGCTGGCCACGTACGCACAGCGCCGGATCACCACTGAGACCTATGGTATAGATGTTGCGATTGTTTTTGTTTGATGTGTGTCTGATGCTATCATCTTTCACGTGGGGATATAAAATGTTAACTGGTTAACCGGTAAGCATTAGTCTTACTGGTTAATCCGCCTTAACTGTTAACCCCAGGGCCGACCAGCCCCAGTGGCCCTGCGCGGACTGGCCCGTCAGCCCCACACCAGCCCCAGCTGCACCAGCTGGCAGGATTGGCCCCAGCCACTTAATTGGTTAACCGTTTAAATGAAATATTTAGTCGTTTAAACGGTTCACTTTTTAAACGGTATTTACATCCCTATTTTCAATTTGATCGGCTTTCCTTTGCCCACCTTTTAGGAGAGAGGGTAAGCAGGAGTGCCCAATTTACCTTCTCTCTTCCGTTCATTATTCTATGTGCCGCTATCATGTCCCCTCATATGTTTCCTCTCTAAATGAAACAGTCTCTTTCTAGTCAGTCTTTCCTAGCAGCCTTGCCATGCTTCTAATTGCTTTTGCTGTCCCTTCCTGGACTCATATATCTTGATTTTTTGAGGTAGGGCCACCAGAACAGAGCTCTAGGAGAAGAGATGTCATCAGTTTACAAAAAGGCATTCATTATAATATTTGTCAGTATCCAGGAGTGGCGCCAGGGTTTTTGGCGCCCTAGGCAGGGGTCCTTCTGCGCTCCTGGTCGTTGGCGGCAATTCTGCGGCGAGGGGGTCCTTCCGCGCTCCCGGTCTTGGGGCACTTTGGCGGCGGGTCTGGAGCGAGTGAAGGACCCGCCGCAGAATTGCCGGCGACGACCCAGAGCGTGGAAAGACTCCCCGCCGCCAAATTGCTACCCTCCCAAATCCTGGTGCCCTAGGCGACTGCCTAGGTCGCCTAATTGGAAGCGCCGGCCCTGTCAGTATCTTTTGGATTCCATTGTAACCTTTTGTTCCCTTGTTTGACTGCCATTGTGCTTTGAACAGACCACAGTAATGCTCAGGTGTCTTTCCTGAGTGGTCACAGTTCCATTGGTGAAAGATCATTTGTAAGAATAGTTCAAGTTATTCTTTTCCAATACTCGTTACTCTACCCCACAGAGAGAGAGAGAGGAAGAGGAAGGTCCTTGCAGGTTTCAGTCTCTTCTTCTCTCCTTCCTTTAGAACCAGCTGTTGCAAAAAGCAGTTGTTTAGGGTGTTGAGAAACTGCTTCTCTATATGTTGTCCTGATGTGACAATTGATATGTGTGATTCATATATAAAGTCACCGGTTATTGCTGTTTCATTAGACTTAGTTGCCTCTTTGAGCTCCCTCCTCACTGTTTACCTAATATCCTTTTCCTGACCAGGAGGCAAGTAGTATAAACCTATTGGTAATCTTGTGATTTAGTATTTGTATCTGTATTCTGGTGCAGTGGTTTTCAAACTTTTCTTCAACTGGGTCTTAAAAAAAAAAAATTTGTTGATGCCTGTCACCCAACGGAGCTTGGGTTGAGGGGTTTGGGGTGTGGGAAGGGCTCAGGGCTGGGGGAGATGGTTGGGGTGCAGGGGTGAGGGCTGTGGGGTGCTGCCGGGAATGAGGGGCTCAGGGTTTGGTTAATGTGGAGCCCCCTCATCCTTCCTATATTGGTTCTTCCTTCCCTCCAAAGTTCCCCAGGACCTGATACATTTAATTCCTGCCCCCCTTCTTTACATAGCCCTTTCCAGATGCTGAAAGGCTCCGACGTTGCCCCTGTGTAGCTGACCCTGCAAGTGGAATTGGAAACCTTTCAGAGAAAGATCCTTTAGAGGGCCTGGACTTAAGTCATTTTCTTATTCAAAAGTTACCGTTTAGGCCCTCTCTCCAACACCTCCCTATGTCTGTGAAGGTATAGGTGAGATCACTACAGTCACCAAAAAATTGCAGCCGGCTGTAGGGTGAAAGCAGCAGCACCTTAACAGCACAGAGCAGTTCTGCACAGACATTAGGAACAGAAAATGTAGAATAATTTACCTAATTTCAGCTACAGGGGAGAGAGAAGGAGATATAACTTGATTCAGAATTTGGCTAGGAGACTACACATAAAGCCCTTACTGCTTCAAAATAGAATCTTTAATAGCCACACTTTGTCAGAACGTCTTTCTGTATCTCCTCTGTGAGACGGCATACCCTTCAGCAGTGTCCCAAACAGGATAAGGTACTGATGAAGTACTGAACGGTAAGAAAAGAGCCCACTACTCTACTCCAATATCACTTCCTGTGTCACATGTGTTCCTTTGAAGTTTCCCATTCAAAGATTGCCCAGGTGCCACTCTGCATAGCTTGTAAAATCTAATCAGATAAAGCCTGCGGTAGGAAATCTAGTGTTGTTTTTGTGTTGATTATTTCCAAGAGTTCCTTTTGTTTCAGGCTGATATGTAGCCAGAATTCAGAAATGCAATGTTTCAAGTTCAGACTTTCATTGCAAATATTTTTCACTAATTGCAAGGGATTTCTGTGATTAGTTTCCCTGTAAAGTACTTTCATTTGATTTTCTCCTGTTGTGACATTTGTCTTTCACTTTCCAGTAACTCGTATCTTTTACAAGTACCAGAGAGGCAGTTATCTGCTTGGAACTGGATAGTGTGTATAATTTCTCTCTCTCACGGGGCAGGTGCTGCCTTCACATGCCTGGAGACTGCATTCCGTCTTGATGCCCTCCACAGACAGATGAAACTCCTTGGGGAGGACAACCCTGTTAGCAAGCTTCAGGTTAAGCTGGAGCCAGGTACGGCTGATCCTGGAACTGCTGGGAGTTGCTGTTGCAAGAAACAGCCCATATATTTAAATGCCCGAATATGTACCCAAGAGCCTAAGTGTGGACACCCAGTTTTTTAAAATCTTGGCCTATGTTTTCAGTCAGTTTAATTTGAAGAGCAATTTAAATAAATGAAGGAACTTGCCTTTGGTGAGGAGCCAGTCCACTAGCATTTTTCATTCTAGCCCTGTCTTAAAAATTAATTTAAAAAAAAATGTATTTTTCCAGAAAGGATATTTTTTTTAACCTTTGCTAAACTCAGATGTTTGAATGGATTTTTTTTCCCCCCAGTTTCCAAAATAAGCATAATTGGGCAAAGACAAATCGTCTTTCTGCCCTGAAAATTTTTGCCCTGAAAGCTGAATACTTTTGAAAATCTGAACATGTCAGAATAAGTGGTTATAAAGAAAACGATTTGTTTTGCAACCTAGGTGAAAGTCTGATCTGTTAGATGCCCTGGTGTGCACATATATTTGTATATACTCATGTGAACACACCGGGATCTATGTACACATAAAAAATGCATGGTTTGCTTTCCTGTTGATACAGCTCTGCAGTATTAGAGGCTGATCTGTTGTTACTCTCTCAGCTAAATTTATTTCTACACCCTGATGTGTTTTATTTTCTGGTGCTGGTTTTCTGTCTTGGTTTATATATTTGTTTGGGGACACAGAGCACCAGACCAAGAAGTAGTCTTGCAGTCTAGGTGTTCCATGGCACAAAATAAAATGCAAATAAGAACTTAGTACAGGTTGAAAAATACTGAAGGTGCCAAGTGTTGGCATCTCAAGAGTCTCTGACAAAGAAATTAGCAGCACTTTGTGTATGCTGAGCGGTTCCCAAGGTTTGCATTGAAGAATATGGAACTGAGAAAAAGGCCTTAGAGACTGGTCTGGAATTTGAAATGGCTCAAATCTTAGGGATTTTATGCTTAGTTTAGATAATGTCCCAGGCATTACAGTGCCCTACAATGCTGTCGTTTATCTTTTCCTTTCAGGGGTGAATCCGAGTAATATGATGAACCTGTTCACCTACGAGAAAGGCTACTGCTTTGTTCACTACCTGTCCCAGCTTTGTGGAGACCCCAAACACTTCGACTCCTTCCTCAGAGTTAGTGTGAATACATACCTCGTGCTGTGCACATTTCCACCTGTGTTTCTAACTGTCTCTGGTTTTGTCACTGCAGCTAAGGCCGTGTCTATGCTAGTGAACTTACAGTGGCTTAGCTGTACCGATGCAGCCGCACTGCTGTAAAATCGCTTGTGTAGCCATTCTCTGCTGACGGGAGAGAGCTCTCCTGTCGACCTAATAAAACTACCTTCTCACTACCACTTACGTGCTGTGCGCGCTACCATTTAATGCTGTCAACACTTATGTCACTCAGGGAGGTGGTTTTTTTTCATATCCCTGGGCGATGTACGTTTTGCCAACATAAGTCATAGTGTAGACATGGCCTGAGTGAGATATGACTGGGAGGCAATTAGGTCTGAGACAGCAGAAGAACGTTACTGCCATCACTCTAATTCTGACAAGAGAAAAGTATCTCCTGGGTTATCTCCTAACTGAACATGGATAGGCTCCTGTCCATCTCCAGCTGCAAGCTGCAGGGAGGGATAGCTCAGTGGTTTGAGCATTGGCCTACTAAACCCAGGATTGTGAGTTCAGTCCTTGAGGGGGCCATTTGGGGATTTCGTTGGGAATTGGTCCTGCTTTGAGCAGGGGGTTGAACTAGATAATCTCCTCAGGTCCCTTCTAACTCTAATAATTTATGATTCTGTGAAAGGGTGTCATGAGATTGCCAATGACTAAGTTAATAGTGTTCTGACAATCAGTGTATCTTTGTAACTTGTTGTTTGGGGCTTCAGTGGAAAACACTACAAGGAATAGTTGAGTTATCACTGGGATGACCTTCAGTTTACTAATGAGTCCCTAGTTTGTTGTGGTTTTTACATGTGTGACTAGCAAACCCAGCGATCAGGACTCCCTGGATAGAGCACTTTTTATTATAGGTGGGGAAGCCTTGGTATCCAGCAGCACTATGGCAAATGCTGTATACACTGAGGTCTCTACTGAATTGTGTTTAAAAACTGACGACAACGCTCATTTGCTCTTCTCTTGACTTTTCTCTCCTTGACTTTCACATTGCTATCACCTCATTATGGTCTCCTTCTCTCAATATCTTCTGACTCATCTTCTCTCTCTCCTTAATACATCAAGTACGTACAGAGACTTCTGTACTTCTCCTGTAATCTGTACCCGGTTGGTGAACTGCTTGGTGGTCAGTTGTGTTCTAATTTTCACAACTGTGAATGCGCTGAAACCTTCCCCTCTTGCCATTGATACTTCAGTGTGGCAGAGCTCTTGCTTAGGGCAGTTCATACTGAACTGGAAACCTTTCTGTGACTGCACCATTTTTCTGCATACAATGGTGCTTCCCTTACCTAGCTTCTTATACAGATCTCCCCTCCTTTTCACCTTCTTTTTATACTAGAACCCCTTTCCAATAGCTGTTCTCACTCTCTCATCTCTATTTTCACATCAGGCTCCATGATTCTCCCACCAACTCTCACTGTCTTCCTAACTGTAATTCACTCTTTCACTCTGTTTCAGGCATACATTGAGAAATACAAGTTCACCAGCGTTGTAGCCCAAGATCTTTTGGATTCCTTCCTGAATTTTTTTCCAGAACTGAAAGAGCAAAGTGTTGACAACAAAGCAGGTGGGAAAGAGAGAGTTTCTTTGTTTAAGCAAAGACAGTTTGAAATAACAGCCTAGGCTGGGATTAGAGGGTGTATAGGGAAATGCTGGATCTGAAGAAAATGAAACTTCCTTATTGATTCATCTTTGGCATTCAACCCGTTATAAACGTGATTCCTGCCATTATCACTCGGCTTGTAATGTCAGTCATCAAAGCTAGAGAAAGAGGATAGAAAATAAATGTTTTCTATAATTAAAATAGAAGTGGAATTTAGATACACATATCTCTCACTGTGAAGCTGCAGCCTGTATACTTCCCTGAAATTCATGAAATCCTTTTCTGTATCCTGCCATTGATTCTACAAATGGGTTTGCAGGGCTCTGTGCATTATAGGAGGTTATTCTGGTCTTTCTTTTGATAGTGGGAATAAATCTGAAATCATTTATGTTCCCCCTAGTGGGGCAGTAACCTGTCCCCCTTTCTACAGAGCTGGAGCCCTCCCTCAATTCTTACCTGCGTTTTAGTCTCTACTTGAATCTTTGTCAGAACTGAGGTCTTAAAATTGCTGAGAAAGTGACGTGCATGAAGGGGAGTCTGAGAGAAAGTTGGATCCAAGATGCCTCATCTTCCTTTCTGTCTATCTCAACATTATCATCTTGGGTATTTTGAGTTACCATCACCACAGTGACTAAGCACTAGATGACATCAGGGTTAGTATTAGACAGCGATGTGTTACGGTTGGAAGGGAGCCAGCAACAGCCTAACCCAATAAATGCTACATAGTGCAGAGAAAATAGCTAAGACTGGTAGGATCAATATTAGGATTTTGCTCCCTGCTGTGTTGCTACCATTAAAAGTTGATACAGTTGCTATTGTTAGAACTTTTTTTAACTATGCTAGAAGCAGTCCTGGGCCTTGAGACAGTCAAGTCAGCTGCAGAGACTCCTGCTTGACCCTTTCGGTGCTCCTCATTCCAGGACTGGAGTTTGAACGTTGGCTCAATGCTACAGGACCTCCATTAGCTGAGCCAGACTTATCTCAGGGATCCAGTCTGATCAGACCAGTGGAGACACTCTTCAAACTCTGGACCACTGAGCCTCTTGATGCCGTTGCTGCTGCTGGCAGTGTTGACATCACTAAATGGAGACCGTTCCAAACTGTGCTTTTTTTGGACAGATTGCTGGATGGGTCACCGTTGCCTCCTGGTGAGTACTGGAGCAAAGCAGTAGGCAAGTGTTCCTGGTACAAACAGTGAAGGAAATAATATTATCGCTTACTTTGCTCTCTTAACACACAGCCCCTCACCCTAGGTTAATGTTTTTCATCTACTTTTGTATAATTTCTTTTAAACTTGCCAAAATATCTTCTAGTAACAAACTCTTTCTTTGTGTATGTGCTCTCTTCAGAGGTGATAAAAAAGCTTTCAGAATGTTACTCCTCTCAGCTGGACGCCATGAATGCAGAGATCCGTATCCGCTGGTTGCAGATCGTAGTCCGAAATGACTATTACCCAGATTTTTACAAAGTCCGACACTTCTTGGAATACCAGGTACTAACTGCTGGATTAAACAGCACTGCACCTCTCAGTGCATGAGACATGTGCATGAGACATGCGACGTGAAAGAGACCTTGGAACTTCTGCTTCCTGGCCAAGTATAGATCAGGTGTGTTGTGAAGGGGCTGAGCTTGGTTCACCTGCTAGTGGGTGGGGATGGCGGAAGTGAGAGAACGCATCATTGTCCTGACCGTATTTCTGTTTGGCACCTTCCTTCTGCGATGAAGGATTGGCTTGGACATAATTTGACTTGCCTGTGCGTAGTCTGTACTATTCTAGTCTGGCTCCTCACCCCCAACCTTAGTCTGCCCACCTCAGTCTTGTCCTGCTTTGCCGGGTCTGGGCTCTCTAGAGCAGAGACTGCAGCCCATACCAATCTGTGTGATAGTTTTGTTGTTCAGTGAATAAATGACCATAGACTTGGTTGAGGCCTATCAGATGTGGTTTATTAGTTGCTTGATTGAGCAGAAGTGAAAAGCTGTTTCATTTCATCACTGTGTCTTTTCCCCTTGGCCTGCTGGTTGAACTATTTGTTGTGCATGAGCAGTGGAATTAACTATTCTTAGACAGACATTCATAGAAAAGCCTGTTGTCTTACTGATACCAATCTGGCCTCAGGTTGAGCTGATTTAAAGTAATTTGATAAAAGTCTTACCAAAGAGAGAGTTTGAAGAAATATAGTAACTGCCTATGATCTTAGGTCATGGAGAACTGTCTGGTGTATTCTTTTCATAGCTGAGTCTCTTAACCTTTATATGTACACCACTACCTTGATATAACACCACCCGATATAACACGAATTTGGATATAACGCGGTAAAGCAGTTGTCTGGGAGGGCGGGGCTACGCAATCCTGGGGATCAAAGCAAGTTCGATATAACACGGTTTCACCTATAATGCGGTAAGATTTTTTGGCTCCCAAGGACAGCGTTATATCGAGGTAGAGGTGTATTATGTGTTATCCAGTTTTATTTTTATTGTAGATGTCTCGAATGTACACAATTCCACTGTATGAGGACATCTGTACTGGCACCCTGAAGTCCTTTGCCTTAGAAGTTTTCTACCAGACCCAGAACCAGCTGCATCCCAACTTGCGGAAAACCATTCAGCAGATTTTGACACAGGGCTTGAATCCTCTTCCCACCACAGACACTACAGCAGTTGCCACAGACACACCAACTGTGGTGCTTGAGGACAAACCCTCAGAGACCGCTAACAGTGCCATTTCACTCAGGGATGTTAACGTGTCTGCTTAGATCACCATCTCATGCCAGGCACGACGCTTCAAGATCAGGACAGAGGCAAAATACAATGTGTTGCCTCCTTTTCCTCAGCCCTACAGCTGCAGTCTTTTGTAACTGGATTTTTTTAAAGTCCCCAGACACAAAGCAAATGTGCCTTCAAGTGCCCAACACAGTGACACTGCCAGGTTTCAGGGTTCTTTTTCAGATGCGAACAGGAACTGCTGTGGGATGGATATTTTGATTCATTGCATCATGGACAGGGACTTCATGGAGTTGTTTCCCCTCTACAAGTGGATAGTTCTCTTCTTTGGGGTTCTTATGGACTGGGTTGTTGGTGTTGAGTAATCTGAGGTGACGCACAATACTTGTGTGTGTGTTGCCAGGAGGGTCAAGAAGCAGGAGAATGGGGATTTGGGCCAGAGCTCTGTGAAGAATAGACTTTGAAGAATTTGAAGTGGTGGCGAACATGTTTTCTGCTTGTGCTCCTTTCTGTGACAGAAACGTGGGATTTGGAAGGTGGAGAACTAATTCTTATATAATTGAGAATCTAGTTTAAAACAAGCACCTGGGTTTCTTCCTGATGGATAAATATGGAGAGCATAGAAACCTCATGGAGGATTTAAAATCCTCCCCATTAACTCAGCCCTACCCTCTGTGCTCCCTTTGCACTGATTGAGAATGACAAGCAAACAGATTGGGATTTTCAAAGGGGGCTAGTGGAGTTTAGTGCCCAAATGCCATTGAATTTCAATGGAAGGTGGAAACCTAAATCCCTTAAACTCCTTTGACAAGCCCAGCTTCAACCCTCATTAGTTTCCTGGCATGTAGAGCATCTGCATCCTTCAAATGGCCTGTGTGTTCTTCCTACTTACTTTCCTTTGGGAATAATAAATGGGACCTTTATTTAATTTTAAAAAATCACCTGCGTGCACTGGACCTGCAAGACAACCATGGAGATGGTGACCATGCTAAAATTCTATTTTCCATTTTTTTCCTCCCTTGGTCTGAATAACAGCCTGTTAGAGGGATGAGGGAAGCAACCTTTCTCTGGATGCAAAACGCTGGAGCCTAAACCCAGTTTACTCAAGTCTGCTCCCTGACTCCTAAAGGCAGTGCAGTGCCAAGGCACTTACCCAGAGTGGTTCCCCAGGGTCGCTGGCCAGGCACACCTGACTGTTACTAGCAAAAAGAGAGAGAGAATTTTCACTGTCCATTCCCTGTGGGCAAAGCATTGTTGTAGTTGCTCATCAAAAATAAACACATGGGGAATCCTTTGGGAATCGCTAGTGCAGCCTCAATAAATGACACAACACAGGCAATACATTGCAGATTCTAAAGAACCTTTTCTGTACCAAAATGTGGGCAGTCTCTAAGTGCCTCTGCATGGGCGCCTGGCAGCTCTCTTGGGACTGATGTAGCAAGTAAACTAGCGTGAGTAAACGGTGAAAGCTTCAGAGTAGTCTCAGCTGAAGGAGAACTGAGCTGGAAGCTGCCTTTTTTGGACGAGAGGGTGTTTTTAAAATAAGCCTGCCTATGTTTTCTGAGAGGGGCTGTTACTAAGTGCCTGTTAGACATGCCTGCTCTAGTAACCTCCCCATTTTAAAAGTGATTTCCATGTGACATCGTCTGTTTAAGTGTTGCTTTGAAGATGTACATGGCACTGGCAAGTAAGGGAACCTGGGAGATATTACACCAAATGAAATGAGTTTACACCCATGTACTGATGGGGATTTAGGTGCTGTTATTGATCTATTTTTCTGGCCTTAAATGAAGTTGGATTTCACATTTGCCTTAGCCTGGGCCAACCTGGGATAAAGCAATAATGAACTCAGGCCTACATAGTACTACAGTCGTTTCCCAAATGTACCATCAGCGTTTGGGTGCTTGACATCTCCAAGCTGTGCTCTTTGCTCTTTTAACAGTATTAACCTTTTCTGTTCAATTGAGTTTTCAGTACAATTCTCTTTCCTTTCGTTCATTGTTACCTTGTTAGGCTGATTTATGCAAATGGACCTTTCCACTTCCTTTATTGCCATTGTTGGCACTTAGTATCCTGGACACCACTGCCGGCAGTGACAGCCTGGCTAAAACCAGTGACCACTAGCCTCATTTGCAGCACCAGGCCTTGGTTTTACAGCATTTTATTTTGCGGGAGAATGTATATGACCCTGGTGGAAATTTTTTAATTTACATTGATGCCTTATGATTAAATATCAAATTAAACTAAGCTTTGTGACATGTCTAACCTTTCTGCCTTACTGTGTCCCTGCCACATGTTGGTGAGCTTTGTACTGTTAACTTGAGAGGAAACAAGACAAAGGATCATGGTTGGAAAGAGTAGTGGGGAGTAGAGTGTGTGAGAGAAAGGCACGCAATTGTGTAGGAAGTGCAGAAGAAATCTGTGGGAAATAGAGTGAACAAGAATTTTTCAAATCATAATATAGGGGGGCTATTTTTGTCCTTTGCACCCATCCAAGTGCTGTGCAATTTTTAATGAAAATTGGTGGCATAGTCTAAACAGATGGAAGAACAAGCAGGGTGTGTTGTCTTTGTTTTGTTATTTGCTGAAAAGATGCACTGCACACCTGGATTTGAGAAGCTACGTCAGAGCTGTCTGGCAAAAACATGGCATGAGCCTCGAAGAGAGGGAAAAGTCCACAGTCTAAGGTAAATGTTATCTATTATATTACAGTATATTGAAATTGTTGCCTGATCCATTTATTGTGTATTAATAATTTAACAATCCCCAATTAACATTCTGAGGTTTGACCGGTTTCAGTTCTTAGGCCAGGTCTAGAGTTATTAGAATTACAGTTAAACTGGAAACCCTGAAATGCATGGTTACAACAGTCCCACTTAAGAAAAATATTCTAAGCTTTCAATCGTTTTATTAACAAGGTTAGTAAACACACACAAGTTCTGATCCAAACAAGAGTGTAACAGTAATGCAGTATTAAGTTTATGTCCAGTGTCATGTCCTAGGCATACTCGCACAATCCTTGTGTACACCTAGCAGGAGGGAGACTAGTGGTCTATGAGGGTCCTATCCTATCTCTGGCACGCCAAACAATTCCAGTGGGTATGGTCTCAATGTTCTAGGCCCTGGTCAGCCCTATTATAGGGTCTGGTGGCTGCCTTGAATAATCATAGAAGTGTTTTTTCTGGGGTTCATTTCTGTTTGTTGCAAAGGGATAAAAAAAAAATGGAAACACATTTGTGGCAGGTAAACTTTCCTTTTGCTGATACAAAATAAGAATATCTTCAGGCCACCTCCTGCTCTGACATTTTAAATCCTTTATAAATCTAGTGATACTTGTTTTACGTGTCTCTGTTCATGTATTTTAAGGCCAGAAGAAACCATTATGATCATCTAGTCTGACCTCCTGCATAACACAGGTTATAGAAGAAACCGCGGAGTGAGGTTCATTAAGCCCATTACTTCTGTTTGAACTATAGTGTATGTCTTTCTGAAGTCTTTAAATCAGGAGAATCCATTATGTTCCTAGATAAGTTGTTCCAACTGTTATTTACCCTCATTGCTAAAAAAACAAATTATGCCTGATTTCTAGACTGAATTTGTCTAGCTTCCAGCCCCTGGATTCACACTGTACCTTTTCCTGCCAAATGAAACAGCCATCTATGATCAGAAATCTCTTCCCCATGCAGGTATTTATAGATTGTGATCGTCACCTCTTAACCTTTTCGTGAATAAACTAAATAGATTGAGCATCTTAAGTTGCTCACTGCATGGGATGTTTTCAACATCGCAAAACATTCTTGTAGTTCTTTTGTGGACCCTTCCCCAGTTTTTCAACATCCTTTTAGATCCTTGTTCACCTTAGCCTCTAATGATAGAACAAGAAGCAATGGGCTTAAACTGCAGCAAGGGAGATTTAGAATGGAAATTAGGAAAAAGTTCCTAAATGTCAGAATAGTTAAACACTGGAATAAATTGCCTAGGGAGGTTGTGGAATCTCCATCTCTGGAGATATTTAAGAGTAGGTTAGATAAATGTCTATCAGGGATGGTCTAGACAGTATTTGGTCCTGCCGTGAGGGCAGGGGACTGGACTCGATGACCTCTCGAGGTCCCTTCCAGTCCTAGAGTCTATGAATCTGTAAGTGTGGGCACCAGAACTAGACGCAGTATTCCAGAAACAGTCTCAAGAGGGCTAGTTGATTGTATGTTCAGAACCATCTCCCAAAGCTAGTTTTATTATTGTTACTCAGATTAAATACATCTTGTTGTTTGAGTTTCGGAACAGTACCTGGGCCCTTGAATACACTTTCCAACTTGCTAAAGTAAAGGCTGATACACCTGATAGGGTGACTGCAGTTATTGCTTCGTTCTTCCAATCTAGAGTCTCCTGCAAGAGACTCCCTGCTCCCAGCAGGTGTCTCTCTCCCTAACCAAGCTTCTTGTTGGGCTTGGATCTGAGAGCCTGGTGATCTGATGGCTATCACCTTGTCCCTGGCCACAGACCTGTCACATGGGAGGGAGCGAATTAATCAGAGGTGGGAGTTAAGATCTGTCAGGGTTCCCTCCCCACTCTGAACTCTGGGGTACCTGAGGAGACCTGCATGAAAGACCCCCTAAGCTTATATTCCACAAGTTTAGGTTAAAAACTTCCCCGAGGCACAAATCCTTTCCTTGTCCTTGGATGGTATTGCTGCCACCACCAAGTGATTTCAACAAACAGTCAGGGAGGGGCCACTTAGAGCCCTATCCCTGCAAGCCCCTTCACCCACTTTCCTGGGGAGGCCTGAGAATAATATAGCAACCAAACAGGTTAACAAGGTGAGAGCAGACCAGACCCTTGGGTTTTTAGGACACTAAACACCAATCAGGTTCTTAAAAGAAGAACTTTATAATAAAGGGAAAAAGTAAAAGAAACACCTCTGTAAAATCAGGATGGAAGGTAATTTTACAGGGTAATGAAAAGATTTAAAACACAGAGGATCCCCCTCTAGGCTCAATTTCAAAGTTACAAAATAGGACTAAACCTCCTTCTTAGCATAGGGAAAATTCACAAGCTAAAACAAAAGATAATCTAACACATTTCCTTGCTATTACTTACAATTTTTCTAATTTTAGATGTATCATTTCAGTAGGAGCTGGATTACTTGCTTGGTCTCTCTCTTTGTCTCAAGAGGGAACACACAAAAGAAGCACAAACAAAACCTTCCTTCCCTTCCTTTCCCCCCACCAGATTTGAAAGTATCTTCTTTACCCATTGGTCCTTCTGGTCAGGTGCCAACTAGGTTAATGGAACTGATTAATCCTACAGGTAGAGGAGGGATTTTTTGCCACCCTTAGCTATATGTTTGACAAAATCGAACTCCCTTAAAGGGCCATCCCACCTGGTGAGACCTTGGCTCTGAAGTTACCGACTTCTAATGACACAATGTTGTTTTGGCATTTTTTTAAACACTGAATCAGAATAAGGTTAAAGGGTATGAGTGTAATCTACAAGCATCGGGAAGATACCTGGCACTATCGTCTCTTGTCCCACGGCAAAGGTCACTCTGCAGGGGTTCATATTTTATATGGTTTAATAAAGATGAGGTGTGACTGGGTTGGCACCTTTATTTCTAGATTTCCTGCTTTTGTGATTCTTTACAAGTTGGTGGGGCAGGAAATGTGTTGATCATTATGAATAAGGAGATCCAGGCTTTTTGGTAACCACAGCTTGTTGATCTCCATTTAATGATAAATAAAGCTACCTCAAATGTGATTGTGCCATTGTCTTTGGAAATTACTTTGACCAATGATTTCTAGACCTGTTGGAAGAGTCTACAGAAATGGATGGGAGGCTCTGGGTGCAGGCAGGAGACACAACAGGATTCTGTATTGGTTTTTTCTCCTTCAGGGTAAAGTCTCCCTTGTTGTTCTACACTTTCAAATATCCAGACAATTTCTTTAACAACCCAGCTTTCTCTCCTGTTTGTGGTAATTGATTCTCCTGGTCATACAAGGTTTTTATGAATTGTGATTTTAGTTTTTGCATCATGGTATGTAGAGCAGCTGATGTCGTAGAATCCCAAGGTTTGCCAAAGAGTTGTTACGTTTTAATTCAAGCCTTTGTCTTTGAAGAACAACTTCCTTGTTGAGATCCTGGTGCTTTCAAGTAATATCATAGAATATCAGGTTGGAAGGGACCTCAAGAGGTCATCTAGTCCAACCTCCTACTCAAAGCAGGACAAATCCCCAGACAGATTTTTGTCCCAGATCCCTAAATGGCCCCCTCAAGGATTGAACTCTCAACCCTGGGTTTAGCAGGCCAATGCTCAAACCATGTAACTGAACTACCCTTCATTTTAGAGTCCATTATAGCTGCATCCTACACGATGTACATAGTATTGTACTTTTGTTATAACTTGTTCATTACGTTGCATGTGAATGTGCATTTGACAGTATTAGGTGCACTCCACATCTGAGCTCCAGCATCTTCTTGCTTTGTCTTATGTCACTGCTGGAAATAGTGAGACTCATGTTCAGTTGGTCTTCACTTCCATCATGAGACACTGTGACTCTTTTCTGAAGTATTGGGGGTTAGCCTTGGTACCGTTTGTGACTGAGATGATCTTGCATTCAGGCCCTGGCAGGTTATTCATCGTCTTTTCAATTATCTGAAAGCAGCGCTTCCAAAGTGGTGCACAGCCTGGCCGTGGTGTGGAATATTCTAGCCCTGCACTGGAGTGTTATAGGAGATAGCCCACCTGGTAGAAGCCTTTGAGTATCAATTTGCCATTCAGGAATTAGTGTGAGTAGTGAGGGAATGTCATACCAAATAAACTTGTTTGGGGATGGCAATGTGAGGTAATGCTTTTACCCAATAAATATCTGTTATGCAGCTGCCTACTTGGTGCCAGTTCCTACTGCAATAAGATACCACTGTAATTCTGCCAATAATAGCTTTTAAACTTCTCTGGATTTTTTTGGAGCTGTGCAATGCCTTCGCATTCCTCATGGAAATCGGCCCAGGGCAACATCATAGGATTTCCTGTAACTGGGAGGCAATCAAGCGATTTGTGAGGGAACAGATCAGCTGCCACTTGGAGAGCGATGACCTAGAGGAGCTGCTCGATTGACATGGACTGCTGAATGAAATAGATGATCTCACTCTGGTAAATAGGAGAGATTTCACCCTAGAGACTGCCAGGACTGGAACAGCTGATGACATTGACAAGGCTAGCTGTGCTGGACCTGTCACCTGTAACTTTTCTGGGGCGAAAATTAAGGGCAAGATTGAGTGTGCTGTGGGAGGATTTAAAATTAAGAGGGATAATTTGTGCCCAATAATATTTAGCCAATTAAATGGTGACCATTGGGTTTCATGCTCCATGGGGTCAGCCATTCATCTTGAAAGATATTCTTCTTCCAACTCTGTCGGGAATTTTTTTGCCCTTTTATGAAGCATTGGCTATTGGAAACTGCCAGAGGCAGGATACTGGGCTTGGTGGACTAACAGCCTGATCTGGATTGTGAAATCTTATTGAGAACTAAAAAAAAGGAAATATTTAGAGATTCAAGGGGAGTGGAGACACGTCCCCTTTCTGTGCCTCAGTTTCCCCATGTGTAAAATGAGGCTAACGAAACTGACCCTCCTTTGTAAAGCACTCTCATTAGATCTACTGATGAAAAGTGCTATATAAGAATGGTGGTGGTATTATAATTATTTATTATTTGTAGGAAAGTCATTAGTTGATTTCTGGGTGCAAGTCTGACTACCTCTTCCTGCATGTAGTTTAGTTGGACTTTTATGGGTGAGCAGGGAGAGGGCTGAGAGCTGTCTAACCATTTCTGCTCTCCCTAGTAACTTGCAGCTCTCTCAGCGATTCTTGATGTGGGAGGTTCCAAGCTCTGGTGTATTGAAGTTAGTAGCTTCCACAGTAGTCCCCATGGCTTTGATCTTTGCAAACCTTTTGCACAGATGCATATGGCTGGCATGTTCGTTATCAACCAATGCAGGATGGAGCTGACAGCACGTTCTTTGAAGAGAACCTGGTTTACGTTTTGATAGCTTTTTTTTTTTTGGCTGGCCCTGAAACCATTCTCCACTGGGCACTGCTCTTTCTGCTGAAACATCATGAAGTGCAGGGCAGGTAATATGAAGGACCTTCATGCAGCGTGGGAAAGACTGGCCAGTGTCGCGGTCAATCTCAGTGTAGAATTTTTCTGGAAGGAGGAAGAACATGTCCCAGTTATTCTCTGTGTGTTGTCTTTTGCCAAAGAAGTCTGTGCATGAAATGATGTTTGTGCTGAAATTTTGGCTTCTTCTACTACGTAAAAGGAGGAGGAATAGGAAAGATAAACCAGGAATAATCTGTCTAATACCAACATAGAACATACATGTAGCTCTCTGGGCTAATTATTAATTGCTTGAGAGACTGAATTTAAAGTGTATTTCTCATGAGAGCTGAAGGCTGGGCCATTTAACATTTGGCAGTTAGGTTAGTGCAAAAGTGGCAGTTAGCATGGGATTTCCCAGGTTGTTTTATACTATAATTCTACCTGCCAACATCACACCAACAGGGCGCCATAGCAACGTCCAGTTTCATGGTTACCTAATTCCCATAGTAAGTAGTGGGTAGAGTTTGGCTGTTTTAAAATCTTCATTCTTATTTCAAGATCACATGAGAGCAAGTAGAAAAAATCTGAAATTCGGTGATGTTCCCTCCCGCTCACGTACAAAATTTCCAGGCAGGTTCATAGATCAAGAATGAAGCCCTTCAGATTGAACTTGGAATTCTGGAGGCAGGTCAATCCCATGAGATGCTGGTGCCAGGTAGGCTCTACCCAATGAAGAGCTCACCTGTGTTATTTCTGCCTCCACAGCAGTTCAGATAGACAGACGATTCTCTGCAGATCCTTACTACCTTTTAATATCACTTCTAAAAAATATTCAACCGCAGAAAATTTCCTGTCAAAACCTGTTTGAATCTCATAACTGTGTTTGGCACCAAAAATTGTTTTTAACTCTCCCCTCCCAGGAATTTGAGCCTTTTAATGCACATTATGAAAAATTCCACTGGTACAGAGACTGATGCATCTAATTCAATTATCCTGTTAGCTCAGAGGTTTGCAGACTCCCGTCTATGGAGCAGCTGCTGCTGGTCAGCAGAGAGACAGTTCATTGTGTATTGCTGGCTGGCCCCGTTTCCAGCTGCTAACTGTATGAAGATAGCTAATCTGCATTGTTTCTAGTATTCCACTTCTACGTAAGCAATCACTTTAGTTACTATAGGTGGTCAAGTGACTACTAATGGGAGGAGAGGTGGTCCATGAGATACTCTATTCAGATGTGGTCTACACTACAGTATGTCTTGCCGCATACCCAGACAGACTTCAGATATAAATTCCCAGTCAAAACCCTGATACCTTGCAGCAGCAGTACTAGGATTGAGAACAGATATTTTTCATGTCCTATTCTATTCCTGCTGGACAGCATAGTATTTCAGAGACTGACCATACAAAAGAGTTAATTCTTCATCCTAGCTCTTCCTTAGTAGGAGAGCTCTGACTCTATACTAAGTGCTGATTTCAGATAGATCTTCCCTTCTGCTTTTTAAAGTACCGTGGTGATCCTGAATATGAATTCTGTGACGTTTGATCAGCGACACTGGGAGAACCCGAACCCTTCTTTCTTCAACCCAGTTTCCTGGACGCAGATGGAAAGTTTGTGGAGAAAGAAGCCTTTATTCCCCTTTCCATAGATACAATTACCCGTAACATGTATTGATGCCATTTTATCTTAGCTCTGTGCAAGCCTAAATTTGGGACTAAAACAAGAATAATCGTTTCTATCTATTACTTACCTGTTATTCTTGATCTCTGATACCAACTCTTGGGCTCCTGCTGCCAGCACGTTTCTCTGTTCACAATGTTTCATATCGAAAATTCTGGGCTGTTAAGCCACAGCACCCACAAGTGACCTGTACCTCCTCTAGTTGATGCTGAGGAGTAATGGTCAGTAACAGCTTGAGCTATTCTCTCCAGTTGAGTTGTTCTCGCTGCAGTTTTTTGCTGTTTGTTTCTCAGAGGGAAATATTTTTCTTCCATTTTCCTTTTCACAAGGTTATGAGTAGCTTATCTATGAATTCTTTATTATCATTTAAAAAAACCAACCCAAACATTTCCTCCATTTACTGTGAGGCACCTGCGGCATTGGTGAAGTCTGTAATGGTTGTACAGCCCAAGGAGGGAGTGTTATTGTAGCACAGCATGAGAGGAAGATTACAGTAGACACAGCTGGAGGGAAGGCGCTCGCCAGCTGCACTGCTCTGAATTACAACAGCCTCCGAATAGACGGGAGTCTGAAGGCAGCAGGCTTGAACACTGAGCGCTTTATTAAATAAAGCCAGTGCGTGGAGAGTGCACGCACATTAGTGTATGTTGTTATTTCTTTACAGATGCATCATGCGTGAACCCTTCAGCTTTGTGTTTTTTCTCGGATGATGTATTTTTCAGGGGAGTCTGGGGTCAGCATGAACCTTTTCATCTTTGCCTCACTGATTCGGAGATTCCATGTCCAACTTCCCAAGCTGAGCCTGAAATACTAGCTGGGGATGATCCTCTCTTTAGAATCTTACAGTCTCGTTGCAACTGATGGATGAGCCAGATTTTAGAACTGAATCATTTTCAAGAGTCGTAAATGTTTTCCAGATTTATTAGCATATGTTAAGTGTCTTTACTGGGACTTTGAAGGACTTTGTGTGACTTAGGACAGAGATGTCAGGGAACACAAGCTCGTTAATCCAAAGGGTACCTGCAATTCGATGGTTGCAGTTAGCCAAATCAGTGGTCAGATTTGAGGGCTTCTCTCATCCCACCCTGTGCTCTGGTTGACAAACTGCTCAGAGAGTCTTGCGCTGGTCAAACACCTTGTGTAATTTATTTGCAATGTGGATACTCACCTCCTTCACACTATATATGGCTTTGCCCCAGCAGCCTTAGGGAGCCTGCAGCAAGCAGGGAAGGGCGATCTCTCTCTTCCCCCATGCTGTCTGTTCCCACCCCCCACACACACACTTCCTTCCTGTGCCTATTTCTTACCCCAGCCTAATGGCTTAATTAGCCTTCCAGCTCTCCTTCATCCACAAATTAAGCAAAGCTCTGTTTAACTAGCTCCATTCTGCATTGTTTGATGGAGCCGAGATCAGGGTGTCAGTCATAATCCTTAACCTCAAATATTTATTTCTCGTACCTAAGTATATTTTCCAAGGCAACTGCTGCTGCTCAGGATCTTTCCTACTTCTTCTTAATTACCACTTTACTTCATATCTGCCACAAATGAAAAAAACCCAACCCCAAGCCCCAAAACTGCTCATGCAAGCACATTCACTCTTGAGACAGGATGACATTTTCAGGATTATTTGATGGCCCTAAGACTCATGCTTCCTGCAGCAGAAAAGAAATTCACTTTGGCACTGTGCTGTCCTTCCTCTGCTGGAGCCTGTCAATTTATTGCAATGGAGCATTCTTGCATTTCCAGTCCCTGTAGTTCATGAGCTGGCCAGAAAGGGGGGCCCTTGTCTTTTCAAGTGCACATATTACGAGGTTAAAAAGGGAGCAATTGCTACTGGAATGCATTCAGTCAAGTGAAAGTCTGGGATGTTTGGCTAGGTCAGGGGTGGGCAAACTATGGCCTGCGGGCTGGATCTGGTTCCTCAGGGCTTTTTTTAACTTGCATATTGCTGTGAGCTCACATGTCTTCCATATGCAGAATTGATGTTGGTAAGGCAGGTGCTTCTTGGAAAATTAATTTGAATTTGGGAAACAGGGTTCCTCATTGGGACAGGATGTATTTGCCTTCATGGGAGAATTGGAGTGTTGTATAGAAAAGCATTGCTGGGAAAGAGTAAATTCCTGCCTCTGAGCAAAAAGGGGGCACAGGCACCGACTTTCCAAAGTGCTGGGGGTCTCACAAAATATCTGCTTTATGTGTTAAAGCTCCACCTCCTGGAGTCATGGTATTCTATGAGAATCTCCACTTTCATTAACCAAAAAAACAAACAAATGTAGTTTCTAACCTTGTTATTGGAGAGAGAGGCTTGAAAACATGACCCAACTGTAATGAAAAGGCTCAGAAACGAGGCCATTAAAAACCCAATATTATGTTTTTTAAAATATGATTTTAAAGCCAGTTTTGTGATATTTTGGGGCCTTGCTCATAATTTTTGAATGCTTAAGACGTAGGCACTGATTTTTGTTTTTGCCAGTGGGTGCTTTTGAAGAAGTGAGTGTGTTGGGGGGGAGGCTATTTTCAGCATATTTATACACTTCTTTCATATTCTAGTTATTGAATATGTCTGTTGTTGGTATCTTTACTATTTTAATAATGATTCAATTGTTATGAACTACATAATTACATTATCATGAATTAAGTATATTAAAATCATTTCAATCACCTACAAGCTGTCTTCATTAACATCTCAGTTTAAAGACATTGTCTCACTGTAGCTTTCTGGATGAAATTGTCAGCAAACTTATTCACATCTAGTTCCCTGGTATTGTCTTGATGCATGCTAAGGACAGCTACATTATTCAGTTGTGTCTGTCCCATTGATGACTCAAGATAATTTTTAAGTCTTCTGAAGACTGAGAATGAGTTCAGGGTGATATAGACACAATGAGAAGGATTCGTATAAATTTGCAGTACTCTGGAAACATAGTACTTCCAGAGTATTGCAAATGATTCCAAGATCTCTTCTTGATGGGTAACAGCTAATTTAGGCACCATCATTTTGTATGTATGCTTGGGATTATATTTTGCCATGTGCATTACTTTGCATTTAACATTGAATTTCATCTGCCATTTTGTTGCCAAGTCATCCAGTTTTGTGAGGTCCCTTTGTAACTCTTTGCAGTCTGTTTTGGACTTAACTATCTTGAGTAATTTTGTATCATCTGCAGACTTTGCCACCTCAGTGTTCATCCCTTTTTGCAGATCATTTATGAATATGTTGAACAGCACTGGTCCCAGTACAGACCCCTGGAGACACCACTATTTACCTCTCTCCATTCTGAAAATGGACCATTTGTTCCTACCCTTTGTTTCCTATCTTTTAACTGGAGTGCCTGGGAATGCTTTCTGGATCATGTAAGGATGCTTAATTTAATTTAACGACAAGCCTTTTGTTATCTTAATCACCCTGCCTCTGTTTATAAACAAACTCCCTGCCCAAGTGTGCAAGTTGTTAGCAGCATAGAACATATCACATTCCACACTCAAGCTCTGGTTTCTGGGTGCTCAACACCCACCATAAGCCCCGACTTCCCCTCTTTCCCGTGGGTGCTTGACCCCCCGCATCTGTCCCTGGCCCCACCCCCACTCCACCCCTCCCATGAGGCCCTGCCCCTGCCCAGCCCTTCCTCACCCCCATTCCAACTCCTTCCCCAAATCCCTGGTCCCACCTCCTTCTCTGAACGTGCCATGTTCCTGCTCCCCACATCCCCCTGGAGCATGCTAACACTGCCAAACAGCTGTTCGGTGGCTGCTGGGCAGGAAACACTGGGAGGTAGGTGAAGGAGCAGGGGTGTGGCATGTTCAGGGGAGGAGGAGGAGGAGGGGCAGTGGGTGAGGGGAGCTTGGCTGCCGGTAGGTGCAAAGCTTTCACTAATTTTTCCCCATGGGTGCTTGAGCCCCAGAACACCCTCGAAGTCTGCGCCTATGGTTCAAGGTTGGCAATACTGGGAATGGCTCCATAGCAACTCTGTGACCTTGGGGGGAAGTTTTTTCTCACCTGCCCACTCCCCCTACTTTACCCTGTCCAGCTCATCTATTCAGGCTGGGTTCAGGATTTGATCTTTAACCCAGCATAACATCTGAAAGAAGAGACTCAAGAAAAGAGTGAATAGGAACAAAAGTGATATATGAAATACATTCATTACATTGTATAGTTGTAACAGACGGACTCTAGTCAATTTCTACAGAAGGATCACCATCTAATAGCACAACTCTGTATGGCAGATCATGGCACACAGGTCAACCTAAAGGAAAGGCTGACACGATTTTAGTTTCATTCAAGTTTGGTTCAGGAAGAAGCTTTTACTTTCACGACCGCAGGTCAAACCCACTGAAAACAGACTAAGGCCAGGTCTACACTATGAGATTAAATCGATTTTAGATTCCCAATTTCAGCTACGAGAATAGCGTAGCTGAAATCGAATATCTAAAATCGATTTACTCACCTGTCTTCACCGCGCGGGATCGATCTGCGCGGCTCGCCGTGTCGAATCCGGAAGTCCGGTCATCTAGCTGGAGTTCCGGAATCGATCTAAGCACGCTCTGGGATCGAGATATCGAGTCCAGACCAGACGCGATATTTCGATCCCCGAGCAATCGATTTTAACGCGCCGATCCGGCGCGTAGTCTAGACATGGCCTAAGTTGAGAACAGCTCCTCATCTTGTGTGCTGTGGAACAAGCTGCTCCAAGAAGCAACCTTCTTTTAAGCCTGCTGTGTTGTGACACGACGAATTTACATGGAGGAAATTTTGGTAGCCTTAGTTGCCTCTTGGATCACTCTCAACATTGTACTGTCAATATATTTTTTCTGACCAGGATGCTAGTCTTGTAACCTTACTAATATATTTTTATTTGTATAATATGTAACAGAAGTTGTATGATCTTTTAAGAAATGTTCTCTCATTAGATTCTATGGAACTGTGTTACTTCCAAGTATCAGAGGGGTAGCCGTGTTAGTCTGTGTCCACAAAAACGAGGAGTCCGGTGACACCTTAAATATTAACAGATTTATTTGGGCATGACGGTGAACTCTGAGCCCACTTCCAGCGATACTGCTTGTGAGTCAACTAGACTGGACTCTGAGTTACTACAGAGAATTCTTTCCTGAGTGCTGGCTGGTGAGTCTTGCCCACATGCTCAGGGTTTAGCTGATTGCCATATTTGGGGTCGGGAAGGAATTTTCCTCCAGGGCAGATTGGCAGAAGCCCTGGGTTTTTTTTGCCTTCCTCTGCAGCACGAGTCACTTGTTGGAAGGTTCTCTGCACCTTAAAGTCTTTAAACCATGATTTGAGGACTTCAGTGGCTCAGACACAGGTTTGATACAGGAGTGGGTGGGTGAGATTCTGTGGTCTGCGTTGTGCAGAAGGTCAAGAGTAGATGATCATAATGGTCCCTTCTGACCTTAAAGTCTATGATTCTATGAATCAACATGAGCAAGCACTCAAAGAAGAAAAAATGGTTACCTGCCTCTCATAACTTTTTGTTCTTCAAGATCTGTTGCCCACGTCCATTCCATTACCCGCCCTCCTGCTCCTCTGTTGGAGTTGGAACTGAGAGGGTTCAGGGCCAGCGGCGCCTGATATACCGCAGCATGAGTGCGGCACTCCAGGGGGTGCCGTAGCCGGCTCTGCAGATACCGCTAAAGCAAAAATCTGCGACGGCTGCATGCACACCTAGAATAGAATGGACATGAGCAACGCATCTCAAAGAATAGTTATGAAAGGTGGATGACCGTTTTTTATGTTTGGGTCTTCTTCCATTGCCAGGTGTTCTTGTTCATCTATTTCTGTGTTCTGGTTTCTCACATCGATATATATTTAGAGTTTTTTCTTTGGTTTGTGCACCTAATGCCGTTTAACCTGCATGTATGATACCTTTATAACCTTTATGGAATTAACCTCTGTCATTTCAGTCAGTCCCTGATCTAGTTCAGCTGTCATTTCTCACCTATTCCTCATTGGCTACAGTGTTACTTTTGTATCTGATGTCCCTGTCAGATGTCTTTGTCCAACGTGAGGGTCTGGTCTGTGCTTCTATTCAGTGTCTTATACCATGCTTATCACTGTAGTATCTGAGCACCTTCCAGTAATCTATTATACCACGTGACCAATATCTGTCATGAGTGATTTATTCTCTCATCCTCTCCCCAAGGGACAGGTGTGTGTGTGTGGGGTGGTGGCAGGGGGAATAATGTGCACTAGTGTCTTATTTTGTATAGGTTTTATTTTTAAAGAAGTGTTGCTATGTATTTCTGTTAAAGAAGGCAGGCCAAAGAAACATGCCTGCACTTGGAGCAGAAGGTGGTGAGGTTTGTGATGGTCCTTAGTTCCGGGGGGAGTTCAATCCACAGTCTCAAACCAGCCCCAAGAAAGTTCTCTCTCCTTTATTTTAGAGAATTCCAGTCCTGTCAAGCACAGTCTTCATCTTGGAGCCTGAGGTGGGGAGGGGAGCAGCTCCAGGGGCTCTCAACCCCCCTCTGCTCCTTCCCAGGTGAGGTGGTGCAAAGAGAGAAACAGGCAAAGCAAAACCACTATCCCATTCCCATTGCTCACAGAGGGGAAAGGGAGGGGGAGTCAGAGACCCCTAAGCTGGTGGTCTCGTCAGCTCCATCTATCCCTCCTCACCAGAATGGCTTCGAGTTGCTGAGGAGAGGGGGAGAAAGTGCTGCCTGCAGCAGCTTCAATAGGTCATTCTGCCCCAAGTAGTGGGATCAGAGTCACTAGAGGGCAGGAGCTTTTCCTGCCAGGGTGAGGCTGGTTGCAGCCCAGGCTGAAATCATGTCACTTGTGGGAGAAAAAAATAAATAAGCCAGAGATGGCCACGCGACTGAAGAGGGTTTGATGGTGGAGGGATTCAGAGTAGCTGCTGTGATTGGTGTCCTGGGCTGGCACGCTGGCTCCCCTTTGACTAATGGGGCCCCATCACCACCTTCTAGTGTTTGCAGTGCTGGCCCAGTCGCTCGACAGCAGCTTAATCAGTAGACTAAAGGGCCCTAAGGCCACCATGAAGTCTGGTTAGTTGACGCTCATCTGCCAACGGAGGCTGCATTGACAAAGCAGCTCGTTGTGCAGCCCCCGAG